>NW_021703784.1:5307755-5507302 GCF_005190385.1 Monodon monoceros | reverse complement strand
CTTTCTTTCTTTCTTTCTTTCTTTCTTTCTTTCTTTCTTTCTTTCTTTCTTTCTTTCTTTCTTTCTTTCTTTCTTTCTTTCTTTCTTTCTTTCTTTCTTTCTTTCTTTCTTTCTTTCTTTCTTTCTTTCTTTCTTTCTTTCTTTCTTTCTTTCTTTCTTTCTTTCTTTCTTTCTTTCTTTCTTTCTTTCTCCCTTGTCTACCATTCCTTGATCCAAATGGCTAGATTAAAACCAAAATAAAGGCTCTGCTATGACTGACAAGACTTGTTATAATCTGATACCTATTACATTTCCAACCTACTCTCCAGTCTCCCCCCTCCCTTTATCACTTTTTTGATCATAGTGGCCTGAAATATAAAATTTTCTTCCCTCTAATCTTTCACACGCTGTTCTGTCAACATGGAATGCTCTTTACCATCTCTAAACTCTAACTAACATCTACAGATCTTCATATCATGGAGACACCATGTCTTCCGAAGAGAAGGCTTCTCTGTTATCACCAGACTAATTCACCCATGGTGAACAACTGTGGCTTTTGTGCCCCTGTATCCATTCAACCTTCTAATAATAAGCCTATCCCATCCTTTCTGGGGACCTAGGCTCACCCTCACTCATACACCACACATCTCATTCTGGTGGAGCTCCATGGGACACAAGCAGAAGCCAAAGTGACTGGCATGGAAATGGGCTTATTACCCAATCAGACCTTTTTCTGAGAATTCTGGTATAAAGATTCTCATTCTTTTCCACTGGGCTTGAAGTTGAGATGTAAGATCTAGAGCGGCTGTATCTGCAAGAGCCTTCTGTAAACAGCATGTGACATACACACAATAGTAGCAGAGATGGGAAACCAGACTTGGATGGCTCTGGAACCCCTACTGCGAGATACGCCTCAAGACGTCAACTCTTTAATTATGTAAGCAAATAAAACGCTGTTTTTTCTTAAGCCAATTTGATTTGGATTTTCCCTCATTTTTAAGAGAAAAAGTTCCTGAGAGCCCTGTGTTTTCTTGGATTTTGGCAGCCATGATAAGGGCAAGCATTTGTTCAATTTCTGTCTTTCACACAAATTAGAAATTCTATGAAAGCTGGAACCCTACGAATCTTATGTATTGTTGTGTTCCAGTTTCTAGTACAATGTGGAACACATAGTAGAATATCAATATTTTTGAATGAACAAAGGAATGAATAACACATGAATGGAAGATTCTAAGATCCCAAGGCCTGTCACCTTTTTGTTCCAAGGTCCTGATCTAAAAAGTGATTCTAGTTCTCTGTGTCTCATGTTGGACTCGATGTTCTGGAAAGAGTTCAATTAGAGGATGTTCCCACTTTCCTGTTACTCCTTCCTTCCCAAGAGAGTAACTTACCCGTGTGTACCTTAGTTCTGTAGCTTGGAAGCCTCTTCACTCACACTCCCTCCACCGCTGCACAACTCCTGGAAACTGCCTTGTGTGTGAGGGTAGTGGAAGAGGAAGCCTCCATGCAATGCAACTCCTTACGACCTTCTCACCCGCGCCGTGGTCTCCAACCGCTTCATTCAAATAAAGATGCTATGTCCATCTTCAGCCTGTCGACTCCATAGACTATCTCTCAGTGTCCAAACTGGGGCAAGAAAAAAATGGGATGCTATTTATTTTCCTTATGAATCCAACATTCAGTTTAATGAGCTGGAAAACTTCAGAAATAGAAAAGGGTTCAAATTTGGAAAACTAAACAGCACCTGTAGATTAAGGTTCCCGATGGGGCCATGATTGCAGGCTTTAGGTCATAGATTTTAGCAACCATGGGTTTTGTGGAGCTTTGACCTTATGCCAGGCAGCTGGCTGTTCTAGTTGTGGGTTGTAAGGCTTTTATCTAGTGCAGCTTGTGGAGGCAGATTAAGGTCTCAGGCTTTAGAAGTCAACCATATGGGATTTTGATGTTTGTAAGTCACTAGAGTTGATGGCACTTTTGTTCCGCAGGTTTGTAGCTTTTTCCTCAACACCCACACACCATAGCAAGACGCCCAACAAATGGGGGGGCTTAGTAAGCGTGTGCAAGCTGTGCCTATTCTAGCAAGAATTTGACCACAGGAAAAAAGTCTTGCTAATACAGCCCTGCAGGCCTTGTGGTGGGTCAGCGAGGAGCTGGGCAGTGTCCAGGAAGGGACCCTGCAGAACAACATTGGCTGTCTCTGCTGCATTTCTCCGACCAGAAAGGAGGTCTAGACTTTACACTTCAAAGGTAGACACTTTTCTAAACAGCAAGGACCTCCTGTATAGCACAGGGAACTATATTTAATATTCTGTAATAACCTATATGGGAAAAGAATGTGAAAAGATTATATATATAAATGAATCACTTTGCTGTACACCTGAAACGAACACGGCATTGTAAATCAACTATACTTCAATAAAAAGTAAATAAATATAAAAATAAATTTGTTTTAAAAAAGTAACCACTTCCCACCTGTACTGAAGAGCACTGTGATGTGACACGCTAGCTTTAAGTGTTTAAACCAGGAAGCGTTAGTCTTAGATCAGCTACCCATAATTTTGTTCATCTTTCCATGTTGTTTTGAAGCCCTTTTAGAGCCCAAAGAGGAAAATGAGGAAGGAATAACTTTGAATTCGTGCAGCTTATCTTAGCAAGAGTCACCCCAGAGTAAATGGTGTAACTTAATCACATATGTTTAGAAGGAGGCTTTAGACGTCGGAGTCCCAAGCTACAGCTCCTCCCACAGAAGCATATTATTATAGATTGTTTTAGGAAACAAAGAAAAAGGAAGGAGTCTTTAATAGTAAAAGAATATACCATTATCTTGGGAGGACATAAAGAGAAAAAAAAAATCAATGGAATCATTGTAAACCCAAATGCTAGAAGAGAATTTGAAATACCTATATTTAAAAGGCTTGACCTCTAGAAATCAAGCCTGCCTAGGAAATTCAAGAAGAACCGTAATTGTTTGCAAAATCAAAACATGTTTGAGTCATACAAACAGAACAGGGGTAATAAAAGATTAAGAAAAATTGCCCAAAACCTGTAAAAAATAATCAAAGGGGAAGATGGTATTTTCTTTCAATATCATACAGAAACGTTGAATAGGCCTGCCCAAGCATTCTTTAATTTTCTTGGGGAATTTGTTTATGTTTGACTTTCCTATTACAGTTTGATTATGGCCCAGATGCTGTAAAGTTTCAGGTTAACTAGCATATTTCTTTCTACTAGAGAAGATAATCCCAAAGGTTACAGTTTTATTGTCCTGTTGAACATTAACCAATTTGGTACCTATCCTAGCAATCTTATTCTAACATTCTTTTTTATTTTTTAATGCTTATAAAATATCCAGTTCCTCAAAGCTGTCCTCTCTGAGGCAGCTTTACCATCTTACTGGTTTCCTCAACGATGAAAAACTATGAGTAATGTTGGAGAAGTAGTCCTTCTACATGTGAATGAGAGTCATGTTTTTAACTTTTTGAAAATTATACTTTAACAGTTGTGGAGATCCCACTGAGATGCCTACAGAGCCAATTAAACTGAATTATCTAAGTATTCATTTCATGGAGCAAGTCCAGAAATCTCCTTTCTTGGTTCTTGGAGTGATTCTCAAGGGGCACAACAACTTAACCTGTCCTGACTCTTTTTCTGGTCTTTTCCTCCAGATTTTGTGTTTTTGTTTTTGTTTCTATACTTAGCCAAGTTCAGTTCTGGGTCTGATTTGTGCATGGCTGATCAGTTATTCCTTATCGACGGCAACAAGATTGGGCATCTAATTCTATTAATCTGACCATTTGGTGATTTCTCTTGGATGATGGGTATCTATTCTAAGCTGAGAAACAGCAGAGAATCTGTTTTATTAATTTTTGTTTGTCTGTCTACTTATGAGCTTAAATAAAAATTATATGTCCTCTGAGAAGGAGAACTAATCTTTGAGATCTAGTCTGGTGAGTCTTTTTGTTTACTCTGACCCATGGTTAAAGTTGTAAAACTGAAGCCAGGGCATCTCTTTGTATAAGGGAGGAAAGTCTTTATCCCTCAGTGTGTGAATGTGAAATATTTTTCTACCTCTAGAGTATATTAAGAAATGAGATCATAATGTATTTTAAATTAAAAGAGCTATGTTTTAATTAGTTTAACGAAAATAAGTGCTTATAAATATATATATATAACATTTTCCCAGAATTCAGAATATTTTCCCAGAAAATAAAGAAACTAAACACCTAATACTTTAAATATATTTTTAAGAGAATAAAAAGTTCTTTTCATAGAAACTGCTAGCCCAGAAGTATTTTTATGTAAAAATCCAAGTTTACATAATTAAAGTGAATCCATACTGATTTGGTCATTTTGTTTGAAAATAATCATATTTTCAAATCCTGATTTTATTAATGTTAAGTATAATATAAGCGTATACCTTGTTTTTATAAGATTTGATGTTCAACTAAATTAAAATATAATTTCAAGTTTTAACATGTTCTGTAATGTTTCAGCTTAAAAATAAGTGTAAAGATTCTTAGTTAACTTTAACTAGAACTGATATTAAATTAATTAATGACTAATCTCTGTACACCTGAATAGATTCTAAGTAAAATAGAATACTAAAACATTGATCATAATATGTACCTAATCTATATACTTTTGTTTCTTATTTTTGTATGTTATGGAGTGACTATACCTTTGGGTCATGTTAATGGATATATTTATTTTGTCACTTTAGGAGGTTGTAAAATGGGTGTATGTGACTGTGGGTAGTTGTACCATGTATATCATATCCTAGCAATTCTGCTAAAATGCTTACGAATGGACAAATAATTATCAATCACCTCCCTCCCAGTTTTTTTTCCTATGAAAGTAGAAGTTAGTTAACTTAGTTAAAAGTTATAGTAAATATGGGTGATTAATACTATACTAGCAGACATAGTGGCAATAAAATACAACTGTGTTTTCATAATAATGGGAAATGTTTTGGTTTATCAAGGAAAACATGAGGGTGGGCCAGCAGGCTGGACACCCAGGGAAGAGCTGGTGCTGCAGTTCAAGGCCACCTGTTGGCAGAATCCCTTCTTACTCAAGAGAGGTCAGCCTTTTGTTCTAGTCAAGCCTGTAGCTGATTGGGTGCAGCCCACCCACATGGTGGAGGGCAATCTGCTTTCCTCAAAATCCACCAATTTGAATGTTAATGTCATCTAAAAACACCCTCACAGGAACGTCCAGAATAATGTTTGACCAATTATCTGGGCACCTTGGCCCAGCCAAGTTGACACATAAAATTAACCTCCACACTATTGTTTCTCAGGCACCTGTGATACTGTCTTAATCAAGCCACCAAATCTACTTTTAGGACTCTTTTGAATTTAGTTTGCTAAGAGCATATCCCAAATTTGAAAAACAAACAAAAAAATAGAAATTGCAATTTCTTTTACACCCGAAACTATTTTTGAGATTTCCCAGAAAGCCCTGGACAGTCACAAAGATTTGTCCTTTCACCTTCTATAAAAAGAAATACTAGAAATGATTAGGTATACTTGGTACGACCTGTACTTCTTAATTAGCTCAGTGCTATTTTCAGAACAGCATGGGAAGAGTTGTTAAGTCAAAGGATAATTTTATGTAGGTAAAATGTCATTAATATAAATATTTCTGAAATTGTACACTTTTTGAATTGGAAGTACCTGGAGATTTATTAATGTCTTTATTCTCTATAATATGTTCTTATCCTCAGGAGAAACACTTGTCAAATCTTTATGAAATGGTTACTTATTGTCCCCCAGTAGAGAACTTTGTACTTCTCCATTTGGATATTATTGATGACTGTAATAAATTAACGACACAAACTATGGTTAATTTTATCCACACATATTTTCTGCTTTCCTCAGATGCTTACCTGAAAGCTCACAGCTTTTCATGTGTTTAACAAAGGACAATCTCAGAGCTTCATGCAAAGGACTCTACCAAGTACTGTTAACTATTGTTATTTCAAGGAGTAGAAATTCTAAAGGATGGGCTTCAGAGCTTACAGCTGACAATGCTGAACCAGGGGACTGTACCAGGAGTCTTTTTAGTTCAAAAGCAGATAAATTCAAGAACATAGACTGCTGTCCAAAATCCAGCAGCACAAGAATTAATTTCACAAACAGAATAAATTGATGAGGGATATTTCGTGACGATTATTTATTTGGTAGATGACTTATCTCTTAATGTTTATATTTTGATGGAAATAATGAGAAAGTTCATTCCTTTCCCTTCATAATCTACCGCAGATTTTCAATTTAGTAAACTATGCTCTTGCAACTAAAATAAAAACGTGTAAATGGTATCTGATCCCCAATGACCACTCAGAACTCAGAAATAATTTGAGGCTTTGCAGCCCATATGGCCTTGGTTGCAACTACTCAATTCTGATGAATATATCTAAATACTGAAACAGCCATAGATTATATGTAAATAAATATTGTGTTCCAGTAAAACTTTGCTTACAAAAACTGGTGATGGGCCTGATTTAACTCAGTGGGCTGTAGTTTGTCAACACCTGATCTGGAGTATCCTGAAGTTTCTCTGTTTTCTGCCCTGAATCTTGACTATTCCAGTGCCAACATAATTTTTAAGTCTAAAGTGTATCAGGCATAAGCTTTCTTTGGTGAATCATTTTTAGGGTCTTCGAGTTGGTGAGACTGTTCCTCCAGCTCTGTCTAAATGGATATTTTATCTCCAACATGGCAGAAGCTAAACAGCACCAGCCCTCTTCCACCGAGGTTGGAATTAACTAAGAGAGAAACACTGGCATTAGACATCTGCGGATCCGAGTGTCAGGCTTTTTTTTTTTTTTTTTTTTTTTTTTGCCTCTCCGGGGGCCCCCCACTGTTGTGGCCCCTCCCCTTGAGGAGCACAGGCTCCGGACGCGCAGGCTCAGCGGCCATGGCTCACGGGCCCAGCCGCTCCGCGGCACGTGGAATCTTCCCGTACCGGGACACGAACCCGTGTCCCCTGCATCGGCAGGCGGACTCCCAACCACTGCGCCACCGGGGAAGCCCCAAATGTCAGGCTTTTTTACAGATAAAATCTATTTTGGAGAACGCAGCTGAGGTTCGTAGCCAAGAGGGCATGCTAATACCTCATTCTGAATTAGACAGTTACCCAATCACAAGTACATCCGGATGCAGGCCTCTCCATGTGGACCTATCCCTGTAAAAGTCAGAGTGCAAGTAGCAAAGAGACACACTCTGCAGGAATATCTTGGGAGAGGAGTAGGAAGGGGGCTGAATAACACATGCCCGGGTGTATCTCCCAATTTCTCAGAAAAATAATTCCTCCTTCCCTGGAGATGTTTACATTAGGGGATTCAGAGGCCAGGAGTATTTCTTTACTAGATATTTATCCGCAATGAGATATAAACCAGGGTAAAAAGCCAAAAGATTTCTCCCATTACCTAAATAACCTTTGATCCTTTCACTCTCCTGATCAAAATGTTCAATGACCCCTCTTTCCTAGAGCACCAAGTCTGGTATCTTGCTATGGTATTGGAAGTGATTAGCTATGAGGCTATAAATTGCCATGGTTATATTACTATTAGCTACTACCTAGTAGCACTCCGGCCAGATGAGTCTATTCACAGTCTCTAGAAGATGCCATTCATATTGCTGCCTGCTTTTTTTCTGCATGCCATTGTTTCCACCTGGAATGCCCTTTCCTGTCTGCTCCAGCCTCTGCGAAAACTTCCTTGATGACTCTAGTTCTCAGTGACCTCTTTGCCCTTGAACTAGGGAAGCCTTTAGTGCCTGTCCCACTCATTAGGCATTTGCCACTTTTGTTGTCAGTAAATTTTGCACAATTACATTCTATCTCCAAATTTAGACTTTGACTTCCTTTAAGATCAGAAACATTTAGTAAGATTCTTTGTATTCTCAAAGCAGCCAGCATAGTGATTTCACCTAATGCAGGTGTTCAAATATTTGCTCATTGATTATATACTCTTTAAAATGATTTGTTAAATGTTATACAAATGTCTAACAACTAGGATTCTTCACTAATCCAAACTACTCCCGTCAGTAAAAATGAATGAGGACTCGCTCTATTCAGAATAAGTCTCCAGGAAATTTCACAGGTTTTATGCTGATGTTGACCAAGAACCATGAAATGAGTTTTTAGCTGGGCTGTTCCTACTTCTGTGGAAATGTGGGCTTCCTGGGCTTCCAGACCACATCCTTCTTGTGAATGGCACAGATATTAAGGGCATTTGCTTCCAGAGACAGAAATGGTGTATTCAGATCCTTTCTCCTTCAAGGAAGTCTGTTGAATCCTCTTTTGCAATTATACCAAAGTAATTTGAACACTTGCGTGGAAAGCATAGGCCTTTCAAATAACACTGTTTCGTAAAACATGAAGGTGAACTAGTCAAAGCAGGTTTTTCTACATCAGTAGCTCAGCTGCTGTGGTACCACACTGGTAAAAAAGCCTTAGAAATTGAAAATGAATTTTGCATTGTCACACCATTGCCATTTAGTGGGGAAAAGCCGGGGGAACTAGGTATCCTAGATACAGTGAACATTCCCAGGCAACGAAAAATTACCCCACATTCCACATGGTTTGTTTTCAGAAGTCCCTTCAGACATTCGTGTGGGTGAAAATCTATTTGTAACTATCTGAGCCTAATACTTAATTCCATTTACATATAAACACATAGGACCTAATTTTTGTACAATTTTAAAGCAGGGTTTCGTGCAGTTTGCATTTTCCATAAATGCAGCTGCTATGTAAATCGAGGGAAGACGTTCTTTTTTCTTGTACGGAAAATTAACAAGTTTTGTTAATCATTCTGAAAAGTCATATTGCCAAGGGCAGCACCACTTATGGCATCTGAATACCCATGCTACACACTCATCAGGTATAGGATCATCTTCTCAAATATTTTCTCCATATAGCATTTTCCAGAAACCTCTTTTTTTCCTCTAGATGTATTCAACCAACTACTCTATCCTTCTCTCGTTGACACTGTAATCCTCAATTACACTTATTAACTTGGGCTACACTTTTTATTTACACATGCATGTCCCAGCCTTTAAAAACATGAACATCATAAGTGGAAAGGCTGTGCGCCATTCATCCTTATATCTTTAAAATTTTGCCTAGTACCCAATATGTAGACGGCACTATAAATGTTTAGTGAATGTATTCATTAATTTTGTATTTGTTTTATAACAAATATTTATTTAGCATTTACTATGTACAAAACTGTGCTAGATGAAAAGAGTATTTCGGGGGGCAAATCTGATCTCATGGAGCTTAAACTCTAATCAGAGAGAGAAAAAAATTCTTAATTGCACAATTTTTAACTGTGATACAATTATCATATATGCCAAAATTTACTAGAACAAGGTGCCATGAAAATGGACAAATGGGAGAACAAGATCTGGGTTAGAAGAGAAACAGGAAGTGATATTGAAATGTATCAGCTATGATTTGCTGTATAACAAATCAACCCAAAACTTAGCGTCTTGAAACACCACCATTTATTACTGCTCACAAGTCTGTGTATCAACTGAAAGAATTGGTTGATCCAGGCCAGGCTCTGATCTCAGTTGGGCCTCCTCATGAATTTGTGGTTCATTTCCAGATCAGCTGGGGTTAGCTGGTCTGAGATGGCCTCAGATGGGATCCACACGCAGGCCAGACCAGGCTTGTTCACATGGTGACAGTGGGGTTCCAAGAGAGGAAGCAGAAGCCTGCAAGACTGCTGAGGCTCAGGCTCATCCCTTCTGCAGAATCCTGTTGATGGGGGCAAGTCACAGGCGAGCTCAGATTCAAGAAGGGGGAAAAGAGACTCTGCCCCTCCACAGGAAGTCACATGGCAAGAAGTGCCGCTGGAGGAGGGCTGAAGAATTGTGACTACTTTTAGTAGCTGCACCAAGTTAAGACCTAAAGAATAAGTAGAAGTCAATGAGACAAACAGGGAAGGGAATTGTGGTCAGCATGTAAAGACCCTGAGGCGGCGAGAAGGCTGGAACATTCCAGGAAGTCCAGAAGGCCCGAGTGGCAGCGTGCTGAGATTGCAGCTGTGCTGTGTGAAAGGAGGCTGGTCAGGAGGGTGGGGCTGGTGTCACAGAGTCAGGGAGGAAAGCCAAGCTATGAATCAAGGCCTTTATTCAGGAAAATGTTTAAAGCAGGAGAGGGACATGATCAGAATTTATATATACCTAGCTTCTGCCTGGACCATATCTCAGACAAGTTAAATGAGCATCTCTGAGTCTAGGCACCTGTAGTGATGAAACTTTCCCAGGTGATACCAATGTACAGCCAAGGTTGAACCTCTGTGTATCAGAGAAAGGAAAGACTTAAGAAGTTATTATTACCTGTTATCCAGGTGAGAGATGACAGTAGCTTGAATTAGTATGCTTGCTTAATGAATGAATGAATGAATGCAATTGAACCTCCTGTGAAAGGATCTACAGTAAAACTGTCTTATCTCAAAGCACGCTCAACCATGAACTAGCTGGGTGGCCTTGGGCATCTTACTTACTCTCTGGGGCTCAGCGCCCTCATTTTCACAAGGAGGACAGCAGTAACCCCTCCCTGCACAGTGTGTTATGAGGACTAATGGGGTCATCCTCCCAGAGCACTGAGTGCCGTGCCCGGCAAATAATGGGCGCCCAATAAACGTCAGCTGCTGTTACCATCATTGTTAAAAGGATGATGTCGGCAACGTCACATGGTCTCACGCAGTAATAGCTTTGTCCCCATCAGTCTCCCGAAGGAAACTCTCTTCTAATCCCAATTCCACTCTGTAGCTCTGACTTAGCTCATGTGGTTACGATTAAGCCAAAGGCCGATCAGGGACCAGATATTGTCTTCCTCCGCTTGGCTTGCCATCCATCCTCCCGCTGCCCCTCCTCGGGTCTGTCTCAGGCTCTGTCATCTGGCTTTAGCTCATCTGGGGGAGGACAGGGAGAAGCCAGACGGCTGTGAATCTTGCTGTCTGCTCGTGAATATCCGCCATCTAGAGAGGGCGGAGAGGAGCTCCTGTCAGGGAAACGTATAGCTACAGTAGCAGGGGCGATGCCCTTTGGCTGTGCCAGAGCCCAGGGTCAGTGAAGATCCTTCCGGAGACCACAGCGCCCAGCCAGAGCCTGGCTTTACACAGACTCCTGTGCAACTCACAGGTGATGGGCAAAGGGGAAAGGGGAGACTTTGAGCCTGAGCCCCAGCTGTGTACGTGGAGCTGGGGTCCCAGGCAAGTTCCACTCACAGAAGGAGGTGATCTTGCATCATTACACGTACAGAATTTCTTTGACTAAATTACATATTTTAATATGTATATGCTTTGTTGAAGTCTAGAAAGACGACAGGACCCTAAGATAGCACAATGGTAATAGTGATTGTCTTTGCTAAGAGTAGAGATGCTTTCATTTTACTTCACTCTTTTCTGCATGTTCTCATTCGTTGTCCATAAGCCTATATTTTAATAATCAGAAAAAAATGGAAAGTAAAAAATCAAATGTTAATTATGTCAAGAGTTCCCCCCACATTCCTAGTGAATTCATGAATTGCTTGTCATAATTCCATGGTACAGTTCTGGACACAAAACTTTCGCTTAGAACCAATCCCAATTTACTCCACTTGGGTGTATTAGACACACATGTGGTCCAACAAAGTGGACCCACAGTCTGCTCTGCCTTTTGCCCTTTTGCCTCCTTTTCATCAGCTCTCACCACTTAAGACTTCCCTCACCCATTCCTTAGGGCTTTAGAGCTCAGTTTACAGTATAAGAGGTGAGTTGAATCTGAGTCAGATCCTTCTTAGTCATGTAACCTCGGCTGGGTTTTGCAACTCAAGCACATCATCTGTAAAATGAAGATAAAAGGAGAATCTGTATTAGAGGATTTTTGTGAAACTTCAGTGCGATACTAGATATAAAGTACTTAGCAGAGTGCCTGGCATATGGTGACATTTGAAGAAAACTTATCATCTTTAGTCCAATCTCCCTGGCTATAGCACGCTTGATGTTGACTGTAATCTCTGCGCTCTGGTCCTTTGCCTGATATGACATATAAACAGGAAATAAAAAGGAAGTCAGATCATACAAACAGGCCACTGTTTTTATTATGCCAGCCTGTGCCTTATTGAAATCGGCTAGGCGGGATTGGCAAACACCAAATGTTTCTTGAGGAATGTAAGGAAAGAGGACCCTCCTCCTCGTATCTCTCCACCCGATAAGATGTCTCGGTCTGAAATTGGGAGTGGTTAAAAGCAGAGCTTTGAGGGAATTCCCTGGCAGTCCAGTGGTTAGGACTCAGCGCTTTCACTGCCTGGGGCCCAGGTTCGATCCCTGGCTGCACAGCACATGGCACGGCCAAATTGAAAAAAAATGGAAAAGCAGAGATTTGACAACAGACCTTGGTCTGCACCCTTTCTTCCCTACTTAGAGCACTGGGACTTGGGCAAGTTAGTCGTAGGCTTTCTCATCTCTCCTTGGGGAGCTGGGGTGCACACCCAAAGCCATGATGTCATCCAGCACACGCCCAGGAACCACCAGGAGGGCTTCCTCACTTCTTACAGGCTCTGATCCAATGGCAACCTGTTGAAGGGCTTTCCCTGATCAGCCCGTGTAAACAGGGGCTCTGCTCCATCTCCGACACGGACACACACTGGCTCTCTGCAGCCCACAGCTCTGCTTCACTTTCTCCAGTCTTCTTATGCCCAACTGACATCTCACAAGTATTTTTCTGTCTGTCTCCTCTCAGAATTCAGGTGCCATGAGGATAGGGTGGTTGCATGTTTTGTTCACTGCTTTACAAGTACCTGTCATGTAGTAGGCACTCCATAGTATTTGTTAAATGAGTATAAATGAGTAAGTTAGTAGGTGACTGGATTAATTAACTTAAGGACAGCAAATTCCTTGGGAAAGAAGAATGCATGAAGACCTCAGCTTGATGTGGGAAGAAGTCCTAAGATGGGTCTCAGACAACTACTTATTTGCTGAAGTGACCCTGGGCCTGTAAATTTCTCCCTGAGCCTCAGTTTACCCATCTCTAAAATGGAGACAATACCTTACTTACCTCAAACAGCTAGTGGGAGGATAAATCTCAACCACGGAAATAAATCTGTTTTGAACACCGTCAATCACCATATCAAAATGTGATGTTAGTATCACTTTTTAAGTAGCGCAGCAGTTTATTTCCAGGGTGACACCCAAAGAGAAAAACAGCTCCAGTTGGAATGGGATAAAGTCAAGGCTTCATTTGGGACCCATATCTGCCTTTAAGCCTTGGTGCCCCTACTTGACTCCCCGCACGCCCTCACTGCCATGGCCCAAGGTCCCAGCTCCACGGGCACCGCAGAGGGTACGGCTGGAACTGTCCAGGCCACCCTCCCAGGCAACACGCCTTTGGCATGTCCACAGCCCTGGAGCCAGCCCAGGCTTAGTCACGGGATACAGAGCTTGTCGCCGGGCAGAGGAGGGCGTGCGTCAGGAGCTGTCGCTTTCTGGCGGTTGCCTGGTGACCTTAATGGAAAATGAGCTGTGGGGACCTAACCCCAGGAGCCACTCCCGGAGCTGGCGGGCCCATCGGAAAGCCCGAGTGCCACAGCAGGGGGAGGGGCCGCCTCCAGAAGAGCTGTCCCCGGCGCCTGTGTGTAGGTGGTGGCGGGGATGGGCAGAGAAGTGCGGAACCGAAGGAGGGCTTGGACCAGGGCCTGGATCTCCTTGCAGCCTGAGTTGCTGTTGCCCATAAAGCACAGTCATTAGTGCTGGTCCCAGGCCTGATTTTAGGTAAAAAGCACAGCAGAAAAATCCCATCTGTGCTCCACACCCTGCAGCTCCCCAAACACATGAGGATGGGTTCTGAGTTTCTATGAGGTGCTCACTCAGACGCATGGCATTGCTGATTCCAGGAACCATACAGGGGAGGTTGGGGACACTCAGGGGGAGGTAACCCACCCAGGAGAAGCATCACACACAGGACAAGAGAGGCTTCCTGGCTCTGGGTCTATAAGAAAGAACACCGAGAGAAGAGTGGACCCTGGCTGGTTGGAAGATATACGCTGAGCTCCATCGGTGGGAAAACAAATTGCCTCGTACATTTAAAAAAGATTGAGCCACAGATTCAGCCAAGCCCCCTAAAATGCCAGCTTGTAAAGGGTGTGCAGAGGCCCTGGGCTGGACACCATTAGGCTCTCTCCCATCCCTGCCTCATTTCATCCCAGGGTTACTATCATCATATTTGTAGGTACTAAATGTCTTGTTATAGAGATGAAATTGAGGCCCAGAGAGACTGAACAATTTGTCTGAGGTCACACAGCTACCGAGTGACAGAGTCAGGATTGAATCCTTGCTCTTCTGATTTTAATTCTAACGTTGCCTCTGCTAACATCCCGCCAGCACCCCGGAGGGGAGAGCTCTTCTCCACCAGCACACCGACTCTCTTTCCCGATTCTATTCCCTTTCACCCAATCTCTGGTTTAGTATGACCTCAATGAATCAAGAACTAATTTCACTGATTTGATCATTCATTTTTTCACCAACAACTATGCACTGAGTAGCTACTGAATTTTAGGCATCAGGCTAGGTGCTGGGGATGCCACAGAGAACTGAAAGATGTGCTCTTAATCCTCAAGGAGCAGAGGTATCGACTTATCCCTTGAAAAGAGAGTTTACAGAGTTAAAAAGCAGCTTAGCAAATAAGACACAGCAAATAACCTTCTCTACCCGGTGCTCCCCATTACTACTGCTATATTTAGAAGTAAACAACCTTCATTTCGTTTCATCCTTCTCTGTTCAAAGAATGGCCTCAGTCAGCAATCTTCCCAGTCATGCTAGTGATAAGGGTCTATCCAATGAAGAGGTTATGAGGTTAAGAAAAACAATACATAACGCCCCTCTTTTTTTTTTTTTAACAAATCTACCCAAGGTAGCTCAAATATCTTACTGAAAATCAGAATAATTAAGAGTAGTGGGCTTCCCTGGTGGCGCAGTGGTTGAGAGTCTGCCTGCCGATGCAGGGGACGCGGGTTCGTGCCCCGGTCCGGGAGGATCCCACACGTCGCGGAGCGGCTGGGCCCGTGAGCCATGGCCGCTGAGCCTGCGCGTCCGGAGCCTGTGCTCCGCAACGGGAGAGGCCGCAGCAGTGAGAGGCCAGCGTACCGCAAAAAAAAAAAAAAAAAAAAAAAAGAGTAGTTACCACAACGGGCAATTTCCCAGTTCTTGGTGCCTTAACTCAGAAGTTTACCTTTTTTACTTACGTGATGGTGTGCTTTGGGTGGCCTCTGTTTTGCTTTGTTTTTGTGGCTTTGGAACAGACTTATTTTTTTAAATTTTTTATTGAAGTATCGTTGATTCACAATGTCGTGTTAGTTTCAGGTATACAACACAGTGATTCAGTTATACATATGTATAAATATATATATGTGTATATATATATATATATATATTCTTTTTCAGATGTTTTTCCCTCATAGGTTATTACAAAATATTAAGTAGAGTTCCCTGTGCTGTACAGTAGGTCCTTGTTGGCTATCTATTTTACATACAGTAGTGTGTATATGTTACTCCCAAACTCCTAATTTGTCCCCCCAACCCTTTCCCCTTTAGTAACCGTAAATTTGTTTTCCATGTCTGTGCGTCTCTTTCTGTTTTGTAAATAAGTTCATTTGTATCTTTTTTTTTTTAGATTCCACATGTAAGTGATACCCTATGATATTTGTCTTTCTCTGTCTGGCTTACTTAGTGTGATCATCTCTGGGTCCATCCGATATTGTCTTGATTCATGCATTTCTTTCTAGGAGTGAAAAAGATTTTGCTAAAACTATTTCAATGAATGTGTTCCCAGCACTTACGGATAGAATGGGCTTGAGTGCAAGGAAGGGTGGCTGAGACAGCTGAGATCCGCCCCATTCATGAGAGAACGAGGCAGTGACTCGGCCAGGAGTTCAACCCTCCCTGTCTACCTCCAAGCCCCTGTGTTTGGAGCAAGCCTCAGGTTTCTGGGTGCTTTAGCTCATCTGTACTTGGCTGAGGACGGTTTCCTGTTTCTAAGAAAATACTGCTCGGATATCTTACCAGGTCCCTTGGACAGTGAGTCCTTGTGGTCCAGGCATGACTGGGGGTAGAACCAGAGGGCAGGGACAGTCCCCGGGTGGCAGGGGGGTTGGTCCTCATTAACGCCCTCCAGCCCTAAGGTGTCCTGAGACTCACAGAATGAGGCTCTTACAAATATTTGTCAGATTGGCTGAAAAATGAAGAGAAGTTTACAACAGTGCTGAATATGCCCGAGTTCTCCAAAGAACATCTGGATTCGCTAAAGCCTGAGCCAGGAGACAGGACATGACAGGGACGATGGGGAGGGTCATGTGTGTAACGCCTTTGAGCCCTGGCGTGGACGCTACCCTCTCCACCTCCTACTCTTCAGCTCCCACCCCGTCTCTCTCCTTCCAGCTCGGTAGTCCGCAAATCACTTTTCCAGTGATATCACAGGCAGTTACCATGGAAGCAGCTGTTATGGCAAAACAGAAGTGGCCTATCTTCACCTCCCGGCTCAAATCCTGAGGCAGAGCGAGGAGGGCAGCCATCCTGCGACCACAGGCCTCAGTGGAGCGCTCGGTACAAACACAAACAGAAGCCCGGGACCCGCTGTGGTGGGGAAAGGAGACCCTGTGAGGAGACGGGAAACTCCCCTGGGAGGGCGGAGGGAGACTCCTGCTGCGGCCTGGCCAGCCATCCAGACTGAGATGCAAGGAACAGCTGCCTTCCCCACCACCAGCCCAGCCCCGCCCCAGCTGGACCGTTCTCCCATCTCCGCTGCTCCCTGCATCCGCTGGTCAGCCACAATGAACAGCATCACTTGAGCGGCTCTCAAAGCCCTTTGAGGGGAGGAGCAGTCTACAGAAAGTTGATGAAGCTGCCTGGGCTCCGTTCCTGGTCCCACACTCACCAGCGTACGACCCAGCAAAAGCCACTCAAGGTCCCAGAAACTTGAGTTTCCCAATTAAGATGATACGGCATCATCCCTCACCAAGTTGTTATGATAATCAGTTGAGATAATGTTGGTAGTTTCCTCCTAACAGATCTCCTGATTTCCCCTCTTGCCTCTTTTAATGCTTATCGACCAGCAGCCAGCACTCTCTCGAAAAGATGCCTCAGACCGCAATGCTTCCCTTCCGAAGCCTTCTAGTGGTTTCCATAGGGAGTGGGATTCTCACGGTGGCCCAGAAGGCCACGCCTGCTGGAGGTCCCCATTAAGCTCATCTCCTGCCCCAGCCCCAGGCCCAGGCCACCTCCAAATGCCAGGCCCTCTTTCAGGTTCTCAGGACCTTTACACATGTTCTTCTCTCCCAGGAACACACCCCCCACACACACAAGAGCCCCCCTGCCATGGGTGGCTTCATCCAAGTCCAGCACATCCATCACCTCTTCAGAAGGCAACTATCTATATAAAACTGTTGTATCTACCCTCAGAGACTCTCTTTCGCATTTTCTATATTATTCACTTCACGGTACTCATCAGTGTCTGAAATTACCTTCATTAGCTTCGTATAATTGTTTACCATCTGTCTCTCCCAGGAGAAAGTAAGGCCCAGGAGAGCAAGGATCTTGTTCTCAACTGAATTGCCAGTTTCTAGGACAGTGCCTGGCACCTAGTAGGCCCTAAATTAATATTTGTTTTATTAAAATAAATAAAAATATTTAAGGCAGTGTCTGTTAAATAAATACTAACTGCTTATATTATGAACTGATAAAATGAATGCATATTAATAGCATACTGCCTCGTTCGGGTAATAATAACAGTCACCTCTCACTCGGGAACAGTCCATTACGGATTGACTGGACGTGTTGGCACTCTCACCTCACCTGAGTCTCAGCTAGCCCACAGAACAGCCAGCACTGCTCTTGCTTGTATTGGGTTGGCCAAAAAGTCCATTCAGATTTTTCCGTAAGATGTTACAGGAAAACCCGAACAAACTTTTTGGCCAGTCTGATAGATGGGGCGTGAGGAGATTTGGCCACTTGTTAGATTCAAAACCTAGGCCTCCAAACTCCAAGACAGAGGCTTTTCAACCACTGAATGACCAGCCTTCAGATAACATGGCGTCTCAAACCAGGAAAATGTACGCCATCCTCTCAGGAGGCCTGGAGGGTGAGGTGAGGAGGGATTCCAGGCTCTAGGACAGGGGGCGGGTGGACCCTCAGGCCACCTTCAAAGCTCAGGATCCCTGAGAAGGGCCGATTCTGGCTGCTGTCATCTTGGTTGACCCACCTCCCTGCACCCATTTTCTGAGGTACGGATTCCCTCCAGGCCACAGCTCCCACTTCCCCGCCCTGTTCTGGTACAAGCAGTTAGAAGATAGGAAAACCACAGGCCAAGAGAACCTATTGTGGGCTCCAGGCCCCAAGAGCACAGAGCTCGTGTAAAGGGCACAGCAGCAGGAAGAGGGTTTGGAACCCACCCACCTACTCAATTCTTTTTCTTCCCCCAAAATGTCAACAGGGTTTTCCCCATCCAAGTATGGGGCATTGAGGCCAAAGGAAAAGGGGAGGACCTGGGACTACAGCTTCTGGGCAGACTGAGGAATTGGGGTATTTCCTTTTCCAAAGTATGGGATTTGGTCGTAAGAATCGTCAAAATAAGAATAATAGCCAAGTCTGCACAGGGTGGCCACCAGAGAAGTGCCCCACTGGGCTCTAGGAACTGTGGGAGAATCCAGGTCCTTCTAGATGAACTGGCTGATCCCAGCAAGTTCTCCTCGTTCGACCCAGACCTGGCACATCCATCACTGTTCTACGTCATGCACAGCCTTCTCCTTCTCTCCATCACTTCAAAGCGGGAGGGGAAAGTTGGAGGAATGGAATCACCTGTCATCTTCTCACCTTTCCTTTTGATTTGCTCAAAGAACGTCATATCCTGACATTTCCCGTAATTTGGACACTCCTTCACATATTTTCAGTGGGTACCAGTAATCACGTGCACCCTTTCCCGTTCCCACCTACCTCCTTACATGGAAATAGAATTAACACGAGTACCGAGACCACAAACATTGCCAGGAGTGATTCCCGGGAAGATGGAAGAAGAAAAGTACTAAACATCCAAGTCCTGGAGACCTGCCTTCTTAGTGCTCCAAGTATCAATTGTGTGTACTAGTTAGGTCAGCAAGGGTATGATAAGTGATGTCCTAGGAGGTGCTGGGCTAAATGTTGACTTACATCTCAGGCTCCACGGCTTCAGAGCAGCATCAAACATGGTAGGGGCACGTATAGACTCTGCAGTCAATCAACCGGGTACAAATACCTCAGCAAGTATTAGTTGCACAAATCTGGGCAGGTTATTTAACCTCTTTCCCCAAGCCTCTGTTTTCTCACACGCACAATGGGGGAAATAAGAGTAATTTCCTCTTAGCACTGTTGTGGCTTAGGCCGAGTGATTGGTACAGTGCCTGGCACACAGTAAGAACTCAACAAATGTTAAATGTTGTTGTTTTTACTATTATTATTCAGTCTAGGCTGCATGCACGGCTCGGCTGAATTCAAACATGTTTGTGCATTTCTGTCAAATTCATAGTTGAGGCCATCCGAAAAATTTTAGTTTTACTAGCCCTGTGGGGTCTCTGGGAGAGAACTCATTCCAAAAAAAGTTGGAGCTAGGTACAGGTATGGTGAATTATCCCAAGAGCAAAGCTTTAGCCAAACACACTGTGGGGAAATTCCCAGATGTTCCTGTAAATAGAATCAGGTAGGTCCCTCTTATGGGACTTTGCACTTTTGTTTGTAGTAGGGGGTGGGGTTTTCTGTTCAGTTCAGACACTCAAAGTCTCTCTCCATCGCCCTCAGGCTCTGATATTAGTCATGTACCTCTTAGTATGAATTCCACCAGACTATTGCCTCTCCCTCACAGTAGAAGCATTGAAAAAATTATTCTAAGGGTTAAATGGAAGTCTGTAGCAAATGTTGTAGAAAGCCAGAGGTTCTTCCTTGGAATTCTAAAAAATAAATTGGAAAGGAACTTGTGCAATGGGAACTTTTAGACCTAGGTTGTCAGGAATGGTCTCAATTTTAAATCATCTTATCTGTTATTCTCATAAACCATCCACATTTTTCTGGAAACTACATTTCCCAGGCTTTTTCTCACACTTGGATATGGTGCAGAAATCCTTTTTTATGCTTGTGAGGCTCAAAGTTAGTCTGTTAAAGTAGGCCGAGTCATTCATGGGAAGAACCCTAGACAGAGAATCAGTTCTGCTGTCACTCTAGGACTTTGATGGGCTGGCAAGTGGAGGAGACCACAGATGATACCAAACAAAGCACTGTACCACAAAGGCCCATTCCAGATCGTTTCAAGTTCTTCAGAAGGCTTGAAGTTCCAGTAAAAACCTACCCCCATGAATGATGACGTTCATAATAGAGAACTATTATTAACACCATTAACAGAATCTCAAAGCAAAATCTAGTCATTCCTAATACAGCATCACCTGAATTCTCCATGCTGATGAAACAAAGACCTGGAAGCTAAATGATCTATACAAAGTTTCCGTGTCTATAGGAGAGCTCAGACCGGAACCTGATAGTCCTAACAGGTTCATCTGATTTTCTTAGCCTGTGGAACCTTGTGCCCTAATCTGGCTCTCACCAAACGTGGATGTGAAACAGCTTAATTGTAGAAAGCAGCTTAAATTTTAAAGGCAACACTGTGATAGAGAAACTAAGTTTTACCACCAGCCCTAAAGAGATTCCAGAAGAGGGCATTTCCTACTACTTATTTTTTATGGGCTCACAGTCTCCCCTGCCTCAGTCTGTTCCCATTTCGCTACTATTCCCTCGTCCTCTGGGCGTGGTCTCCCTGCCCCTGTTTACTTTCCTGTGAAGTCTGTGGGCGGCAAGTGCAGAGCAGGAGCTTTGGCTCAGACCCAGGCTCTGCAGAGACTTTCTCATGGAAGGATACCCTTGTCCTTATGTGGATGGGGGGCCAGGAAGTGTAGACACGACTGCCAAGATTGAACCGCTTAGAGGCTTTGCCTACCGAGAACGGCAAGGAAGGGTCTGAACCATCCATGGACCTGCACACTGTGCGTGTGCACACACACACGCATGCACACACACACACACACCACAGTCTGCCCACTCACTCCCTACTCCCTACTTGTGCAGAGAAGCAACAGGACTTGGAGATATCCCAGGCCACCTTTCTTTACCAGCCTTTGCCACCCTCCCCTGGATTTGGCTTTTTCTAGTGAAAAATGAGCCCCAAAGCCCTGGAGGCTTCTCGGTGATTTACGGAGAACTTTACTTCCACAAGGGCTTTCCGGCTGCAGCCAACTCCAAGAGTCAGGGGGAGGAAGAGGGAGAAAATCATAAATGGATAGTAAGATGAGAAACAGATGTTCGGAGCCTTCGCTGGCCGGGAATTCTCCACCTCGATCCCCTCTCCTCATGGGATTAGAGAGGCTTAGTCCCTGAGAGCAGACTCTTACTCTTACCTGCATTTCACCTCCCACCCTCTGCCCCCCAGCAACTCCTACTCCAGCTCTCAAGGTTCATCCTGACGCCCTGCCACATGGGTACTGACCTTGTTGGATCATTTCTTCCCGATTTTACCCAAAATAAACGAATGCTAGGTGATCAGACCACAGACAGGTATAAACATAATCCTTTGCCATCAAGGAGCTCAAAAGGTAGAAAACGAGACAGAGAAATGAATAGGCAGTTCCAAGTGGGTAGGGTCTGTCCCGGGACAGAGGTCAGCGCTGGACACTGTGGAAGCAAACAGGAGGGGCTCTGAAACCAACCTTGGGCTCAGGTGAGTGGAGGAATGTCAGAGGATATGTGCGCTGAGTTTGGAAGATATTATTCAGTTAAAGGTGGATGGAAGTTGCTTTGGAGGTATCAACTGAGCCTGTGTCAATAGTATTTATTCAGTGTAACGCAGTGGTGAAGAGCAGCATCTCTGAAGCCCGAGCTTAAAACCCAGATGGGCAATTTATTATCCCATCAGGCAAGTTAGTAAATCTCTCTGTGCCTCAGTTTCTTAATTTGTACAGTAAGGATAGTAATACTTATCCAGAAGGGATTGTTACAATGAGTATGTGAAATAATATTTGTAAAGCATTTAGAGTAGTACCTGGCACATAGGAAGCACTATATGTTTTTTTTTTAATGAAAAGTTCAGAAGTATTTTGAGCCCACTATAGAGCAGGCAATGTGCAAGGCTTTCTGGATACTTAAATAAAAGTTGTAGTCCCTCTTTTTCAGGAGATCACAAACTAGTGCTGCTGAATTATCAATGAATTATGAGGCAGTATTTTAGGTGGTCAGATAGCGGTATTGATCGGAGGCATCTCATATGATCAAACCTGAAATCTAGGAGCCAGCATAGACCCTTATCTGTCATGTTCAACCACCATGTCCTACAGAGTCCACTTCTTTATGATCTGTTGAATCCCTCATCTTTGCTCCTTTCCCACTGTCATTGCTTACTCTGGTCCCTCAACACCTGTCACATGGACTCGTGCAAAACCAGTGTCCATACCTCCAACCATCTTCTTACATCCACCAAGTCAGTTTCTTTTTTGTTTATTACAGTTGTATTGAGGTATGACTGATACACAAAAAACTGCACTTTTTTTTTTTTTTTTTTTTTTTTGGCGGTACGTGGGCCTCTCACTGCTGTGGCCTCTCCTGTTGCGGAGCACAGGCTCCAGACACGCAGGCTCAGCGGCCATGGCTCACGGGCCCAGCCGCTCCACGGCATGTGGGATCTTCCCGGACCGGGGCACGAACCGGTGTCCCCTGCATCGGCAGGTGGACTCTCAACCACTGCGCCACCAGGGAAGCCCAAAACTGCACATATTTAATGCATACAATTTGATGAATTTGGAGACATGCAGACACTCGTGACACCATCACCACAATCAAGGTAATAAGCATATGCATCACCTCCAAAAGTTGGTCTCTTTGCTTTTTTTTTTTCTTTTTGTAGCAAGAATGCAACATGAGATCTTCCCTAAGCTCACAACATCACATCGTTAACTATGGCACTGTGTTGTAAGCAGATCTCTAGAGCTTATCCCTCTTGTATAAATATAACTTCATACTCTCCAACAATAACGTCCCATTTCCCCCTTCCCCATCCCCTGGCAACCACCGTTCTATTTTTGCCTTCAGCTATTTCAGATGCGTCATATAAGTGGAATCATGCAGTATGTGTTCTCCTGGAACTGACTTATTTTACCTAGTATAATGTCTTCCAGATCCATCCACGTTGTCACACATGGTAGGATTTCCTTATTTTTTAAGACTAATATTCCATCACATGTATATACCATATTTTTTAAAATCTATTTGCCCATCGATGGACATTTGGGTTGTTTTCACATCTTGGTTGTTGTAAACAATGCTACAATGAACATGAGATTGCAGATATCTCTTTGAGATACTGATTTCAATTCTTTTGAATACATACCTAGGAGTGGGATTGCTGGATCATATGATAATTCTATTTTTAAGTTCTGAGGAACCTCCATACTGTTATGCATAGTGCTTGCACCTTTATAGAGTCCCACCAACAGTGCAGCAGGGTTACAACCTCTTCACATCCTCACCAACACTTGTTATCTTTTGGTTTATGGATAACAGCCATACTGACAGGCATGACGTGATACGTCGTTGCGGTTTTGGTTTGCATTTCCCTGATGATTAGTGATATTGAGTACCTTTTCAAATTCCTGTTGGTCATTTGTATATCTTCTTTGGAGAAATGTCTATCCAAGTCCTTTGCCCATTTTTTAAATCATGTTATTTGGGTTATTTGCTATGGCGTTTTGGGAGTTCTTTCCATGTTTTGGAAATTAACCCCTTATCAGATATATGGTTTGCAAATATATCTCCCATTATGTGGGCTGACTTTTCACTCTGTTGTTTCCCTTGCTGTGCAGAAGCTTTGTAGTTTGATGTTGTCCCACTTGTCTGTTTTTGCTTTTGTTACCTCTGCTCTTGCTGTCATATCCATGAAATCGTTGTCAAATCCAATGTCATGATGCTTTTCCCCTGTGTTTTCTTCTAGGGGGTTACAGTGTCAGGTCTTACTTTTAAATCTTTGATCCATTTTCCATTCATTTTTGTGCATGGGGTGAGATAGGGGGCCAGTTTCATCCTTTTGCATGTGGATATCCCATTTCCCCAACACCATTTTTGAAGAGACTATCTTTTTTCCCATTGTACATTCTTGGCGCCCTAGCTGAAGATCCATTGACCGTAAATGCATGGGTTAATTTCTGGGCTCTCTACTTCATTCAACTGGTCTACATTGTCTGTCTTAAGCCAATACCATACTGGTTTAATAACCAACCCTGTTTCTTACCGCTGCTATAGTCATATTTTTGGCACCCAAATTCCCTCAGACCATTCCTCAATTCAAAATTTCTTAATGGATCCTTCACTGTTATAGGAAAATAACCAAATTTCTTAACATAACAGAGCCCTTTGTGATATGATTCTTATTTTCCTATCGAGTCACATCTCTGGAAACTCTCAGCCCTTCAACTCAGATGACACATTCTTCTATGAAATCACTGTGCTAATTTTGTGGACATGTTGCCCTCCATATTAGGAATAGTTTCTCTGTCCCGTCCATCCAGCACACTCCTACTACTTTACTAGAGAGTTCAAGCATCACCTGCTCTGTAACAACTGATCTGATTCCTCTTTGAGGGATCAGAACATAGCACCCCTTTTTCCTATCTGAGCTCTGAAATAAATTGTTTTAAAGATCAAAAAATAGAAAGCAGATGGAACTGGATACCAGAATATTACCTTTATTACTGATAAAGCTGACTTAATAGTGTGGAGTTTATACCTATGGGCAAGTGGACAAAGGAGCTTCCTAAAGACCCAAAATTTAGCTAACTTACCCTCTGAGGCACAGGCTCAGATGGACGGAGTCAGACTTCCCCACTGGAAGATTTATGGGATGCCCTAACAGAAGAGAATATGAATCCGCTATGAGCAGGATTAATCTCTTCTTTCAAAATTCACCGATCAAATGCATCACTCCTTGGAGCAGAGCAAGTAAGGGTCAGAGAAAGGCTCAGAGTGTTAGGCTAATGGACCTCCTTCCACATTTAAGGCAGCACCAGGAGCAGTACCAGGAGCAGAGAAGATGATTGCCTATCCCTTCCCCGATACACACATTATAACTCTCAATCATGTTATATGGTGTTTTTCTTTTTTGTCTCTCCATGAAATTAAATGATACTTGTAGTCAAGAAATATGCCTTTTCATCCTATATTTTCAATCTATACAAGTCAAAGACTCATACTTGGCACCAAATAGGTATTCAACGTATTTGTTAAATGTTGCTGAAGAGAGAGGAGCCAACGTATAGCAGGTTCACTTAAGAAGGAACAGCTGGGACTTCCCTGGTTAAGAATCCGCCTGCCAATGCAGGGGACACGGGTTCGAGCCCTGGTCCAGGAAGATCCCACATGCCATGGAGCAACTAAGCCCGTGTGCCACAACTACTGAGCTGGTGCTCTAGAGCCCGTGAGCCACAACTGCTGAGCCTGTGTGCCAAAACTACTGAAGCCCGTGTGCCTAGAGCCTGTGCTCTGCAACAAGAGAAGCCACTGCAGTGAGAAGCCCGCGCACTGCAAGGAAGAGTAGCCCCCACTCGCCGTAACTAGAGAAAACCCGCGCACAGCAACGAAGACCCAACGCAGCCGAAATAACTAAATGAATAAAAAATTAAAAAGAAAAAAAAAAGAAGGAACAGCTATATCAGCAGAAGTGGAGGAGAAGGAAAAATGGGGGGTGGGGGAAGACTCCAAAGAGCAGGAGATATTTGAGCTGGACTTCGGCAAACAAGTAAACTTTACCTCCACAGAAAAGCCAAAGGTGACAGTTGCATAAACCCAGAGGCATGAGATGGTATAGCAAATCCCTGGATGAAAAAAAAAAAAATCGTTCATGAATGTAGTACAGAACGTGGGAGGTGAGGTCGTTCTCCACCCGGGAATACTTAATAGATATGCCTAAATACTGAACAGCCAAAAGGGTGACTCTCTCCTTGAGTTTATTCTTTTTTTCTTTGAGTTGAATTTTGGTCATTAGGGCAGTAGGGACAATATTATAAGCTATAGGGAAGTCTCCTCTTCCTGTCTGCTTACACTTTCTTATCTGAAAATAACACGTATTAAGGGTACAAAGAGCCTCTGGGCTCACATCTGGGAAAACCCAGAAGACTGATGTCACCCCTGTGGCGTGGAGCAGCAGGGATTTGGAAGCCACAAACCCTGACATCAGGGGAATTACATACTGCATGTCTAGATGTTGAAAAATGAGGGTCTGAAAAGGCTGCTGATGGCTGGTGCTGTGATTTTTCTACTTAAATGAAAGCCAGGAAGATGCCTTTCTTTGCACTTTTCAGGATTTTTTTTCATGAAATAGTTATATGAAAATTTCCAGCCTAATATTAAGCTTTATTTACTTAGGGAACCCATATTTGAACCTGAAGTTCAGCAACAGTATGTAGAATATATCCCAAATTCTGACTTCAGACAACGCTTAAAGCCCTTTCCATGATGTTTCAATGACTCGTGTAAAGGCCAACGATAGAGTTTTTTCCTGATTATCCTGATTATCCCTCTCTTTTGGGAACAACACTCCCCATCCATAGGGCTGATAACCTCTCATATTTCTGCTGCATGACCCTGACCCCCGGCTGCATGTAATTTGTTCAGAAATAGGAACGTGACCCACTCAGAGACTTTGGAATTGGGACTGAAAGATATAGTCTGTCTTCATATGTGCCTTAAATCATAAAATCTAAACTTGGGGGCTGAGGATCTGCCATTCATTGCCTTCACGTGGATTGAATAACAGAGATAGATGGTGGACAGATCAGAAAAAAAAGATGCTTATGCGTACGGCCAAAACCTTGGCAAAAGATTAGATACAGCAAAGGAGGGAAATGCAGAAGTCCAGGTTGATGTCTCAGTTTCTGGCCATAAATATTATAAGACTTCTGGTTCTAAGGATAGAATAGAAAAGCAGTTAGCAAGGGGCTGTAGACATTGAAGATCATTATTACAAGAGTACTAAATGACATCACGAAAGTTGGTGAGCTCCCTGAGAGGAGGCACGCCCTGAACGCTGAGCCCAGATCCTTGAGACCCCCCAAAATCAGGGACAGAAGAAAAGGAGACTCCAGTAAAGGAGTGCAGAAATGAGTTGAAGACACAGGAGACACGCTCCACAGTAGGTGAAAAGCATAACGTGAGATTCTGTCTCTCCAATATTTCATTTACCTAAGCTGAACGTTACATTTGCAAAGCTTGGATGTAGTGGAACAAACAAGAGAGTTGTTCATTTATTTATTAACTTGTTTTTATGGCCCACATTTAAAAATTTTATTTCATCGGAGTAGAGTTGTTTTACAATGTTGTGTTAGTTTCGGGCGTACAGCAAAGTGATTCAGTTATACATATGCATACATCCATTCTTCTTCAGATCCTTCACCCACACAGGTTATTACAGGATATCGAGTAGAGTTCCCTGTGCTATACACTGGGTCCTTGTTGATTATCTATCTTATATATAATAGTGTGTGTATGTTCATCCCTAAGCTACTAATGTATCCCTCCCCCGCCCCATGCTTCCCCTTTGGTAACCATAAGTTTGTTTTTGAAATTTGTGAGTTTGTTTCTGTTTGATAAATAAGCTCATTTGTATCATTTCTTAAATTAGAATCCACATATGAGTGATATCATATGACATTCGTCTTTCTCTGACTGACTTACTTCACTTAGCATGACAATCTCCAGGTCCATCCATGTTGCTTCAAATGGCATTATTTCGTTCCGTTAATTTGATTTAGAAAGTGTTGCGCTTATATACCATTTGTGGAAATGTAGGCCATTTGAAGGAATTAAAATTGTCACATACATAAACTTTGACCCAGGAGAGTGGAAACACTGAGTTGCCTGCCCAGACACTGCTCTCTGGACCCCCGCTCACCCTACCACAAGTGGAGCTCCCAGCAAGAGGGTGTCTTTCCCCACAGCCAGAGCTAATGGTCAGGGGTAAGCATGTGACCCATGAATCAGAGCCCTTTTCCTGGGAGTTTTAAATTGTGACAGAGGAAAAGAGATTTGGCCTCTTGTTGTGTGGCAGGGTCTATGCCATCTAAGCTCTGGAACTTTCCCAAAGTCGTGTTTCCCGTCAAGAGGAGAGAGAATGCTACAGAAGAAATACAGAGGGGAAAAGAAGAGATGGATAGGAGGTCCTGATGACTTTTCAGTCCCTCGTTCTGGAAACTTCACAGTTCCAGCTGCCTTCCTGATGGTCACAGAGGCCGATCACTGAGTCCATGAAATAGGTGTTTTCCTTCAGAGAGCTCAAGATGCCTCCTGTTACTTGCAAATTAAATGAGTTTCAAAAGTAGTTTCACTTCTAAGAGTTTGGCCTTAAGGAATTAGGAAATAGTTGCAAAGTTATATATGTAAAGATAAATATCAGTGTTGCATGTAACTGTGATAAAATGGTCAACAATTCCAATAACTATCAAGTCGATCAGGTAAAGTAACACCTAGTAGTAGCAGTAGTAGATCAATATTGTTAATTAATACTTAGTCACTTACTTAACATTCATTTTGTACCAGGAGTTGAATTTTGTTATTTATTTGTTCGTTTGTTTGTTTTTTAAAGAACTGGTCACAGTGCTTTTTGTTTTGTTTTGTTTTGTTGGCCTCGCCGCGTGGCTTGTGGGATCATAGCTCCCGGACCAGGGGAACAGTGAAAGCACCGAGTGTTAACCACTGGGCCTTCAGGGAATTCCCTGTTTTTTACATATAGCATCTATTTTAGTCTTCATAGCAGCCCTAGAAGATGGGTACTATTATTTTAAAATAAACATGCAAAGTATTTAGCACATTGCTTTGCCTACAGCCAGAGTTTCTTCAAAATACTAACTACTACTATTCCGATTTTATGGGGAAATAAGAGCTAAGTTTTATGACCCCAAATTCCAAAGATGTTATTCAAATTAATGTAGTGTGGAAAATGGCATAATGGTTGGGAATATGAGAAGGGTGGAACACTCAACAGGTACCCCTCCCTAACCATTGATCTTGACAGTGAGTATCCGATAGGACCAACTTTGTCAAGTGGCAAGAGCTAGTACTTTTGTTCGTGATGTGTAAAAGGTAACAAAAAGAATTAGTTACCAAAAAAGTTACACTCAAATTATGGAATTAACTACACACAGACATACAAACACCTTTCCAAATGACAACAGAGCCACAGATTGTATTGGCAATTGTTACCCAACTTTGCCTCCTGGCAAAGGGAAACCTCAGCTCCCTAACTCTGTTTCCCTTTTTTCACTGTCACTGAGCTGCTTCTGTGTCCCATGATAATCATTACTAGTGAATGTCGGGATGGTCATTTCTTTGAATAAGTCCTTACTAACTGCAAAAGGTCTTTGGTAAGTGCCCCAAGGCACGGTTGACTATTTCTATATTTACAAGATACCTCACAAATATGAGAAAACGCTGGAAATGTAACTCTTCTCTAGTCACTACAAGTACGCCTGCTGTGACTACTTGTCTATGATATTTGCACTGCAACTCAGAGCTGGAAGTTTACAGTTTGCGGTGAATTTTCCAGACTGAGTTGGATCATAAGATCTTCCTCATTACACAAGATATTATCACTCAGTGGTTATTTCCCATTGCATGTTATGGAAACCTACACTGCCATCAGAAGGTGGATTTTTAAAACACCAAACTTGTGACTTCCCTGGGATTTTTTTGTTTACTGTGTTTTGTTCACTTATGTGTAAGATACAAAAGTACCTTCAAATTCGTAGAATAGCATGGAAATTATATCACATACTATACCTTCCACTACTATATTCTTGGCATACACATGATATTTGTCCATCATGACATTAAATCTATTTCTAGGTATGAGAGATTAATTTTTATCACTGATTTGACTTATTTGATGGTATATTGAATACAGGTCAGGGGATGAAGGGATTTCAAAATATTAGTGAGAGCCCATCTCGCTCTTGATTATGAAAACTACATCCCAGAATCATCAATGACCCTAAATATTGCAATAAGGCAAAAAAAAAAAAAAAGGAAATAAAAGACATACTTATTGGAAAAGAAGTAAAACTGTCCCTGTTTGCAAATGATATGATTTTTTTAGTGAAAATAAAATCCGAGGGGATCTACAGAACAACTATTAGAACTAATAAATGGATTTAGCATGGTTATAAGATACAAAATTAACATATAAAAATTAATGTTATCCTTACACACTAGCAACATACAATGGAAAACAAAAATGTATAAGTTCCATTTGTAGTTTTGCCTCCAAATATAAAATACTTAATATTAAATCTAATAAAAGAGGCCTAGGACTTTACACTGAAAGAATAAAATATTCCTGAGAGATATTAAAGAAGACCAAATAAATGGTAAGGTATACCATGCATATAAGTAGGAAGACTAAATATTGTAAAGATAGTAGTTCTTCCCAAATTGATCTATATATTCAATGCAATATCAACCAAAATTCTATCAGGCTCTGTTGTAGAAATTGACAAGGGGATTCTAAGGTTTATATGGAAATACAAAGGATCAAAGTAATTTTATTTAAAAAAATAAACCCAAAAGTTGGAGGTCTTAGCTGTTTATTGATACTTTCAAAGTTTATGATAAAACTACAAAAATCAAGATAGTTTGGTTTTGGTAGATAAAATAGACATGAAGATCAATGGAATAGAATGGAAGGTTCAGAAATAGGCTCATATGTATTTATTCAATTCATTTTTGACAAATACACTGGAATTGTTTGGATAAATCTTTTCAACAGATGTTAGTGGTAGTACAACAATTGCTTATGTGCCTGCTTGTTTGAACTCTGTTCGACCATACACAGAAATTAACCCAGAGGAATCGTAGACCTGAACAGAAAAGCTAACATAATAAATTTTGTAACAGCCAAAACTTGTAAACAACCTAATTATACGTCAACAAATGAGTGGATAAGTAAGTTGTGGTACATCTGTACAATGGAATACCACTCAGCAATGGAAAGGAATGAATTGCAACAGTGTAAGGGAATCTCAAATTTATTATACTGCTAGAAAGGAGCCAGATCCCCCCCAAAATTACATAGTACATGATTCCACTTATACAAAATTCTAGAAAATGTAAAGTAATCTGCAGCGATGGAAAACAGATCAGTGGTTGCCTGAGGACAGGACATGGGGTGAAGGATCGTGTAGGAGGAAGGTATTACATACGGCTTGAGGAAACTTTGGGGTGATGGACATATTCATTAGCTTTAATGTGGTGATGGTTTCACAAATTGTCAAACCCTGTAAAATTGTACATTTTAATTTGTACAGTTTATTACATGCCAATTATACCTCCATGAATCTACTTACATTTTATTTAAAAAAAAGAAAGAGAACAGATATTTAGATGCAAAGAAATGATATGAAAATATAAGTTTACATGTGTAAGTGACAATTATTTAGATCTTTAGTCATAACGTTTAGATCTAGTGTTAAGGGCTAAAGTAAAATTCAGAACTAAGTAGGATTAGTTAGAAATCATTTTTAGAAAAAAGAAAATGTAGTGCTCTTCGTTATAAACCCAAAGGCTTGCTAAGATCCATTGCCTATACGTAAACAATTTACTTGGAGAAATTATTTTTTCCCTTGTACTGGTTGTGGGTTTCCCTGAGCCATCCACGCTCAGATTCAATGACCTTAAAATTTAGGAAAAAGAGGTACATTTTGCTGCTATTGGAAATAGAAGCTAACTGACCTATGACTGGACTCAAGCTTATGGCCTTGGCCTCATTGACACTGGACATCAACAAAATGAACTAACCGGTCTCTGACAGCATCACAAAGAAACTTTATTGAGGTAAAATTACAGTGCACTAAACTGCACACATATAAAGTGTACAATTTGATGTACTTTGAAATATGTATATATACACACCCATGAAACCATCACCAAAATCAAAATAACGAATATTTAATCAACTCCAAAATTTCCTTTGTGGCCCCTTTGAAATCCATTCCTCTCTCCATGCTCATCCCGAGTAACTACTGAGCTGTTTTCTCTCAGTGATGAATAATTTCCTTTTTCTGTAATTTCATATAAATGGAATCATACCATGTGTACTATTTTATCCCTTATTATATTTAATATCTTTAGAAACTAGTTATGCCACCTCTCTCATTCCCGATATTAGTCAATTGTGTCTTCTCTCTTTATTTTTTTCTCATCGGTCTAGCTAGAGGGTTATTGATTTTAATGATCACCTTTTGATTTCACTGATTTTCTCTATAGCTTTTCTGTTTTCTAATTCACTGGTTGTGGTTCTGTTCTTTCTGTGTCTTTTACTTTCTTTAGTTTTTATTTGCTTTTCTTTTTCTAGTTTATTAAGTGGGAAGTTGAAGTCATTGATTTAGACCTTTATTTCTTTTCTAATATAAGGCATTTGGGGCTATAGATGTCCCAAGTATTACTCGAATCCACTTATTTCAGTGTTGTGTTTCCATTTTCTTTCAGTTTAACATACTTTACAATTTCTCTCTGGATTTATGTATGACCCATGAGTTATTTATGAAGATTAGCTTGAACTACTTAGAGGCTTTCCAGCTATCTTCCTGATACTAATTTATAATTAAATTCCATGTGGTTATAGAACTGATTTTCTATGACTTGACTCCTTTTAAATTTATTAGGATTTGTTTTATTATAACACATGGTCTCTCTTAGTAAATGTTTCATTGATTCTTGAGAATGTATTCTGCTGTTGTTGGGTGTAGTGTTCTAAAACTGTCAATTAAGTCAATTTGATTAACAGTGTTGTTCAAATCTTCTAGATACTTACCTTGCGTCTACATTTTCTATCAATTATTAAAATCTCTGGCTTCAAGTGTGGATTTGTTTGTTTCTGCTCTCGGCTCGTCACTTTTTGTCTCATGTATAATGAAACTCAGTTATTTGTTACATAAACATTTAGGATTGTTGTATCTTCTTGGTGAATCGACCACTATATCATTATTAAGTGACCCTCGTTATCCCTGGTAGTATTTTTTTGTTCTAAAATCGACTTTTTCTGATATTAATATAGCCATTCTGACTTAATTTCGACTATTATTAACATTGTATATCACTTTTCATTTTAATTTTAACCTGTTTGTATCTTTATGTCTGATGTATATTCCTATAGGGAACATACAGATGGGGCTTTCTCTTTGTCAGTATGATGGCTCTGCCTTCTGTCAGGGCTAATTAAACTCTTTCTACTTAGCGTGATTATATATTTGGTGAATATGGTGATTTAAAATTTACCAGCTGGCTTTTTTTAAATTACTATTCGCTCTGTTTTTTGTTCCCTTTCCTCTCTCTTTATGCTCTCTTTTGGATTAATTGCATATTTTTTATTATTCCATTTGATCTCTTTTTTTGTATTATTTTAATTGTTGATTTAGGGTTCATAAACTATGATTTAACTTATTGCAACCGGCCTTCAAGTAATATTATACCACCTTACGTATATTAAAAGAATTTTACAACAATGTACTTCCATTCTCTGACTCCTGAATTTTGACTACTGTTGTCACACATTTTATTTCTACACATGTAATAAGCCCCACATTACACTGCTCTTATGCTGCTTCAAACGATCAATTTTCTTAAGTAAATAAGTCAAAGAGATTTAAATAATGAGAAAAAAACATATTTTCTATTTCTCCACATAATTATCATTTCTAGGCTCTTAATGCCATTGTGTAGACCCAGATTCCCACTTAGTATTATTTTCCTTCGGCTGGAAGAATATTCTTTATGATTTCTTATAGTGCAGCTCTGCTGGTGATTAAAAATCCTTCAGTATTTTATTTCTGAAAAAGTCATTGTTTTGCTTTTGTTTTCAAAAGATATTTTCACTAAGTATAGAGTTCTCGGTTGGCTGACATTTTTCTTTCAGTACATTAAAGCTGTTGTACACTGTGTTCTTGCTTGCAGTGCTTTTGATGAGAAATCTGCTGCTTTCCTTGCTTTTCGTCTTCTGTATATAATGTGTCTTTCTTCGCTAGTTACTTTTAAGGTTTCTTTTGTTTCTGGTTTTAAACAATTTGATTCTGATGTTTTGCTGTATTTTTTTTCAATTTTCACGTGCTTGGAGTTTGTTGGACTTCTGTGTCTTACATCTGTGTGTTGATAGTTTTAGTCAAATTTGGAAGAATTTCAGCCATTAATTCTTCTTCATGTATTTTTTTCTATCACACTTCCTGCCCCTCTGGGGACTCTGATTACATGTTTATTCAGGCATTTACATTTGTCCCACAGCTCACTGACATTCTGCTCATTTTCTTTTCAGTCTTTCTTTTCTATGTACTTAACTTCACATATTTTTTATTGCTATGACTTCAAGTTCGCTATTTTCTTCTTCTGCATTGTTAAACCTGTCATCAGTCCCATGCAGATCTTTCATCTCATACATTACAGCCTTCATCTCTAGAAGCTTGACTTGGGTCATTTTTTAATATGTTCCATATCTCTACGTATCATGTTCTCATAACTCTTTGAACATGTGAAATTGTTACTCTCTTTTGATATCTTTGTGGACTAATTCTAATACCTGTGTCATTTCTGGGAAATATCCAACCATCTGATTTTATTCCCCCTCACTTTGGGTCATGTTTTCTTGCGCCTTTGTGTGCCTGGTAATTTTTATTGAATGCCAGACCTTGTGGATTTGCTGGATATTTTTGTATTCCTAAAAATATTCTTGAGCTAAGTTACTTGGAAATAGTTTGACCCTTTTGAGCCGTGCTTTTCAGCTTTATTAGGCAGGAGTACAACAGTATTTAGTCTAGGGCTAAATTTGTTCCAGGACTGATGCAAAACCTTTCTCAGTACTCCATCCAATGCCCCATGAATTATGAAGTTCAAACACTGGCAAAACTCACTTACAGTAATAGAAATTAGAATAGCTAATGCCTACAGGGTGGGAACTTTCTGGATATGCTGCTTACACAGATTTGTCAAATGGAACAATTAAGATCTGTGCACGTCGCTGTATGTAAATTTTACCTGAGTAAAAAAGCATATTTAGTATCAAATATACATGCATATCTATAAATTCTGAGAGAATTTATACCAAAATATCAATAGGGAAGACTAAAGGTGTTTTTTAAATTACCTCCTGAATATTTTTCAGTGTTATCTAAATTTTCAATAAATATACAACCTTTTAGAAAATACGTAAAATTAATATTTAAAAAGAATGAAAGTATTTTCAGGGGATTCTCTACCTTATAGAATGGATGACCGAGAGGAAACTAACACTTATTGGGCATTTGCTATGTATCAGTTCCTTTAAAAGCCACTTTATTACATTATTCCATTTGATCATATTATCCTATTTGCAAAAGAAGAAATGGTGCTTCAAACAGCTTGTTATGTGTCAAAGGTCCCCCAAGTTGATCTTAGGGCTGCATACTTCTGAAGTCCATGTTTTGATTTTAAGAGAATTAAGCCCCTAGATGGATTTTTGAAATTCAGAAAGTAAAGAGTACTGGGCAGGATGGAAAAGTCCCAGAAATTTATCACTGTCTACAGGCTTAGGAAATGCCACACTGGACTCTGGGAGTTCACTCTTAAAAAGGCAAAGCAAATTATTGGTGAAGGGAGAGTCACAAATCAAGCATAGTTCATCTGAAACTCAAGGAAGTCTGGCCTGAGAAAAAAAGAGAAGTGGGTGGCTCGGAGAATATCCACGAGCTCTACACCCTACATGGCAGGTGGAAGGAGAGGAAAGGAAGCTCCGTTCCCTCCTTACAACTTGTGGGCAGCTTATAAGGACAAAGGCTGCTTTGTCCCCAGATGGAGTAACCCCTCAGAGGCCAAGGGGTCAAGGCTGTCAGGTTACAGGAATAGGTGTATTCTCTGTACCAGCTGCCTCCTGCCCAGGCAAGCCTGACTCACAGGTTGGTCACCTGTCTGGAATGGACTGCAGGAGAGGTCACCGGTGAGGTCACCCAGAGAGCAACGGGCCAGAGCAGTTTCCGTGTCAACCCCTCAGGTCACACCAGCTCCCTCCATTTTTTGCTGGAGTCCGTTTCTTTGCGAAGTGAATCTCTTCCAATATCTATCGATACAACATACTTTGAACGCTAGGCTTTAACAACCTCATTTGCTTTTGCTTGCATCTCCCAGCTTAGAACTGTGAACGAAACGTTCACGGAGTGTTCTGGTGCACTCTGAAATGGAGCTTCTGACTCCCCACCAAGCTCTGCCAGGTCCAATCACAACGGGGTGGAGGACCTGCGATTCAGACTTGAGCCTGAAGCTCTGTTTAGAAGGGGGGTCTGAGGGGTAAAGGGCGTCCGTGTGTACACGTTGGTCGATGTTCCCTCCAAGCTGGCACGTGGCTTTTACGAGATCATCCAAATCCTAGTTGGAGCAACAGTCACGGGTGACAGTTGGCAGAGAGGAAGATGATGGCTCTCACACTTTGATGGCTTCACCAGTCCTTCATCTTGAATCCTCATGTGCAAAATGGGAGCCGGGGAGACGGACCAGAAGGACCGAGCCCCACTGCCCATCACGGCCCCTCACCCTGCTTCTTCCGTAACAGAGCTGGGAGGTGCCAGACCCTCTGCCGAAGGCCGGGCCCCAGGCTCGGTGTGGGCTTCCTCGTTTCCCCCCATGAATGAGTGAAGGCTCATTCACGTCTGAGATCTTTGGCTGATCTGCATCATGGTGGGGACTAATTATTGCCAATTGTAGCACTGCGGGGTTCCACCTTCTGACGTGGAAAAATGGTCTGCTGGGAAGCCAACTAAAACCAACACAGGGCCATTTATTGTACACTTGTTAGAAAGCCACCAGGAAGGCCTACCCAGGCTGGTGTTTAAACACATACACACTCAAATCTTCTTTCCTCTTACAGCCAAGAACAGCCAGTCCCGTGTTGAAAAGCACAGGCTCACCTTCTCGGTCACGAGGGAATGCTCCCTGAGGGTCAGAGTGGGATTTTGGAGAGAGTGAGCTCCATTCCATTTTGAACTGTCTGACCTTCCCCGGTCCCAGCAGAAGCAAGAGGAGAATGAGAAAGGGGGAAGGAGCGCTTCCTGTATGTTAAGTATTGTTCTGTGCGCTTAACATGAATTATTATATTGATCCTCAAAATGGACCTATGAGGTGACCGTTATTATTGTGATTTTGTGGAAACTGAGATGCAAAGATATTGAGTAGTTTATTGAGTGATGGAGTCAGGATTTAAACTCTGATTTTAACCGATTGCAAATGAGCTTTTTTCATCATGAGCAGAAAAATTGCTGGCTCACAGAAAATATTCCTTTAGGGCAGTCATCTCAAAACTTTTCTGGCCCTATATCCCCATCAGTAAATATCTTCAAGCACCACTTCCAATAGATGAATATTTATTTGTAGATTAGATGCACTAGCTAATATCTATTAGCATTGATTGATAATAATATTAGTGCCCGGGGCACTGATGTTTATTGACGACAATGAATGTAAGTCTATATTTAATATACTGTTGGTAATTTGGAAACTTTTTGGGGCCAAATATAATTAAATCATTGCTGTCTTAACCTCCCTATATGGATGACAAGTAATTTGTTCCACGGGTTGAAGAAGTAATCCGGCTTTTCTTTTTCTTGTCTTGGTGTGCCTGAATTGTTCCTACTGTCTACAATCCAGTTTCATTGCAGGAAACATTTTAAGCCCCTTGTCCATTTTGTGAGGATCGTTTGGTTAAAATTAGATATTCTGGGTTGTAAATCTACTCGTTGCGTACATGTAAACCTTAAGACACCATAATTTGCTGAAACAGGGGCAGCAGCGTAGACCCCCTTCTATGCTGCATGATCCCACCCTGGCCTGCAGAGATTTGAGTGCAGGCAGAGGAGCCAGAGAAGGCTGAGCAAAGGCACCGAGGTGGATAAGCATATTCCTTAGTAGTAAATAAAAGTGTGTCTCCTATTTTCAGAGTGAAAAGAAATAGGAATCAAAGTCCTTCCATAGTCCATGTCTTATTCTGTGCGATCCCTGGAGTGTGCACCCCCCGAGACCCCTGCTCCAGAAGAAGTGGACACGATAGTCCTGAGTTGCCCCTCACTGAAGGCCGAGGGCCTGGGTGAGAGAAGCAGCCTGTGAAGAGCTGGGCGGGTCAGTGGGGTGCGGGCACAAGAAGAAGCAACGTCAGTGCTCAGGCATCGGCAGGAGCAAAGCTCGAGGGCTTGGAGGCCACACCAGCCATAGGTTTTGGGCCAAGCCCAGCAGACCCCCATCCTGAGAGGGTCACGTGGGCCCCGACGGCCTGGTGTTCTCGACTTCATCTTTTCTGAGCCCCGCTCTTTCAAAGGCCTCCCTGGCAAATTCTCGAATCCCAGGGCAAATGGAGATGCTCTCTGCAGCACAGTGATCCCTTAAGGTTTGTTTTCCAAGATGGAAAATAAAGGCATTTCAGCCCTTCCGTGGATAAAAATAACTTGCCGTTGATTTTGAAATTTCAAAATCATTTGTCTCCCGCAGACCAACTCGTACAATGGCACTTTGTGAGCGAGAGAGCTCTGTGCAGGGGCCACCAGGCCCGGGGTCCTCCGCCTGCTGACGGGAGGAGACGGGGAGGCCTTGGAGCCGGCCCAGCGTTGCTGTTGGACGTCATTCAGAAGCCCCCGCTAGGCGGGGGGAGCCCAAAGAGGAACACAAACAGAGAGAAGAGTAGTGGAAAACGCTGAGTCCTGGAGCTGGCCAGAACAGCGTCCGCCTTTCCAAGCCTGGAGCCAGTGCTCTGCCCACCTGCAGCTGCGACAGCAAGCTGGCCGTGCCAGGCAGGGGAGCCTTGGCACTAGAACCTTCCGTGCTGAGGCCTGGGAGGGCAGAGCAGACACACCTGACTCTGCAGACAGCCCCTTCAGAGCCCTTACCCTGAATGCCGAAGTCTTCTCCTTGTCCCAGGAATCCAGGGGAGAAAACCGTTCTCCCAAAAGGGAGAAAAAGACTTTCTCGAGCTGTAGTTTCTCATTTACTACCGGGTCCCCTTACATAACACTTACTATGTGTCAAGCGTCAGCACATATTAAATGGCGATCACCGTACCAATCCTGTCCCGTTGATACTATCATCCTTATTTCATGGATGAAGAAATCGAGACACAGAGAGGTTCATTAACTTGCCCAAAGTCACACAGCCCCAAAGCAGCAGGGCTAGGACTTAACGCCATGCAGTTTAGCATCAGAGTCTCTACTCTTAAAAGTCACTGCCTTTTCTCTCCAGCCTATGACATTTCCTCTCTAGATATATAAGATAAGAGAGACAAAGAGAGGAAACTCAGGTGGAGAATAAAGGGAATGGGTGAGAAAAAGAGGAGGCGTCACCAAGAACTGGCATAACAGAGAGATTTAAAAAAAAAAAAAAAAGCAGGAGCCTTTCAGTCTCAGAGAAGCGGTGTGAGACCAAGATATAGAGATGGTAAGATGGCCTGGTAGTGAAGGGAAGCTGTCACAGAGCTGGTCAGACCCCTGCTCTTTCTTCCACGCCAAACGGGATTCTGGGAATAATGCTCAGCGATTGCGAAGCAAGGGGGGCTGAGACAGCTCCCAGCGGGCGGAGGAGTGACCACTGGAGCAGAGAAACCAACACCTCCTTTTTCTCTTCAATTTCAGCCTGGGGTGGAGGCGGGTGCCCAGGGCTCCATGGAGATCAGCACCCTGATGAGAGGAGACAGCCTATGTCATCACACCGGGAGGCCTGTCACACCCATTTGTAAGCTAAATAGCTCTTGTTCTCAGAAGGAAGGGAGGGTAGGAAGGAAAGAAGGAAGGGAGGGAGGGAGGAAAGGAAGAGGTGGACTCTTTCTTGCCTGTGCTGGAGGGACAAGCCCTCAACCTTCACGGGATACATAGGATTGGCCTTGGAGTCAGCAGAGCTAAGACCTAATTGTGCCTGTCACCAGTTAGCTATGGGACCTCAGACCAGTAACCTAAACCCCCTTCACCTACACGATGAGGGGACTGGATTTATCTCTAAAGTTCTTTCCAGATGTAACATCCATGCACTGGGGGTATGGTGACCGAGCACAAGGACTGTCATAGTCATCTCTGGGTACCACCCAAATCCCCGTGCTCGTACAGCAGCCTACCACCCACCCAGTCCCAGGGATTCCGTCACCTGAGCACCTTGCTCATCTGCTCACGGCTGACACTCTGGCAGGCTTCAAATGAAATCGTTTGCCAGCTGGTCTCTCTTCCTCCATCCTTGTCCCCTCTGATCTGTTCTGCTCTACAGGCAAAATAGTCCTTCTAAGGACATGTGACTTAGCCTGTGGGAAGATCCTCAGGGTCCCGCCTTACTCTCACCTGGCTCACAAGGCCTTGAATGATCTCCTCCCCATTCTCCCCTCCTCGCCTGTCACCATGACTCCTCGCACCCAGCGCTGTTTCCACAGAACCACTTCCAGACTGAGCAATGGAATCTTTCCTGCCAGGTCAGTAAACAAAGGATGTCGCAGTCATCACCGATTGCGGCCACCACTGCAATGGATGTGAGCTGGTGAGCCCCGGGGGAACTCAGGAAGGAAAGAATACCTGCCATCTAGCAGCCATCAGGCTGCAGCCACTCCTCACGGTGCACCCTGAGGAGACCCGGGATGAGAAAGCGCAGGATACTGGCCCCAGAGAGCTGAGGTGCACATCAAAGGAATGATTCCAGTGATATAAGCCTTCCACCACCCCAGGATCCAACCTGAACACTGGCACTTAGCAGACTGTTGGAGTCCATCAGAACTAATAGAAATTACTGTCACGATCAATTCTGAATCAATCAGTTTTATGCCGGGATGTTTTTCTGCCTGGAAAGCGAATGAGATTTAATGAGTAGAGGAAGCCGTTTGAGGCTGGGAGGAAGGGCATTAGAGTCAAGAATGAAATTTCAGGATTTGCCTGTTCCTGCCCAGGGCCAGTGTCTTGAGCTGACAGCGTAGAATGGGCAGGGAGAAGGTGGCGGCATTCTCTTGGCCCCCGGCAGCTCTCACAAGTGGCTACTGAAAACCTCCTTGCCCCTCCACATGCTATCATGTGGAGAGACCAGAGCCAACCTGACATCAAAGTTCTGAAAGATGCTATGGCCGAGAGCCCACTAGAGCCTGGATGGCAGGATAAGAGATTAAGCACAGCGGGGCTTCCCTGGTGGCTCAGTGGGTGAGAGTCTGCCTGCCGATGCAGGGGACACGGGTTCATGCCCTGGTCCGGGAAGATCCCACATGCCACCGAGCGGCTGGGTCCGTGGGCCATGGCCGCTGAGCCTGCATATCCAGAGCCTGTGCTCCGCAACGGGAGGGGCCACAACGGTGACAGGCCCGCGTACCGCAAAAAAAAAAAAAAAAAAAAAAAAAAAAAAAGAGATTAAGCACAGGACCAGCAACTCACCAAGGCTCTGGGGACTGCCCGGCAGCTGGTGAGAGCCGGCCACTGTTGAGTCCCCAGCGCTGCTCCGGGCAGATGGATCCCTGTCATTACGCTGGGCATCAGAACGTTGAGGTACCCCGGGCAATCGAATGGAGCCGGCTTTCCCAGGGCGAAATATTTTCCAGGAAAATGGAAAGAAAAACGAAAGGGGCTGGGGCATTCAGTAAAACAGGAAATGGCAATGACCAAAGGGCAGAGAGGCCAGAGCCACCTTTCCCAGCTAATTTGAAGTTGTCAATTCCCAATAAATGGGATTTTTCCCCCCCTCAATTTCAAGCCTTTTAAAATGTTCACTGGTCAATCAACACCTGCTTTTATCAGACTTTCTTAAATCCCTGCCTCATTGCAAGAGAAGCCAAGAAAGCACTTTTCTCTTCTGATATTTGCGGTTTCTGGAGAGGATTCCTGTAGCTGGGAGGAATCCCAAAGAGCAGTGGATAACCAGCAGTGTGCTGAGTGGTAAGCCCATCAAAGGGCATCGGCCAGTCCTCGGAGGGTCAAGTAGCCCTACACGTGAGCTAGAGAAAGGCCTCTGTACAAGTGAAATTGCACCACAAACCACCACCCAGCGCAGCGCTGGGGAGAAGCAGGGGTTGGAAAGGGCTGTGGGAGTGGAAAAGGCTTCCTTACTGAAAGAAGACTGTCCTTGTTCCACACGCGGTGCATGAAGCATCCCTCTTAGTAACCAGGGCTGTGGCTTCCAGGGAGGGTGAGCCATCAGCCAGCATCATCAAAGGAGACCTTTCAGAGCTCCTGGGTGGCAACATGGCGTCATGGAGACAACAAGGGTTTAGAAGTCAGATGGTTCTGATGAACCTGATGACCTCTTGTGCTCTCTTCCACTGCTGGTTTCCAGAATAAAATAAGTTTCATGCCAAGTAAACACGGGAGGTGGAGAGATACCTTCACGGGGTTGACAAACTCACATTCTACAGCAATGAGGCAGGGATGTAAATGTGTGGGGCTGAGCCATGCAGACAAAACAGGAGATTCCTGTGCATCTCGAAGTGGGCAGCCTCCACTCAGCGTCCAGGGGTGTTTGCTTTACAGGAATGACAGGATTCCAAGACCACCCCATGGCCTTACTGCCGGACACTGTTCACTTGAGTTGCAGAAGTGAGTCCCAACACTGTGAAGGCCACGCTGAACATCTCTGTGGCATAGACTCAGTCCTCAGTCAACCTGTGTGTGTACCCTGTAGTCTCCACTGCCTGGCTTCTTTCACTCAAAGTGCAAATTACAATCCTCTTCCTTTTCCAGGTTAAAATAGTTATACTTCATTATACAGGTAAGCTCTTTTTGGCCAATTTTTGGTCATGATTTATTAATTTATTTTTGGCATGGGTGCTATAGCTTGCTCCAAACCCATAGCAGTCTGGAGCCAGACTAGGCTTGGGCCATTACTTTACCCTACAACCGCCCAAAAGCCTGTCAAAATCTGTAGAATTTTGACCACCAGCTTCTTTTGAATGATTCCTCTTTTCCCTGCATCTCCTTCTCACCTTATCCCATTCCCCCAAATCTGGAGGGAGTTTTAGAAGATACTGTCTCTCCACCACCCCAACTCCAATATGGTGGTCCCAGCAGTGTCATTAAGAGAGCACCAAAGCCCAGGTGTCTGAGAGTTCCCCAGCTAAACTCTCTCTAGCTCCTAGTTTGAGAAACAGAGACCTAAGCTGTTTTCGTTCCAGTGTATCTTGTATCTTTTAACCTGGTCAGCATGAAATCACATACTTTGGGGGAATAAACAGCAACTTGTCACTGAAGGAAAGTTCTCTGACCAAATCCTAGACTGAGGCAGAAACCTATTCTCTGTGTCCTGTGGATTCAGGGGGAGAAGAGCTTAGATGTGGCCTCGGGTTGGCTGCGGAGTTGTGGATTTGCCCAGGTTGGCAGCTGAAGACTGAAAAATGTAAGGACCTCCAGCCGTCTCCCCACAGTGCCCCAGTGAGTGGCGGTGGCTTGACTGGGTTGTAGACCGGAGCCCTCCTCGCAGCCAGGCCAGCTCCCTGACCACTGGACCACACAGTCGGTGTTTAACGTGCACTCAGCAAACCTCAGGCTCCAGGCCTGAAGAGACCGATTTTCCAAAAACAGAGCTCTCTTTGTGAACAATTCAGCAAAAATTCTCTTTCCAGCTGTGAGTTGGGATTTGCGTTGCAAATGCTGGTGTTTTGAAGACATACACCTTCCACAGTTCCAACAAGAGAAAAGCACCACGCAGGATGTGTTCCTAAACCCTCCTCCCCAAAGCACCTATAAATACGATCGGATTGATGACGCTGGCTGCTGGGGGCTCGGACGGATATTATCATTCCCAGTTTTCAGCCCCAGTGAAAGAGCTGGGGCCAAGGAGATGGATGGGATGGGTCTGCATTGGCACAGGACAAAATGAATGTCAGAAGGAGGGAGAAGAATGCTGCTCCTGAGCATGGACCAAAGATGTTCAACTCCCCGTGTTAATATCAGAAACTTTACCTAGTTGAAATCAAATGTTTATCTGTTGAGTCATTAAAAATTTTCCTCACGTGCCTCTTAGTTCTCCAGACGCGATCAAAATGCGATATGATGAGGCCGGGGACATTCCACAAAGGATGATACCATCTATTTCTAATTGGGATGTCACATTACACTTCCCCCTATTCCTATTATAGTTCTCACTTTATTAGGAAATCTTTATCTGAAATGGTGTAGAGCAAGTTGAGATCAGCAAGACAGAGTTGCGTTCCTTCCTGTGCTTGTCTCTGGTTGGTTAATCTGTCCTGCTTTCACGCATGAACCAGACAGGAAAGACTGAAGCCAAACCCACATCATTATGAATGAATTTCTTTGCTTTTAATCTCACACAGTTTAAAATACAATATGAAATCAGGCTACAGTATATAAAAAATTCTCCAGCAAAATGATGTGCCAGCATCAGCTACTAAAATAAACGAACAAAAAACTCCCCCATAAGAAATTTTTTTGCATTTAAAAAAAAAACACATAGAAACTTACATCGCTACATCTCTAAGCTACCTCAGTTCTGATTTTTAAAAAGCACCTGCTTTTCCTTTTTTTCATCTTGCTTTTAAATTTTCAGCTTTTAAAAAATATAAATTATATGAAAATACAAGTTGGAAAATAGTCAAACACAATATAACATCTTTTTCACCCCATACTTCTGAGCTTAAAAAAAAAGTATTCTAAAAAAAGTTCAATAACTGAGGCAGTATTCCTGATAGAGATAATTTCCTTTTAATATATATATTTTATATATGTATATGTATACATATATTTATGGTTCCTCGAAACTTCTTTGGAATGTAGATAAGAGTTCAACACATTTATATAGACCCCAACAGAGAAAGCAGCATGCACAGCATGACTAGGATAGAGAAGGTGTCATTTTCACCATGAAGATTAGGCAGGTTAATGCTCTAAAACCCAGAGTGTTCGTCTCCAAAGTGAGGAAAAGCATATCTGATCTTTGAATGCTACCTCCAATCCCCAAAGCCACAAAACCAGGGCTCTGTGTAGGGAAGTCCCTCCCCTGAATGCAGAAGGGAACAAAAGTGACCCTGAACCCTACAGCCAAAACCAACACAGGTTAAGGCATCTCCAGGAAAATAAGAGTTTCACCCAGCTCAACCAGATTTGCCCATCCTTCCTCTGAAGTTAACATGTTTTTTTTTTTGTTTTTTTTTTTAAAGCAGAACTCCAACAATTCTGCTACATTTCCAGTGTATAAACCACCCACCACTCTTCCTGGGATGGTCTCTGGCCTTTGGACAGAAGGAGAAAAAGCATCTGGCCAGATCGACAAAGCTGTCTGAACTCATACACTATCTACAAATACTGAAAACGGTGCACTGAGAGAGAAAGGGCATCTGAGCAAACAAGCAGCTGAAGGGCATGAGGAAGCACTTGCTTACATCTTATCTGCTAGGGAATTATGGCAGGACTCACACGGGGGAGTTCTCAGCATCATTGTACGAGGGAAGGTTGTTGATGAGTTGAGAAAGTGATTTTATGCCTGGTGGCAAACAAGCAGTGACCGATGCCCGGCCTTGGTCCTACTCTCACCCACCACTGAAATGTGGAAAGACTTCACAAGAAAGCCCCGGGATTTTCTCAGCTGCAGTTTTGCATGTCTGCAAACACACACACACATGCACACGCACACGCACACGCATGCACACACATGCAGGCGTACACACATCTTTGCCAGTGCCCAACAGAGATCACATCATCTAAGAGAAAACAATGTAGTCCAAACAGTTCTGCCTAGCACTCCCTGAGCAGCTCCTAAAATATTTCGAGAGCTTCATTAAGGCACCTGCATCCGGAAGAAGATCAAAATACACAGCTGGGCTAAATTCAGCCTTTGCTTTCCAAGCAGACGCTCCGATTTCTCAGTATGAGGAAACGCGTGAATCACAGAGCTAAGTTCCTGATCATTCGGGGTCTCCAAGAGGACCTGGGAGAAAACAATCCACTTTCTTGAAGCTACGCTAGAAGGTAGTTAGTACTTCCAGTTTCTCAGCTGGAGCCCGTCCTAAATGTTTCTTCCCCTTCCTCACTGAAGCCCAAAAAGCCATCCCTCTGTCACCTTCCTTTGAATCAGGCACCTGTACAGCCGGGGAAGGGGGGAGGATCCTAGTTACAGGAGGCGCTTTTCCTTAGTGGTCAGATGTTGGTCCTCTCTCCCCAAACTCCATTTTCAGGTGACCCCTTACAACACCACAGTTGATTATGTTTGTAGTTCAACTTTGGGAGAACTAAAAGTAGATTTGAATCCCATGGACCACCTTATTCCTACACCCCAGCTCCTTTCCTAATAGTTCCTATATCCCTTCGAGTCTTCCTTCCTCTGCAATTACTAACCTTCACTTACCCTGTGCCAGAATAAGGGATCCAAAGCACAGGGCCCCCACAGCATCTGTGCTATGCACCTTGCTTGCCCACCCAGTCTCACCTGACGCCCGACTCAGCTGCCTTAAACTCTTCAAAGGAAAGCCTTGCACTTCTCCCAAAGACAGCCAAGCCCCATTGTATTCACAGGCTCCCTTCATTTCCACGGCTCCTACAACTCAGGACATCTAAATGGCTTTATCAGACGCTCTCCAACTCATGTCATGTCTGTAGTTACTCTTTCACTCACCCATCAGAAAGCTGTACATCTCTCTCTACTGAACAACAGAGTGGGGGAAGCAATAAATGTGGGATGCTGGGAAAATAATACACAAAGGAGAAAGTACAGAGTGTTAGTTGGGAATGACGTGCATTCAGGACTTATTTCTTAAGGCCTGAGGGGTAATGCCCATGCATACAGATTTTATTCCAAGTCATGTACGTTACAGGTCTAAAACCAGTAAAGAACCAGGTCCATCTTCCCCCTTCGATCCCCTTTCCATGACTTCTACAGTGCTCCTACATTTACTGTGGTGCAAAACCAGGGCTGCAAAATACATTCAGTTCGAAGACTTAATGCTTAGCTCAACGTTAAGTCCAGACTCTGAGAATCCACTAATGACAAGTAAGTAGAAGGGTGTGATCACAATTTTTAAAAACTTATAGGTGAAGTTCACATGCACAGTTCCCTTGTACCCAAATCGGCCTTATTTTTCCCTCCATACATCAGTCACATGAATTTGGGATCCCCGATCTCAGTGACAGCGCTTTGTCTTTCCAGTGGGGTCTATATAAACAGTTTCCTTTCACTGTGACAGAATCCTCAGCCAGCATATAAAAACAAGATTGCATGGTACAGCAATACTGAGACCACTTGAGAGCTTAAGACGATTTTTAAGAAAAAAAAAAAAAATACTGGCACAAAATTTAATAGAATAAATTTTAACACAAAAACCGTTTTGGTCCCTCCCCACTGAAGTCCATCTTTGTTTGGAAAGTAGAATAAAAGGTAAATAGTCCTTGGTTTTTAGTGCATCCCCCAAAAAAAGGCTTTACCCCACCTCCCTCTTTTTCACCCTCCCAGACCTAACAACAAAAGGAAATTAATTGCCTTTTATTAGTCTCATGACTCCTGATGCATCAATTTCTTTTGCTAATAGGTCCGTAACTCAAGACACATTATTTTTTTGTGGATGATTTTTTTTTTAAAATGATTGGACACGTTAGTCTCTTCCTCCCTTAAGCCAGATCCTTCAAGCTTCTAAGAAGGCCCTTGTCTCTCTCCTGAAAATCCGCTCAAGAATTTCCCGTCCCACCCACCCCACAAGTCCTGGCTCTCCTCCTCCAACGGCGCACAATTGATTATAGCTGCAGCTTACTTAGCTCCCACCCCTGAATGTAAAAAAATGAGTTCTGGAAAATTAAAAATAGAATAACAATTAAAAATTAAGAGTCCGACCAACGTGGTTGTTCTTTGAAATGTCTCAGCAGAGTTTCTCTGGCCCCTTGGTGTCCATCACTCATCGGCGTCGGGCTTGACGTCCAGCATGGCGTGCAGCTCCTCGGGCGTGTACCCCAGGAGGCTCTGCAGGTCACACACAAAACGGTACACATAGCGTTTCCCCGCCGTCTTGTGGATGATGTTTTTGTCATAATAGTAGCGAAGGCCACGGCTCAGTTTCTCATAATTCATCTTAGGTTTGTTTTTCCTTTTTCCCCATCTCCTAGCCACCTGAAATTTAATTTTAAAAAAAGGAAGAGGGGTAAACATCTACAGGATAATCCAAATGTACATGTTTATTTGCCTGCACCCGTCCATGGTGACCCATGATGTTCAAGAAAGGGTTAGAGATTCACGTACGTAGAAGTTACTTTTCTGACCAATCTTTTCCGAATTCCGAATTACAAGGGTTGGGCAACAATGACAGTGAAGTTGATTCTCTGAGTTGATGAAAACACAGTGGCCCTGAACTTCTAGGGAATGGAGTTAAAGCATCTGATCTTAAAAAAGAAAAAAAGAAAAGCAACACTATAGTGTCTCCTCTTACCCTGTATTATTAATAGAATGTCCTTGCTTTGAAAGCATGAAATCTAATGCAAGGGATGGACGGCTGAGCTGCAATCACACCTGCCTTTCATCAACAGGAAGCATTTTTTTTTGTACTGGGCACAGGGCTCCTCATGTCTGCCGGAAGAGAGAGGTTGTCTCTCTTGTTCATTGTTCTTTATCCTCAGAATTGGGCGTGGCACAGAGCAACCACTCGCCAAGCGTTTTTTTGTTTTGTTTTGTTTTTGTATTGAAGTATAATTGAGTACAATGTTGTGTTAGTTTCAGGTGTACAGCAAAATGATTCACTTTTATATATATATATTATATATATAAAACATATATATAATATATATATTATATATATATAAGACATATATTATATATATATATTTTATATATATATATATATATATATTCTTTTTCAGATTCTTCTCCCTTAAAGGTTATTACAAAATATTGAGTAGAGTTGCCTGTAGTATACAATAGGTCTTTGTTGGTTACCTACTTTATAAATAGTAGCGTGTATATGTTCATCCCAAACTCAATTTACTCCTCCTCCCCTCACTAAAGCATTTGTTAATGAAAACACAAGTTAATGTGAAAATTGTACCAATCTTCCAAGGCCTCTCAAATTGTCAGACCCCTTCCATATTCACAGAGCCACAAGACCAGGGAGGGCGCAAAGTGAGAGAAAGCAACTTGTGTCTACAAGGGCCTACTAGGTGCCAGGCACTTTATGGGCATCGTATCAATTAATCCTGGAAAACAAATGGCCAATGTAGATATTTTCACTATTTTCCAAATGATGAAAGTAAGGCTCAGACGAGGTCACCCAAGCAGCAGGTGGCAGAGCTGGGATTTGGACCCTAGAAAATGTCATCAACCCCCCAGAACCCATCTCCAGAGCTCTCTCTCATCCTCCCTCAACAGGAGACTCTGTGAAGTCACTCCCTTCTTACCTCGTCTGGGTCAGAAAGCTTGAATTCCCAGCCATCTCCAGTCCAGCTGATAAAAGACTGGCAGGATTTATCGGTGAGTAGTTCCAGGAGAAACTGCCACAGCTGGATCGGTCCACTGCCTGGAGACACAAGCCACGGTGAATCATCATACCAGATGCTCCACGCTCTCAGCAGCCAGTCCCATCGCAGGGCACTCCCGACCCCTCCCCTCTCAGCCCATCAGCCAGGGGAAAATGAAGGCGGCACAGAGCGCAAGCGGTACAGGAGGCGCTAGCAGCTTGAACAGACGGAACAGGTGAAGAATTCCTACCAGAACAGCCTTTAACACACAATAGCAAGTGCCCTATTTGGATCGACTTAAGGGTCAGTCCGTTTTTATTGCTAAGCAAACTCCAGAAAGAAAACACTGTATCGCTCCTCTGAGATATTCCAAGGCAGCAAGTCATTATTTTTGCCTTACAAAGGACTCAAGGTATGAACCAAGCAAGGAATGCCTTTACCAGTTCCAATCAGAAGTCAAAGCCCGTAAGCAATCTGGACACAGTGCGGCTAGGAAAGACCCAGTCCATATAGATGAAGAAAGCCTGGCACGCTCTAACTCATACAGGAAAACTTGACTTTTTTTAGACTCTAATCTTCAACCTGAGTTTCAAATTTGTCTGATCCAAAGTAAACTGAGATTCAATAGGAAACAAGCTTTACGTTGCCTCTCAGTCTAAAACAGAAATGTCCTTTACGACCTCTAAGGGCAAACTTTTGTTACGTCTTACACGTCTATAAGGCACGTTCACATGCACCACCTTGCTTGCTCCTAAAAGCCTCTCTCTACCCTCCTTATAGGCAAGGCCCACTGGGCTGACTGTTTCCATTCTACTGGTGCAGAAAAAGGTGCTCAGGAAAGTGATGTGACGTTGCTCCAGGCACAATTAGAGAATGGTGGGCCTACTGCCCGGACCTTGACTCCCAGGCACCAGGGTAACCTTGATGGACGCCTGTGAGCAAAGAGCAGCTGGTCGGGGAGCTTCCTTTGAGCTCTGGGACAGCCCAAAGAAGCAACTGCTATAGCAACAGCTTCCTAGTGGTCCCTCCTCAGCACAGCCCAGGCTCAACGGGGAAAACGAAATATCTCTACCTCATTCTCACTCTGAGTACTTTAAACCCATCTGGCAAGAAACAGCTTACACAAATTCTAGAATTAAATGATTCAGCAAATGCCTACAAAATATATTAACGTTTGAGGAAACAGTCCCAGGAGCCACACCGGTAAAGCCTTACGGTTCTCTGTTTCTACCCCTCGCTGAAGAACAATTTCATGGACAGCTCGGACACATTTGCAGCTTTCTTAGCAGTTGAATAGTCACCAGCTACCACCCTCTGCCTGGAGTAATGTCCTAAAGTGACTTCCTATGAGGAATCACTAAGAAGTCATCCGGATGGACAGGAGTAAGAAAAGAGATTTCTATTAAGAAACGCTATGGAATTTTTGGTGGCAAAATAATAAGAAAAACGCAGTTATAATAGCCCTTGTGACATAATAGGTTCCCTGAAGAAGTGGAGAATGAGTATAGATACTCACAGGATCCCTGAAACGAGACATGTAAGGAAAAATCAACTACTACGGTCCAAAACTATGTAAATAAGCCAGGGAGTTCACGGTCCTCTCCTGGGTCAATACCACATAACACAGACAGGAGAGAGAGTGGGGTGCTGCTTTCAGACACCTGGCAAAGGAAAATATGAACAGCAGCTATGATTTATCGTGTACCTACTATGTACCGTAGTAACATGCGATGCTTTATAGCATCTTATTTATCCCTCACAATAAGTCCATGGGTGGAGGCTGTTGTTATCGTATTCGTTTCTCCCACTTTACAGCAGAGAAAACTGACCCACTGTGAGGCTATATAACCTGCCCAAGGCCGCGCAGGTCAGAAGTGGTGTGGCTGGAACCCAGGCAGCCTGACGCCCAAATTCTTCATCTCGACACTCCATTGCCCCTAGGCAAGACCAGCCCAGAAGCTGGCATCTAAACTGCCCGCTGGCTGCAGTGGTCCCAGGGATCAAAGGACCCGGCTTTCTAAACACATCTTCTCTTGCCCGCTTCTCACAGCAAGCAGTCCAGGACACTGGGCGGCCAGTGGTCCTCCAGACAGCCGTCACTAGTGACCTTGGTGTCCACCGCCACAGGTGGCACTTCCAGCCCAGTCAGGTCCCCTCGTGGTCGCCGTTAGCCTGCGTAACTCCATTATTTCTCCCCCCACTAGTTACCTTAAAACCTCTCCCACACTACTTGTCTTAAAATCCCTTTGGGGAGACAAGGGGGGCTAATTATACCAAGCTGAGGAAAGGGAAAGAAATATGGGGATTCTTGTCCCCAGGCAAGTCCTGGCCATTGGCTGGGAACAGCAAGCACGTCCCGAGTCCGGGGAGGGCGGTCCAAGAGCCACCTCCGTCCTCCACGCTCGAGACGTGCGGCCATCAAGTGGGGAAGGGGCTTTGATTAGCGTCGCTGGGACCGGCGCGTGAGGAAGGGACGTCAGACAGAACTATTGCCACTGCTCATGCTGCCGCTTCCCGAACTGAGATGTCTGAGCCGCAGGCCCTGCAGCTCCAGACTGTTCTCTGTGTGCCTCTGACCCCTGGTGTCTATGGATGTGGCCGAGGGCGGGGTGAGCCCTCGCATGTGGGTGTTTTCGCTTTTCCGTCATTGTGAGTCTTCCTTTGCTCATAAGGAACATAAAACTGAAATCTGGGAACTGGGAGGCCAGGTCCTAGGTGTGGTGTCCTCTAACTCTTTTTTTTTCCTATTTACAGAAGGGAAGGGGGAGGATCAATACGAAAACCAGATGCCTAAAGAAAGCACAGGGCCTGAGATGGGGAGTCTCTGCTGGGCTGCAAAGTCAAAACAGCGGTGATGTCAGCTCAAGGCTCCTTCCTCAGTCCTTGAGGAAGAATCCAGCCAGCCCACTCAGGCCAACCACGCACACAGGGCTCCCACCCAGGGCTTTCTGGAAGTTGCTGCTAACCCTTCAGAAAGCGCTCACGGTGACCCCGAACGAAAGGGATCCGTGATGCCTCCCAGAGATTCCTCTCTTGTACACTTCTGCTGACACCCTGACCCTCCTTTTGGCTGTGGAGGCAACAGAAATGGGAAGGACGTGGGGTTCTTTTGCCGGCCAGAAACGCTGGGTCAGGGCAGGAATGTGGGCGTCAGGACGGCTTGTCCGCCGGCTGGACCAGTGGACAGTCCAACATGGGAGCCTGTTTCCACAACAACGGGGTTGTGGGAGGGCCTGGGAGGGGAAATCAGGGCCACCTGACAGGCCAGCACTTGGAGGTGGCTCTGGGGTCCCTGGTGACACTGACCTCCTGGCCAGCACCCGAGTCCAGCCCCAAGGGAAGTTCTCAAGCCCCAGACTTGTGCAAACAATGGCTGAGGCTGGCCCTCCCGGTCCGAGCTCTCCCAGGGGCTGTTTCTGCAGCGCTTGGAGTTGGTCTGTTCAAATCCTCAGGGCCGGGCTCCATCCCGTGCCCTCCCTCCGACACGCCCTCACGTGGTAAAGCCTTTTCCTCTATTTTCCTGGCACCTCCTCTCCGCTCTGGGCCCAGGCCCACACACCCACCCAACTGGACTGTGGTCCCAATGACCTTTGTCCCAGGGAGCAGAGAATGGTACTAAGAATAGTGCCAGTCATGGGAAGGGGGAGCTCATACACCAAATGTGACTCACAATGGTGTCCCTGTCCAGGGGCCCCGAGGCAGTCAACAGCGGCCTTCACCAGGCTGCCCTGGGGTGTCACACTTCAGGAATCCAGTGGCATCACTGGGAAACTATGCTTCAGAGCTCTGAACCGCAACAACAGAGGGGTCCCTGTTAGAAGGAAGTCTCTCCCCCAGGCGGTGCGGGAGGGAGGGCCCCTGCCCCACTCACACACACCACCCCCTACCCCGCCATCAACCCCCTCCCTGGCCGCAGTGGGGAATTTCCTCTGACTGCTTTGTTCTTCTCGGCTTCTGGGGGGAAGAGGAAAACTCTTAGCGCAACACTGACAGTCCTGATCTGAAGACTGTGACACAATCTCAGAAGAGATAATATCAGGTGGGTACCTGGAGGGACCGCAGGCCAGCAGAGCAAGTCTCACGAGGATGCTTCCCTTCAGAGGCGACCCTCAAAGCACTTCAAATCCAAGGCTACAATCTCTTTTTTTGTTAAGGCGAAGCTTCAAGTAAAGTCTTACTCATTTGGTTGTTTATGTCCCTTTTCTTTGTCTAGGGACTAGGAGATCCCCATATCCATCTCAATGAGACAGGGATGGTTATTTAAAAGCCCCTGCTTTTTTACTCCCTTGCTCCGAGGCTAAGAAGTGAGCAACTTCGGTAAAAGGAAAGCAACGGGCTAGGATGGGATGTTAGAAAGGCGCTCCAGATGCTCAGGATAATAATTCTTTCCGTGTGGCCACGTATAGGTATCTTCTCAGTTTCTAGGCTTGGGGGTTGCCTGCCATGGCAATGAGCTCACTGCTCATGAACGGGGGTCAGGGTGGGACTTCAGTTTTTCCTTTCCAGTTCAGCTGCAAGTTCTCACTCTGTCACCTGTGCCCAGCGCGAGGTTAACACACAAGAGTGGAGCCCGGGGCAGCGGCTCTCTCGGGCAGCCTCCCATCATGCTTTGCTTGCACCAAGACCGGCTCCGACAGCTTTGTTCTCCCTGCATCTCTCTCACCACTAGAACACATGCTCCAAGGGCGGGGACTGTGTGTTTTCACTGCTGTAACCCAAAGCCTGGGATGGTGCCTCACCAACAAACACCAGCTATCAAAAAGCTATTTGTTGTTAAGTGACTCCAGCTGTTGGCTCCCTGCAAGCCTGGGCTGCGTCTGATTGACCCTTCTGTGTTCAATGCCAGGCCTGGGACCTCGTCTCGGACAGGTGCTCGGTAAACATTTACTGAACTGCATGATTCAAAACAACCGTCCTCTGCAGAAAGGTGTCAGGGTTTAAAATGCGACCCAAACTGCTTCTCTCTATTAAACTATATTTGGGGCCAAACAATATGGGTGACTCCCAGGCTACGTTTCATCAACATGGTCCCCAAAATAAAAACGACCACACCTCCTGTCCTTTGGGGAATTCATTTGCTACTTTGAGAATCTAATCTCTGCAGCTCGACTCTCAAAGTCAAATACCTCAGTGTGGGCAGGACACCACATTTATTTTAACCTATGAAACTCTCATGGTTGGTCACCCTTGCAACAGGGCTCACTCTGCCCCAATAGCACACATCTGACAGGTGGTTCTAAAACAGAGGAACGGGACCGACTGGCCCCTCCCTTTCACCCAGGTGTCTCTACCCACAGCCAAACGATGATGGCAAAAACAGAACACTCAAATCCAGAAATGACCCATCTGTTCACAAGTGTGAACTGTCTTTCAGACTACTGCAGGAGTGCCTACGTCTGGGGGTGGTGGGTCACCCCGGAGTCTCTAAGCATCACCCCCTTCTTGCCAACCCCCTTCTAAATTATCATTCACAAAAGATCTCCAAGTCCCTCTGTTTCCATTCAGCCCTTATGAAATGACGTTTAATGACAAATTGAACAGAAAGCATCCTGTCAGTCTCTTGCCCTCTGGGCCAAACTCAACATGAAGCTGCACCGTCTTCTGCCTGAGGATGAATGAGCCAAGAGATGTACTGCTGGCTGGTCTGGCATCCAGAGCGCTGGGATTTTCAAAAGAAGGAAGAGTAGAGACTGCTTCATACTTTGGCTCGGCTTTATGCCTGTAGGTGCCTTTTCCCACCTCTTCTGAGTTATGTCCCTCCTTTGCCCTCAACTCAACCCAATTTCACCTCATCCCCAACACAATCTGTATATGTACGATACATTCCGTAACTGGCCAAGGTGCCTCGGTTCAATGAATCACTGTAGATCAATATGTTCTATACACATGTTCCTCTATCAAGGGCTAGTAACACAAGGGCAGCAATCAGGGATACGAGTTCCAATAATTCAACTCATAACCACAAACAACATTCTAACAGGCACTTGAAAAACACACCTCATGGACGTCATGAGGGGCAACATGTTCGTGCCCTTGTGTTTATGTATTGCTGGTACAGCCAGGACTTAACAATGGAAACAAGTTAGAGAACAATTAAAACCAGCTTTTGATGTCAAGTCCATGTCTCTGACACGTTAGACCAAATGAAAGGAGGAAGCATTTCAAAAAATTTAAACAAACAAACAAACAAAGATGTCGGGCGTTGGACATACTGACAGAGCGATAACAGCAAATAGTACCGCATAAAATGAAAATATATACAGGATGGTGGGAAACGCCCAAAACAGGGAGTCAAGCGTCTAGAGCTTTGATCCCAATTCTTGCCCGATTCACTGAGTGATCTCACGCAGCTGGTTAACCTCTCTGGGCTTTAGTTTATCTATCCCTAAAATGAAAATAGTTATCCCTGCTCCTCTCTACTTTACAGAGATGTAGATCAAGTCCCTATTATTAAAAATAAACATAAATATATGCATATATATATAAAGAGCTGACCACAGCGCAGAGCAGTCTGGGAACAACATAAAACACGACAATAGAGGGAATCCCCTGGCGGTCCAGTGGTTAAGAGTCTGCGCTTCCACTGCAGGGGGCACGGGTTCAATCCCCGGTTAGTGAACTAGGATCCCACACGCTGTGCGGCGCAGCCAAAAAAATAAAATAAAATAATAAAACACAAAAATGGAAGAATTAAACAACAGAAAAAAATATTTTTAAAAGCAGACTTTTCCAAAAGGAAAACAAGAGAAAAAAGAGATGGAGTTGAAAAAAAAAGCACTAGATCAAATTCAATGATTCTTCCAAGAATTCAACTGGCCTTTTATATGGCAACTTTGAAAAAGGAGAAAGTTAGAAGCTAAGACAAAATGGTTAAAGTATGTAAGTGTGAAATGTTTTAAACACTGTAGATGAGAATAACCGGTTAAGGTTTTTTAAAGTGAGGGATAACTCTGAAGTTCTTGCTCTAATTCAAAGTAGGCAGGCACAAAAAGACAGAGCAGATGCAAACTGCTTTGCAAGTGAAAGTATCACCGACATTTTATGGTTTGGGGAAATCTTGGCCACAGACAGACTTAGATCCTCTTTCCCCCAGTGCACGTTTTTCCCCTCCTAATCATTTATACTCATCACCAAAGCACACTCCACCTAATAATTATGTAGGGCTGAGCTAGAATGAGTCCAGCATTCCCCACAAATGTCTGTAGTTTGGCCCTAGAAACAGATCCCATCACTATTAACTGAAGGAAGAGCAGAAAGTCTTGCCCAGCTATTAATGTCCAGGACAGTCTGGGCAGTGAGTCTGGGGCTGGCAATGGGTCAGCCGGGCTGCCCCACCTGGGAAAGACGAAAGTGAGGCTCACTTGAGTCTGCCTGGGGCCTGAGAACAAGACAGTTACACACTTAAGTGTCTGGAGGAAAGGCCCCTGTTTTTGCTTGGGCTCCTTACACCTACGTGTGTTCAAAGTACACATGTGTGGGAGTGGCCGCAGGGAAAGGAGACCCTTCCTCTCTTAAAGGGGCAGCCTGTACTCGAATGCAGGCACCTTTCCTCCAAACCCAGGAACTCTGCCTAACCATGTTCAATCTGCCACTCAGACACACACTTGGATAGTGAGCCAGCAAAGCTGAAGCCAGGAAGCGGGCTTCTTTACAGCTTTTCCTCCTGAGGTCTTCGAGGTAACTGATTGTTTTAAGAAGTCACCAGAAATGGGTAAGGTTTGGATTTGAGGGTACGGAGTGAAAATTTTGTTTAGAAACCAAAACAGAAAGAAAAAAAAAAGCTTTATGTCACTAATGTAAATGTCAAAAGAAAATGCCTTCCTAAGTATGTAGGTGACAAGAAGAAAGAAGGAGGTCTTCACTGATTAGAACTAGAAAATAGGACTTGAGAGTTCTGAAGCCTGGACCTTTTCTAGTAGGTTCTCAAATGCAATCTGAGCTTTATCTTATCCTAGGGGGTAAAGTTTCCCCCTCGTACCAAGTTTCCCCCTCGAGAAATGACTAGTTAACGTATTCAAATTCTTGGGGAGGTGACTAGATCCTAAGCCATCATTTGAGCATATAACTTTTCAAGCCTTTATCTAGCAAATAATTTCTGAACACCCCTCAAATGTAAAGCATGGTAGCCAGATTGGGTGGAATAACAGAAGAGGGTATTAAAAGCAGCATAGAGGCAGCAGAAGAAACACTTCTGTTCCACCACAATGGGATGAGCTGAAAAGGCGCTACCCACGCCTTTAAAGAACAAAGGAGCGAGAACCCAGCCTTGAGGGGCCTTCACGAGAAACTGTACCCATCTCAGCTCTGAAGGTCAAACACCTCCACGGAGCCCAGCCCTAAGAGCACCTCTCCCGCCAAGCAGGTCCCAGCTTCCTCACCGAGTTCAGACTTTCACATTCACCCACCTTAGGACAACTTTCACTCTCATTATCTCTCAGGGAGAGGTGAGTCACACAGCAAACAATGCAGTTCGGTAAGTTAAAGTCAACAACAGGCACTGAATCCAGAAGCCCGTCATGGGCCACCAAGAGCGTCGGGACCATGGTCTAGAGTCCTGCTGTACGACCAGCCAGACACCACGCTGATCAGTCAGGGATGATGGGGCCATGACCGCATGCTGCTGGGCCCTCTGGCCACAGGCAGCATATGTGACTCCATCCACCCTGTCCCCAACCAAGGTCAGGCTTCCTGGGGCTGCTCCAGCCAGGGATGGCACAGAGGGCACATGAGGCCATTCCTGCAAGGCAGAGAGCTCCCCAGTCTTTGACCGAGGAGTCCCATCAGCCTGGCCACACCTCTCTTGGAATTGAGCTGCAGTTGGAGGCTCTTCCTACAAATCTCCTTCCTACCTGCGGCACAGCTTGAAGGCTCCCCTGCCCTTTCTTCCTCTTCCCACTGTGTCCTTCAGATGTTCTCCCCCGAGTCTAATCGTGCCTTGGCATCTGCAGACCCAAACTAACATGCTACTAACGTTGGATATTTTCCTACAAATTGTCTGACGTTGTGAAAACCTGTGAAAGGCCTCTCCTTTGCTGTTTGCCGTGTGACTTTGGGCTAGACTTCTTCCCCCTCTGAACCTCAATTCCCTCCTTTGTACAATGAGGATAACAGATTTTTCCTCATGTGGTCATTGGAGACAGTTAAAAAAAAAAAGAATGTGTATGAAAGAGTCTAGCACATAGTAGGAGCTCAACACACATGTGGGTTGAGCTGAATAGCTGAAGGGACCTAATCTGATATGAAATATTGGCTGTGCCCCCGAGATACTGCCCGGAATTACTGGAATTCAGTAAGTCAAATCCATCATCCCCTGACCTCAAAGAATGTAGAACTGTATTGAAGGACAGAAGGTCTGGAGAATAATACGAAACAGTGGTAACAACGAGCACCTAGAGGGTGCTTCCTGTGGACCTAGCACTGTGCCGGGTGCTTTCCATAAGCTATTCATGTAATTCCCACAATAATCCTAGGAGATAGGAACTCCTATTATGACCATTTTGCAGGTGAGAAAACTGAGGCACAGAGATGTCAGCTTGCCCACAGTCACGCAGCTGGTTAGTGGCAAAGCCAAGACACACTCAGGCTGCCTGGCTCCAGAGTCCATGCTCTTAACCCCACCACGATGAAACCTCTGCAACATACCCAGTGGTCAAACAGCCTGGATGGTCTCCTGTCATGTGCTTAACCTGGATTTAAGTCTGAAGGCATAAAAGGGACAGACGGGGCGCTGATAACCATCCTATCTGTAAGCATCACATGAAAGTCACTTTAGGGAGAAGAGGGAGGGATATACAGAGGCCCTAGAACAACAGGGGTTTGAACTTCATGGGTCCATTTATACATGGATTTTTTCTTTATAAATACATTGGAAAACTTTTTTGTAGATTTGCAACAATTTGAGAAAAACTCAGACAAACCGCATAGCCTAGAAATATGGAAAGACTAAGAAAAAAGTTCGGTATGCCATGAATGCATAAAATATACGCAGATGTACACAGAACAGACCAAATGTGTGTAAATCGACTGTTTATGTTAGCAGGTCAACAGTAGGCTAGTAGTCCAGTTTGGGGATTATACTGGGATTTCTGACTGTGTGGGAGTCAGCGCCCCTCACCCCCGTGTGGTGTTCAAGGGTCAATTGTAGCACCTCTTGAATGGAGTCTCCACGCCGGGGAACCACTGGTCAATCAGTGTCCAGAGAGGCAAAGGCATCCAGGGAACCAGGAGATGCCAAGGGGCGAAATCTAACAGAGCCCTTCCCAGCAGAGGCTGCGGGAGTTTCCAGGCCGGCTGTTCAAGGCCGACAGGACCTGTGTGGATGCCTCGGCAACACACTGGCTGAATTCTGTTCAGTGGAAACATCTGACTTCAAAGACAAAAAGGTGGAGCTTCAAAGTGGAGACAGAGTGGAATTCCAGAACTGTCACCACCCAGTTCCACCACTTGGAGTTAGATTTTGTTAAAGAAACAGTGACCCAAATAAATGGGAGGCTCAGAGACTCCTTTAAAGCTGGGGGACTGGGTCCCCAGGAGAGATGTGTCATCGTGTAAGTTTCCTGCCTCCTAATCCAGGCACCCACAGGCCTCAGCGAGTTGGAACACCAGGGTCTGAGATTCTGTTTTGTAAAGTATGAAGGGGCCTCTCTGCCCCAAAGGCAGCTCGCCGGAGCTACCGTAGCTGCATCCAGGCCCCGGGGTGGCTCAGCCAGCTGCGGTCTTCAAGGGCAACTGACGGAAACAGGGAACCTCCCTGTCCATATTTCCGAAGCCAGTTAGAAGAAAAAAATGAAGAGTGAGGCCAGATCCTCCCACCGTGTGATCTTTTCCACGGGTGACAGGTGATTAAGAAAAATGGTCCCAAAGCGAACCAGTCAGGAGGCGTTAGCAGTGGAACGTCCATGCAGGCAACACCAAGGGGCTTCTGCCCCCCCCCTCCCCCTCCAGCCCGGAGCCGTCAGGGAGTTCTCCTTCCCCAGGCTCCAAAGTATTTCCCCAGCAGCCTCATAACTGAGCAGCATGTTAACCCGTTACTCCAGTGAGATCCCAAATGCACTCCACACACCCCCTTAGGACCCAGCACCAAACACAGCACAGAGAATCAGAGTCCCCCCCGGCTTCTGGCAGCAAGCCTCCAGTTAGGCTCAGGGGGTCTGTCTGGCTTCCTACAGCCTGCTACTCACAGGGGCCTGTGAGGAGGAAAGGGAAGATGCTCCGTCTGCCTTTCTCACTGCCAAGCTCTTTTCTTCCCAGCCACCCAGGTGCTGCCCAAGGATGGTCTACACCAAGACTGTGATGCTTCCTGTAAGCCTGAGGCCAGGCCCAGCCTTGCCTGGGCCAAGAACCTCAGGGCCCCTGTAATAGGCAGTACTGCACACAACAGGCACCAGAGTTCTACACTCATGTCAGCAAGCTGGTTCTTCTTGACTTTAGTCAATTCACACCCTTATCGCAACAGCAGGGACATGGAAAGACTATATTCCAGAGCTTGGCTCAGGGAATAACCACCCTCCCCCAATTATAAAACTCCAAGCTGTTCCTAATAACATACCCACCTGTAGACTAGCATTAGAATTTTCTGCACAAATTCACACTGCACTACATTGCTCCGGTGATGCACCGCCCCCCTTCCTCGTCAGTGACTTAGGCTCACACCAGAAGCTTCCTCGGTGGTTGTTTGTACCTGAGGACGCTGGGATGATTTTGCAATCCAGCCTTCCGTCAGAAAACTGTGATTTCAGGAAATGCCATCCAATCTCAGGTTTCATTCTGAACTGAAGGGCTTTGAAGCACTTCTTTTTGCAGGAAAGTTGTTTATTTTCAAATACATGTTTTAGCAGTAGCTTTAGGTTCCTGAACCCTAAAACTCAGTGACCAGTCAGATCCCCCAGGTTCTGGGCATGGCCCAGGGACTCTGTTATTGTGTGACGGTGGACGGGCTCTAATTTATCTACAAAACAGCGAGAAGAAGGTATATCTCAGGCCAAAAGCAACAGGGGAATACCTAGGGCTTCTATTTCTACAAGGCTGGTACAGCTTCGCGTGATGCCTCGCGCAAAAATATTTGCAAGTTGGATTCCTGACGGTCCCATATCGAGCCTTTAGGAGACTGAGGGATCAACTATTCACAAATCTGCCCAGCATGGTAAAACATACTTTCGTTATAGTTACTGACTAGCTTTGGGCTTAGCTTTTCTCAGGCTCCAGGATAAAGAAGAGACCCTCACCACTTCATCAACAATTACAACACAAAGCTGGGGCTTCTCCTAGACAACGACAACACGACAGTTACCAGCAGGCCTGCTCCATACCAACTGCAGAAGTGATAGGAAAGGATTCCTTATTTGTAGCAACAGAAGTCTGGCAGTCTGGAGTGGAGTTCTATAAAGCTGATTTACAGAGCAATAGCTCCACTCCCTCCTGCCCCCAAGACCCCCCTCCCCCACCCCCAACACACAGTGTGAATTAGTGACAAGCAAGAGACAAGACTCTTAATCTACTCTATGGGAGCAACTGAGATAACCAATGAGTGTTCTCATTCTTTAAGAGGGAGAAAGATTTCGTACTCAGGTGAGACACCTGGCACTTAAGGTTCAATTCAAGAGCTACCTTCCTGCAGAAGGCCTGGAATAAGTCCTTTTTGGTGCCTCAGTTTCATCATTGATAAGAGGGGCCTGGAGGGACAGAGAGGAAGGGAAAATACTCTTTGACAATCCAACATATTATTCTACACCTGCTGAAATGGAAAAAAAAAAAAATCAGAGATGCCCATGTGTGTCAAGGATCTAGAAAGCTTTTTGTTTAGGTCCATCAAATACATAGAAAACACCAGGCCACTTCTCTCAGTTTGTTTTGTAATCAGACGGGGTTCATAATGTATCTTCGAACAAAAGAAAATGGAGCTCTCTGATCGTATCAGTTTGATAACCAAAAGCGGTCCCAGTAAGGTAAGAAGGTGCATTCTTGGCGGAAGCCAGCACTGCATTTGATGTATTCTTAACTCAGCTAACAGGCAGGCTTTCAAGCCATGTTATCTGCCCACACATCTTGACCTAATTTAACAAGTTGCCATGGGAGCCCAGTGAAGGTTGATGCAATTTTCTTATCTTGGGAGGAAGAATGCAACTGTGCAAGAGAATGTGAAAATTCAGTTTCTAACTGATTTCCACACTTACGGTGCAGTAACTAAGACAGCATTGGAAGAAGTAAAATGTATTCCTTTGAGAGTGAGATGAACAGAGACCTAGGCTCCTAGTGCACTGGCAGGAAAATGGATTCACACCCCAGCACAGGGAACCTATACGTACATCCTTTAGTTCAAGCCAAGTCATAGTGATGTAAAAGGTACACGTGCTCCTACCGTGTGGCCACACATACTCTGGAGTTAGTCAAATTTTAAGGAAACAGATAAAAAAAAAAAAAAAGAGCTCAGAACTTGAGATAGAAAATAGGTGTGACATTTATGAGCAATGAAAAGTCTTGCCAACACTTATACAATGATTTCCACTTTCCAAAGTACTTTTCCAAACTTCAGCTCATCTTAGCATGTCTGCATAGACTCAGAGATCCATTTATAAAAACTCCAGTCACTACACGCTCCCCGCGTGGTGGAGGGGGCTGAGTAAGCATGTTCCATCCCCCTTCCCCGTTCCCTAGGATGTATGTGAAATGATAAGGGGTCACAATGAGGGGCAAGATATAGTTTGCACTGCGGACAGGAGAAGTCCACCAGGCACTGAACACAGGAAGAAAAGCCACCCAAATTTGGACCACTCCCGACATGCCTAACAAATTCCTGACCTTCATCAAACCACAGCAATAAGAAAATCCAGTTCAAGTCTAAGGACAATGACAATGTCTTGAATTCGTCAAGATAGTGAACCTTCCAAGGCTACGAACACGTGTCTGCACTCAACATGGGCTCAGATTTGCTGAAATAATTGATTTGTTACGAGTGAGCTCTCTCCCCTGCGTCTAGCACCATGTCTAGCACTCATTTGTCTCGTTAATTGAGTTAGTTCAATTACATTTTCACAGATCTCCTACCACCGAGAGAGGGAGGGACACTTCCATTTCACTAAAAGTAGAAGAGGGTACAAGGTAAATTTGCCTGAAATCACACAGTGTGTTAGCGCTGGGAGGAGCACAGAGGACTTCTGTTTTCTGGGCTATTGTTTGCACCTCCATCTGAGATGGTTTGAAAAGTTAAATCCCCAGTTATAAAGAAGAAACAACTGAATGGTAAGATACTTAAAAACAGGTTTTTTAGTTCAAATGACTACTTGAATTCTTGAGATCTTTAACTGATAATCATCCTCTCTTTGCTTCCATTCACTGAATTAGTTTTATTCCCCTAGAAAGAAAGAGATAGAGAGACAGAGACAGAGATAGAGATAGAGAGGCAGAGAAAGAGAGAGGAAAAGAGAGGGAGGGAGGGAGGGACGGAGGGGGGAAGGGAGGGATGGAGGGGCACCCATTAAAAATAATCTATCCAAATAAGGGATGACATCAAACATAACTCACAGCTCCAGGACATTCCTGTATTTGTCCTGAAAAGAGCTTTTGAGGTTCTCATCCGTTTGCCTCTGGGTTAGGATTGCCAGAGAAGCCTCACAGGTGGCATTTTGGTGTTGACGGCAGCTCATGTCCCTAATTTGTACTTCACACTCATTCCTTGTTCTTAAAATTTCCAGTTCACCCTTTTCCTTCTCTTCTTGAAACTGGGACACGTGGAGAGATTCCCAACTCTCAGATAATTCTTGCCAAGGTACTGAGATCATCTTAGTCAAAACCCTTTAAATCACTCTTGTAGACTATTAGCTCTGCAAGCTTCTCCCACCTACGAAATCCAATAACTAATATATACATATACCCCTTTCAGAGGAGTTTCTATTTGAGGTGGAGATGAGGCTTTCACCATTTCTAGAAACTTCTATACTTTCTGTAGTGTAGCCACGAATCCTTAACAGAATCTTTTCCCATGAAGGCTGACCTAAATCATAAGACTCTCTTTGGCCAGAACCCAAACTTTAGAACTTAAAGTCAGTTTATTTAATATCAGTATCCACAAAACCGCCCTAACTAGCAACATTTTCAGAATTGTACACCAAGCTGAGAGAGAATGATGAAAATTGTCATATGGGAGAAAATTATAATCGTGCCTGGTAATGGTGCTTATGGTGGAGATTATGCCAGAGGGAATAAGGCAGGACCTTTAATAAGGAGAAACTAAGTTGAGGATTTGGTCCTGGAAGCTAGGGCAGAAGGAGGAGAAGAGGTGGCCTTTACACTTGGGCAAACGACAGAGCCGAGTGTAACCTGCGCCATAAAAACAGAAGCAAGCTCAGCCACTTAGAGACGTCTGCCACCTCCACAGCCCAGAGTCATGTCAGAGCTACCCCGGCCTCTCCGCCTCCTAATTAAGCAGCACTTCTCTCCTCCTTCATCAGTGTATCCAACTGGAGTCCAGTTCTTACAATACCTAAGAGTTATTACAGGAGCCAGCACTCCTGTGCCTATTGAAAGAGACTTGATATACTTTCCTTATTCCAGGTGTCATTAACGGAAAAGGGCAAACTTTCATTGTCTGCTGCCCAAGATGGGAAGGAACTCCCCGGCAAAGCAGCAAGTTCCCATCTACTCGTGATGTTCCAGCAAGGACTTGGGGAATACTGCAGCAAGAAAAAAGTAGGGAACCTTTAAGCTCCTTTCTGGCCCATGACTCTATATACAGACCTTGTCGCTACCTCAAAATCCAGACCTAACTCCTGAGCACCTATCCATGCACTGAACTGCATGGGGAGCTGGAAGAATGCAATGTGAAAGACACACACACACCCCTGATCCTTGAAGGAGGAGGAACTTTTCTAAGCATGTGAGCTGTTCTCAAAGGTCAGCTGGCTTTCCTAGTAAAGACCTGAGATTTCCCTCACACAAGAACAGGGATCCAGCACGCTCTTCAGATCAGACAGACACGTCACTAGAAACACAGATTTTGCTGTCTGTCTTCATCCATACAAAGGGTCCCCACCAGTGACCTGTCCAGGGTGGATAAACTGTAAGAGAACAGAGGGCAAGGTCACAGCTGTGTCATCCAAGCTTAAAATAAGCTCTGCTCGGGACACAATTTCTAATGTTTACAAAACACGACAATCTTACGGAAAGGGTCTGATCATTAACATGCGTCTGCTCCTTGGACAGTTGTCAGATATATTCTTCAAACCCTTCCAAGGCTAGACAGCCTATGAGCCACACCTTGCTTGGACAATGAATCATTTTGCTCTAGTACCAGATTCTCAATCAAAGCCCAGACTCTCAACATACATCTTCCTTCCTCTGTGATCTTTCTTCGGTCACCACTACTACAACTTTCACTCCTGGAAAAAAATCAACAGTAAAGCTAAGCGACAAGAAAGGTTTCCTGTATAGGGCAGGATCCGGCCAGAGTGTCCGGTGACTGAGGGCACTTTTCCCATCGGAGAGACCAGCCGAATACTGAGGATTCTACTCCAGATGAGTCCAGGGTGTAGGCCATTCCGTGATGGCTTTGAGAGATGCCACTGCCGGTTTTGGGTTTAGAGAGACCTCCCAAGAGCAGGCGAGAAGTCCTTTGATGCTAGACCACAAGGCAGAGGTTCCAGAAACACCAAATCAACAGAGTTCCCTTCTCCCAGAGAGGGGTAAATATCCAAAATATCAGTTTTCCCTACCAATCCTGGAAAGGATCCCTTGGGACAGAACGACACTGCTTGCTTCCAAAAGCCAACGGCTATTCACAGAGTGGCTGGAGAGGCTAACCCAACCTCTCCGAGTCTACTTCTCCCCACCCGCCACCCCGGAAAGAAAGAGGCTGACTTCAGGGGCTGGGAATGTGCACAGAAGCTTCCAGGGAGCCCACCCTCAGCGAGCAGGAGGCGGGGCGGGTGCCTACCTGTGTAGCCAGCCAGGGCCGCAGCAGGGATGACAGGCTTGTCCTTGTTGAGGTCAGCACGGTCACGCACATAGTCCTTGAAGGTGCCCTTGGGCTTGTGGTTGGGCAGGGCGGCTGGGTAGTCCTCTGAGTCGAAGCTGTCGTAGGACGGGACGCGCTGCAGGCTGTTGAAGGATGACTGGCTGCTCCAGGACTGCGTGAGGCGGTCGCAGCTATCGTAGCTCTCTATGCTCTCAAAGGAGTCCTGGCCCCCGAGCTTGCCTGGAGGAAGAGGAGGTGGGAGGAGGGCAGGGAGGAGGGATGGGAAGAGACACTGTGAAACCCTCTCGGTGAGGATGCGCAGGACGGATGGAGGGAGTGGCCAGTGGGGATGGAGGCGTGTGGGTTTGCTCTGGGGAGGAGGGGCTGCCTGGGCCCAGTCTGCGAGCCCCCTGCGTGGTCTCGTCTTGCTCCAGAGCCCCTAGGACAGAGATTCAGAGTCGGGCGCAGCTTCCATCTGCCAGAGGGAGACAGCAGTGTTTGGGACCGCAAGAATTCCAGAGCCAGAAATCTACAGGCTGAGAATCATGTCTGCTATGATGGGATTTCTGGCTGATGAATTAGACCCAATGAGTAGATGAAGAAATCTGAGTAGCGTCAGGCTCAATTCATTCCCTATCCTAACTCAAGCCAGGGAGATGATTTCAAAAGGCCCCATTTGGCAAAATATTCTGGTCATGAGAAAAAAAAATTCCATTAGACTAAGAGCAGATTGACCTTCCTTGACCTTGGAACTAAAATATTATATTTTAGCCTTTTTTCCAAACACTCTTTTAAAATGAAATAAATGCAGTACTGCCTCTATGCCTTCTCAAACAGAGAAAGAAGTTATGAGATGCTTTTTCCAGGAGGTTAAAAAAAGCAAACACTATCACTCTTCTAAATGGAAATCCATATTCTTTATCCCCTCCAAGTGCAGCTTTGTACTTGAAATTTGTACTTTATTAGGGAAATGTAGGCAATAAAAAACAAAGAAGTTGATTAAAGAGTGAAGGTCCATAGCAGTGTCAGAAATCCTTTACTGTATGAGTTGCTTAAGGCATTCTTAACTGACCACAAGATCATGCAAGTTCATTAATTTCCCAAACCAGGTTATAAACAGCTGCTATGATTGCATAATAGCTGCTAGAGAAATTTCCACTGGCGAAAATGCCATTAAAAAGGAGCCTAACAAAATGGGGGGGGGGGGGGGGGGGGACAAAAATAAATGCATCTAACTACTGAAGAGGCTCACAGGAATATTTTTTTATGTTTTATTTCCAGATACTTTCCAGGCAACCTAAATTAAATCATGGGAGATTAAATGGCCACTTCAGCAAATTCAAGAAGCCAAAGGATGTGACAAATGTGTATGCAGAAATACCTGTGAGTCAGGGCTGGCTGGTCTACCATGAAATTTCAATCCCAGAATAAGGGCTGGCATACACAACGTAATACTAATATGTCTCTGGTGTATTCTCCCCTTCATAACAGAGGGAAATCGTTAAACCAGTGAAATTCAAATATTTAATCTTGGTGTCCAAACCAAAATTAAATATACAGTGATTAAGAAGGAAGATACATTGCTTCCAAAAAGAAATTTTTTTTAACCCCAGATAAAAGATACTCAGTTAAATATGTAATTTTTGCATAATCTCCCCTTGTAGATTTCCTGAACCTCTTAATCCCTCCAATGCTGCTTGGAACAGAAACATAGTTATTTAGCTGCTTCATCTCATTCCTTCTTCCAGTCACTCATTCAAAGAAGGGTAATCCCCAGAAGGTAGGTAAATGGAAGAGCTTCATGGAATTATCGGCCCCGCCTACCCAGTCCACTGTCATATTTGCAACTTTTTATTATTATTATCTACTCAGTACTCTGTAATGACCTACATGGGAAAAGAATCTGAAAAAGAGTGTGTATAGGTATACCTATAACTGATTCACTTTGCTGTACACCTGAAACTAACACAACACTGTAAATCAACTCTACTCTAATACAAATATTTTAAAAATAAAAAAAGAAGGGACTGTCCCTTCCAGAAATTCACATTAAAAGACGCAAGAAAACAGCCCCCAACCAAGAATGCAACAGCTTCTTTTCAACAGAACAGGAAATTTTGTGGTCTCTCATAGAAAGGTATTTGCTCACACCAGCTATCCATCTTACACATACCAAAAACCTAAGAAAGAAAGTTTATATTTTCATGAAGAATACTCCCACAAAGTCACCGACGTTGAGGCTGTATTTATACTCAAATGTCCCTGAGATGATTCTCTCAGTCATTTTTATATTTGGAGGGCACAGAGACTGGAATTTTCACATGCAAGACAGCTGAGCTTCCAAGGAGTCCCAATAAGCAAGGGCACTAAACGAGGCCAGAACCACTCTCTGGCAGCCTCTCAAACATGAACCGAATGCAAGTGTGTGGAGAGTTGCAGTTTATAGCAGTAGGCTACTTTCATTTTAGCTCTCTTTCACAATCCTGGAGCTGGGAACCATCATTTACGGGTATTTTTTCCCAAAATGGGTTGACTCCAACTGGATTAGACACTCGGTTAGGCTACTGTGCTCACGCAGGGAAGCTCGTGTCCTCCACGCCATCCATCAGCTGGCTTTCCTGAGAAATGTCTCAGCGAGGTCCTCCCAAAGCTATTCCACCACACAGACCTCGGAGCACCCAGAACAGTAGGTTGGGGAGGACAACGGCGGCCCACTGAACAGACTAGCACAAAGAAGACAGCTCTCCAAGTCCAAAGAAGTGGAACATCGAAGCACTCTGTATACCCTAATGCAGTACACGGACACTACGATGATTGCTGATAATAAGCAGCTCACAGTGATGCTTTCAGTCTAGACCGATCCTACCATGTCAGAGCCAATCAGCCCCTAGAATACATCCTGTCTGCGGCACTTCTAACTCGCCAGAAGCAACCGTGAATGGACCGGTCTCCCCTTCAAGTCTGTGTGGTGTGAAGCTTGGTGCGAGTGAGGGAGAAGGAGGCCAGAGAGAAAGCCCTCCTGTCCCTTTGTACAGGTCACCGTCTGGTCCATCGGGATTCATTTGGGGTCGCGGGGCGGGTGGGGACCAAAACCAAAAACCAAGAGAAGGAGAGGGAGAAGGGGGGATTGCACAAATGCAAAGCCAGACGCAACTGGTAAATGACTTGGCAGCAGGTCTGCCCAAAGTGACACCACGGCTGAGTCCCCACGCACACTCAGCCTCATGACACACGCACAGGAAGCCCCGTGAGAAAGAAAGGCGCTCTGTTGCTGTGACCCGCCTGAGAAAAAAGGTACACATATGTGTAAGTATTTAAATAGACCGGCATCCAAAAATAAAGAAGAAAGGGGAAGGCAAAGCTGGTCCCACCCATCCCCTTCTGTCTGAAACACAAACACCCCGGGGCTGCAAGAAGGCAGATTACAGGTTCCGATTTTGCTGGGGACTTTCCCTCTGCAGGCTTGCTGGTCATCTCGAGGCCTGCTGGGAGGAAGTAGGAACCTGAACACTTGAAGGAGATGACAATGTGTGCGGCCTGTGAGGCCTTTCGGGCCTCACTGAGGAGAGGAGCAGGGTCATCACTGAGCAGAAATCACCACGAGGCGGCCAGGCCCGACTTCCGTGACCAAAGGCCTCGCAAGCATCGCTCGGAAGGGCTTTCTCCTGTCCTCTTCCTGTCTGTAATTCTCTCCCATTTATCCATCAGAATAGCCATCTTTTTCAACTTGTTAGAAATCAGCTATAGTTCTTCCTGGATGAACAAGTCCCTCTTTACGATGGACTGCACTTTCGTCAGAAACAAAACAATCTGGACATGTCACTAGGTGAGCCGTGCCTCTGAATGTTTATGTCCTGATCTTAAAAATTGGGCGTATTTAACCTTTTTTGCTTTATAAAGTCAGCCAGCTCTATTTTGAACCATTTATTTCACCGTCAGTGAGTATTTTATCATTGTCATAACAGTCATGGCAACAAGAGTACCTTCTTCTGGAAGCCTCTGGCCGCCTCCTTCCCTGGTCCTCTAGCTAAATACACACTTTCACCACACTGCTGAAGACTGGTTCCAAATAAGCTGTCGGTTAACCATCTTCTATCTTCCCAAACCAAAGAAGTCACAGGAGGCTAGGAAGCCCAGGCTGAGAAGCAGAGGTCATTCAGATACCAAGCCAGGATGTGCAGTCTGACCGGGAATATTTGGAACACCAGATGATGCAGAGATAAGGGCTCTCCAGGAGGGTCTCTGAATCATTTTTACGTGATTGTGTCCTCCTTAAGCAAAATCCTCTCCAAGAAAATAACGCATACCTTAAAAAACAGCTACAAGCACCTGAAGTTATCACGTGGTGAAATGTTTTACCCAAATAAGAAAGGCGATTGTTCTTCCTGCCAGATTTCAGTTCCACCATGGACCCAGAGCCTTTGTCATCATGAAGGACTTGGCTAAAAGTCCATGATACAAAGTTCTTAATATCTAGACATTCTAAGACGGAAAGGCTAAAACTCAGGAATGCCCAGGGCTAAGAGCAAGGGGGAAAAAGTGGGACCTGGAGAGCTCACAAACTCAGGTAATTCTTAGAATTTTCTAGAGCAGAAATCCGACCTACCACGACTGGTCCTCCCCATGCACATGTTGTCTGGGGTCACCACTTCTTGTTTGATGGCAAAGTAGTCAGTCTGCAAGGTGTCCGTCTGCAGAGGGTCCCGGAGGATGACCGAGGGGTAGTCGTTCTCATACTTGAGGGAGAGGAGCTCCTCCGAGCTGATGGGATGGAGGGTCTGGTAGGACTCTGTAATGAAGCTGGGCTCAGAGAACTCCGATGGAGGGACACACTGGGCATGCTCGATACCGTAGCCTGGAAACACAGAGCATGTGCAATTGGAGAGAGGAGAGATGAGTACCGGAAACAGGCCGTTCCTCCCCATTTACAAGGGCCCCGCAATGTCAAACAAGCTGACTGCCTTTGGGAATGCAAGAAAAATATTTTAAGTGAAAAGGGCCTGGGTTTTCAACCTTGCTCCACTACTCAAGAGCCGTGGCCCTTGACGAGACACTTCCCTTTTCTGACTTGATTTTTTCATCTCGAATATAGGAATGGTGGCAACCTTCCTCGGGGTGTTGCGATGCAGATCCAATGACAGCGTACATGGAAAAAGCCTACCAACATTTCTAGCACACAATAAGCTCGTTGTTGTTGTTAGGATAAAAATCATAATAGTAAAAAGATAAAGTGAAAATAAACCTGCTTAAGATACCCTTTGAAAGCAAAGCCATCAGATAAGCACAGCCCTAGGCTAATTCTCTCCCTCCGGCCACCCAGGCAGCCTGGTGAGGGATAAGGTACTACAAGGAGAAGGCTTTAGGTTCCTGAGGCTGCAGGGCATGCTCTGGAGGAAGGATTTCAGAGGAAGTGCTGCCACATCTACCAGTAAAAAGGAAAGAACAAGGTCCAGGGCAAAATCCCTAACCCGAACCTCTGATGGCCACCATGGGGCACATAAGAGTTTGGAGGCAAGTCATTGTCTGTCTGTGTGACCTTCATGCTGAAGACATGGGAAAGACCCCAGTGTAGGTGCGTGCAGGTGAATAAAATGTGCAGATAGGTTGAAGCCTTGTGCTTTGTGGGAAGAGCAAAACAACCAAGAGTCTACATTTAAGGAAATATTATTTTCTGTAGAATTACAGGCAGGGGCCTGAGATGGCCTAGGACAGGGATCCTTTCCTAAGTTCCCATGACAGGAAGAGGGGGGAAGAGCAGGGGGTGAACTTACTAATGAAGTAATCCGAGGTATAGCGCGACTCTGGGTAGGGAGGGTTGACTCCATTAACTTGGTACGGCTTCACATCCTCTGCAACAGACAGGGGAGGGATGAAACAAAGAGGTCAGCGTGCAAGCAACGCTCAGCCGAAGAGGACCCTGGACAAAAGGACCACAGTGATCTCAGCCCCTCTTCGCAGAAATCTGCATGTCCACTGACTGAGCTGGTGTCGGAGTCTCCCCTGACTGGGGCCTTGTCTAGAGACGAGCTCACTAAAGTATGGCTAAGTTTATGATTCCAGTAGCTGCAGAATGGGATTTAATATCTTGGAGAGCGCATTCTAAGGGGTGGGAAGGCATTCACCCCCTTTCTGATGCATGCGTGTGCTGCCAGCAGCCGAGGCTTGAAGGCATCTTGGGAGGTTACCAAAATCAGTCGCCAATACTCAAACTGATCAGGTCCAAAGCTTTTCAGAAATATAGGACAATCTCTAGACGGGTAGATTTTAGAGCCTCCATTTCTTCCAACAGATAGATGTCTGGTTTTTTGTTTTGTTTTTTTTTTTTGCGGTACGCAGGCCTCTCACTGTTGTGGCCCCTCCCGACACAGGCTCCGGACGCGCAGGCTCAGCGGCCATGGCTCACGGGCCCAGCCGCTCCGCGGCATGTGGGATCTTCCCGGACCGGGGCATGAACCCGTGTCCCCTGCATCGGCAGGCGGACTCTCAACCACTGCGTCACCAGGGAAGCCCCAGATGTCTGGTTTTTGTTTTGTGTTTTTTCTGTTGCCCTCAAATGTCAAGTTCAGGCCCAGATAAGATGCTAGTAAGGTGACTCTACTTAGTGAAATATGACAGGGCTCATACAAAGAGAGAGAAGAGCCACATAACCAAACTCCTGTCCAGGTGCCAACCTCCGTAGGAATGAGAATGGAACATAGATGAAGGTATCCAAGCAGAGGAAGGCTCTCTCCATGGAACTAAGGTGAGCTTGTGGATCATCTAATGACCCTGGAATCTGGTGGTGGGCCCTGACCGTTGTATGGTACGGTATGATTACGTTTCACTGTAAGGATCAGACGTAAAGACAGAGGGTTGGTTTGGGTTTCTCCTCAGGTATTTGATAGCTTGTTGGGAGCAGAGACTGCTGGGAAAACAAGTTTATGCCTGCACAGAAAAACAGTTCCCAGCTGAGATAAAATGATTAAACTCGGCTTTAGCAGCTTATCAGATTGAAACATCCCCTGTACCTTTGGCCTGCCACCCCACCCAGCAAAGCTATGTTTTCTCGGCGCTGGGTTGCCTTAGTTTAATCACAGAACAAAAGCTGTAGCCTCAATACAAACATCACGTTCAGTTGTTCAAAGACCTGAAGAAGGACGATCCTCCTGCCTCTCTCCCTTGAAAATGTTGTGAGATGTTCTCAAACCCACCCCACTGTTTCCCAATTCTCCTAAATTTGCTTGTATTATTCCTCCGCAGGAAGGTAGGCCAGAAGCTACCCCACGAGTCCGCATCATTACACAAAGAACACAGGACAGGAAGTTCGACTGAAAAGACCTAGGTTTAAGGAAACAAGTGATGTTGAGGAAACCACCTAACCTGTCCTCATTTTACAGACAAGGACACCGAGAGAACATGCCCTTCCCATGTCCCAGGGTTGTTTTGAGAGTCCTATGAGAAAAACGGAGTTTCAAGCCCTTTGGAAACAAGGAGGTGCTGTACAGATGAGTTATAACTGATCAGAGGCAGGTTTAGACACTCCAGGAGAGCTGGCTGCCCCAGGGTGAAGACTGGAGGGAAATGGTGAATTAGCAGCATATATTGGGGCGACACGGTCTGGTGTACCCCGCCCCCCACTGCTGTGTTTATAAGCCAATGCTTGCATCAGATCTGTTCTGAGCCTGCTGTATCTTTTCCCTCTATACACAGGTGCTCACGTCAACACGTGTGAGTCGTCTGTGTGCAGTTACACCGAGATCACGGCGTGGCTTCGGGGAAGGCTAGATTCACCTAGCTCTCGACTCTGCTTATATTTTTCAGCAGAAGCTGAGGGGAAGGGGAAAAAAGATAACACTTCTGTGCCCAGAGGAGTCTAATTTGGGTCTCTCCTGGGCATTGCAGAGTGGAAAATATCCTTAAACAAAGGAAGGTATTATATGGAATAAAAGTGCTAAGCCCGAGTTCTGCTCCTTGCCCCACCCCCCCCCCCCCCCCCCCCCCCCGTCACCGCGTCTGCGCCAGGGCTTGGAGCTGGTGACCACAGGGAAAGGGTGGGCCTGGGTCAGAGAGGGCAACAGGCTTCTAGGCTTACAGTCAGCTGGAGGGCACTGCTGACTGCTGGTAACTGCAATTTATTTTAAGAAGAAATTCAGAAAAATAAGCGCAAAAACACCCAAGTTTGCCGCCTGCTGCTGTTTCTATACTCAGCCAGGACTGTGGTACATGAGTCACTTGGTCCAGAAAGGTTGGAAGAGGCTGGTAGGGGAGGCCATGTCATTACAAGGTTGCAACACGGCGTCCTGACATAACCCCGGTTTCTGCTCCAGATGGAAAAGGTGTACCTCGCGACTGCAATTCCAATCTAGTTAGTGGGCAGAGAAGCCTGCTTATTAAGAAGCTCTGAGAAACGAAGAAGCTTGGATGTGGCCATGGATCAAGACAGTGTGTCTTAAGATTATCAAAAAAAAAAAAAAAAGAGAGAGAGAGAGAGAGAGAGAGAGAAAGAAAGAAAGAAAAACTCTCTTGTTGCTGGCTGTGGGCACTGCTTGTTCAAACAGTACATGAGTCTAAGATAAAGTCTGGGATCAGAACTTTGCATACCAATAAGCTTCAGGAGTACAGTCTAGCTACAGATTAAAATTGGAACCTCCAGTACACAGAAGAAAAAGAAACTAACATTTATGGAACACTTGCTATTTACCAGGCACTGTCTACGCCGTGCTGTGATTGGATGCCCAGGTGATGGCATCGACGTTGCGCCACTGGGCACGCTCCCGGACCTACTCTCGAAGCCACGCCCCCCCGGCTCCCACCTCACCCTGCCCCCATGCATTTACCTTTCTGCAGGATCTCCAGATGCTCCCACAAGATGTCCCCAACAAAGTCTGGAGCCAGCTCGAGAAAGCAGTCTTTCCCCAGCGCACAGAGGGCTGCCCCGTTCATACAGAACTTCTGGAAGTCCACACCCTTTAGGCTGAACTCATTGACGGCCCACATTACCCAGTCCCGAACATGGGTCTCTGTCCACTGCCGGGGGTCTGCGGGGAGAGATCAAATGACGTTCCAGCAGATCGAGCTCTTAACTCTTCCCCGAGCCTCAGAGACAACACGAAAGCATCTGACCTTCACTGAGGATGTTCTCGGATTCATAGAATTGGGAATGCCTGATGGGGCATCTTCCATAACCCTCCCCCCCACCCCCAGCCCCGCATCCAACAGCCCCATCTTCTCTATCCTGCCAGCTAGAAGATCACTGTCATCAGCTAGAAAGGAGCAGAGAATTCTCCACCCTTAGAATCTTCAGACCGAGATTCCAGGAATCTCCTCTTTCACTGCCTTATTTCCATCAGACTCTTTTAAAGCCTGGGACAAGGGAACAAATGACTTCTTTAACAGCAATAATAACAAAGTCAAGTGTGCTCTGGACGTTGCACTCACCTCTCCCTGCTCTTAACTCTTATAATTTACTTGAGACCATTATGCTTAATTATTTTTATCTTAGTTAATCATGGTTAGCCCAGTTGTCCCTGGGTATCCAAGGAGGATTGGTTTCAGAATGCCCTCGGATACCAAAATCTGTGGATGCTCATCTCCCTTATATAAAAGGGCAGGGTACAGTCAGCCCTCTGTATCCGTGGGTTCCTGCATCCGCAGATTCAACCAACCAAATCCGACCTGTGGTTGGTTGAATCTGCCAATGAGGAACCCTCGGAGGGCTGACTGTAATCACAGCAATTACTAACAGTAAGCCATTCGAATGATACTTAGTAATAACGACATTATTAGGTACCTGTATTATACCAGATACCCTTCAAAATATATACACATCACAGGCCCTGCGTTGAGTAGAAGTGTAGGACAGACGACATATAATCTTCACGCATGACCCCTGTTTTAACATGACTACACCAGCTAATGACACTTAAAGAGCTCAGATGATGGCAGGCTGTGATGCCGACAGCATGCCTGCTCTCAAGGTTACCCCCTTCAATCTAGACGATGACTTTATGAGATGTTGGAAAACCCAGTGGTCAGAATTCGCTGTATTCTGCCTTGTGATTGGGCATCGCTGTCAGCTGAGGTTTGTGGGAAAGTAGAATACGTGGAAAGGTAGACAGATACACTCACGGAATCTACCAAAGGCTTTCGTCTGGCAGGGTGGAAGCCTCTCATGCAGCAGTAGCACTGGCCTGGTCTAAAGACAGCTTTTGTTTCTCTGACTCAATAGAAAAGTGTTCTTTCTGCTCTCAGCTGTTCAGGAAATGCTGCTTGGTCAAGGCTTACGTCTTCCCGCATCATTTTTCCTTTCTGACAACGCAGGTCACTTCCCCTTACATTCCTGAATAAACCCTTTTGGATGAGAACACCCAAAGGTAAATACATTTCACCAAAGGACACGGAAAAGAAAAGAGTAGATTCCCAGAAATGCAGCTCATCAAGTTCATCCAATGGTGGCCCAGAATGACTCCAAGACCATGCCTTCCAAACTTGTCTGTACTATGGAGGCACTTGAGAAGCTTCAGAATTACTGATGTGACCAAAAATTGTGACTTAATTGGTCTGGGACCTGACCTGGACTGTGGAAGTTTTTGACGATCCCCTGTCTAATGTGCAAACAAGTTTGGACACCACTGCCCTAAAACCAAGATGGCAGGGGCAAGCCTGGGAGATGAAGGAGCATCAGTATGCGTCCATGCTTGTTCCAACAGAGGTCTGCAACGATCTGTGGCTGCCGACTGAAGCACGGTGAGTAATAAGGTCTATCTCACTCAACAGGTAAGAAAACTAACCATACCTCGAAGTCTGATCCCATCCTCTCTCCTTCCAACTACAAAACCTACCTTTTGGAATTCCCAGCCGTTGCTGCTCCTTAGAGAAACCACTGAAAGTAGCTTTCAAGGCTTGAGACATCATTTCTTTGCTGCTTGGAGTTAGAAGTGGAACATCTGCACATTCCATATCTGTAAGGAAAAAATAGCACATGAATACTAACAAAAACGAAGTAGGTGATGGACGTTAGCTAGACGGGTGGTGGTGATGGCGGTGCAATAGACACAAATATCAAATCATTATGTTGTACACCTGAAACTAACATAAGGTTCCATGTCACTTAGACCTCAATTTTAAAGCTAAAACTAACTAGGTAATTAACCACCCATAAAATATAATGGAGCATGAATGGTCTGAAGAAGACAAGCTGAGAAATAACTGTAGTAGCATCCTCACCAGGGCAGGTAAAATTTGGGGGGCTTTCTACAATGTGGTAGGGCCCTTAAAAAAAAACCAGAAAAACCAAAAACCTGACTCTTGCCTCATACGCCCTGCCTCTCTGACAAAATACGTTTATTCTTTCTGTATAGCTCTACTAATTCCCCCATAGCCCCTACCCATCCTTCACACTCACTGAGAATATTAATGTTTCTACGCACTTGCTGTTACCTATGAAAAGGAAGTAACAACATTCGTTCAGTAAATAATTATTTAGCATTTGTTACGTGCAAGCGATTAGCGAAAGAACAGTGAACAAGACAGTAATGATCCCTACCCTGATGGAGCTGGATATCAGATTCTGGCAGGGAAATCAGTCATTAAAAAAACTATTTACACAGTTAAACGTTCAAATACAATGTCAGTAAGGGCTTCATAGGAGGAGTAGAAGATGCAGTGTTAACACATAACAGGGAGTCCTGCAGGTCTGGAGGAATCAGAGAAGGCCTCCTTTAGAAGTGAGATGTTTGACCTGAGACCTGAAGGATACACAGGAGTTTTTAAAAAACTACTCCAGACCAGTGGTTCTCAAAGTGTGGTCCCCAGACCAGCCATATCAGCATCACCTGGGAGAACTCAGCCCCACCCAGGCCTCCTGAATCAGAACCTCTGAGCGGGCGGAGCTCGGAAATCCGTTCGTAACACAGAATCCAGGTAATCCTGATGAGCACTAAAATTAGAGGGCTGTGATCCGAGATAAGAGAATAGCACAAATGAAGGTCCCGAGATGGGGGAAGAGGGGAACCTTGGCCTGTTTTAGTATCAGAAAGATCAATGCAACTGGAGCAGAGTGATCAAGGGGACAGCAGCTTTAGAGGAGGCTGAAAACGTAAGTAAGGAGTGTGTTAAGGAATTTATAATTGTATCCTGAGCAAAATAGGCATTGAGAGTTTTATGCAGAGGAATGACATGACTACATTTTGTTTGAAGAATATCATCTTACGGTAAGTCTATTTTTATTTTATTTATTTATTTATTTTTGGCTGCATTGGGTCTTCGTTGCTGCGCGCGGGCTTTCTCTAGTTGCGGCGAGCGGGGGCTACTCTTGGTTGCGGTGCACGGGCTTCTCATTGCGGTGGCTTCTCTTGTTGCGGAGCACGGGCTCTAGGCACATGGGCTCAGTAGTTGTGGCTCATGGGCTCCAGAGCGCAGGCTCAGTAGTTGTGGCGCACGGGCTTAGTTGCTCCATGGCATGTGGGATCTTCCCGGACCAGGGATTGAACCCATGTCCCGTGCATTGGCAGGCGGATTCTTAACCACTGCGCCACCTGGGAAGCCCCAGGTAATTCTATTTTTAAATTTTCAAGGAACTGCCATCCTGTTTTCTCACAGTGGCTGCATGATTTTACAGCCCCACCACAGTGCACAAGGGTTCCACCTCCTTGCCAACACTTACCTTCTGCATTTATTAGCCATGCTAATAGATGTGAAGTGGTATCACATTGTAGTTTTGATCTGCATTTCCCTAATTATTAGTGATGTTGAGCATCTTTCCATGGGCTTATTGGTCATTTGTGTATCTTCTTTGGAGAAATGTCTATTCAAGCATTTTGATCACTTCTAATACAGTGATTTGTCTTTTTGTGTTGCGTTTTAGGAGTTCTCTATATACCCAGAAGAGCTGATAGCAGGGTCTTGAAGAGATATTTGTACACTCATGTTAATAGCAGCGTTCTTCACAGTAGCTAAAATGTGGAGGCAACCAAGTGTCCATCAACAGATGAGTTGGATAAGCAAAAGGTAGTATAAACGCACACAGTACAATACCATTCAGCCTTACAAAGGAAGGGAATTCTGACATATACTGCAACATGGATGAGCCTTCCCATTATGGTAAATGAAATAAGCCAGTCTTGAAAAGACAAACTATATAAGGGACTTAGAATTGTCAAATTCATAGAGACAGCAAGTAGAATGGTAGCTTCCAGGGCCTGGAGGGAGGAAGGAAATGGGGGGTTGTGTCCTGGGGACAGAGTTTCAGTTTTACAGGATGAAAAGGGTTCTGGAGGTGGATGGTGGCAAAGGTTGTGCAACATTATGGGTGTATTTAATCCCACTAAACTGTAACTTAAAAATAGTTAAGTTGGTAAATTTTAGGTTATGTTCACTTTACCACAATTTTTAAAAATGGGTTAAAAAAAAAAAAAAGATCGCCTTAGCTGCCGGTAAAGAATGGTTTAGGAGGTTAACTCCAAATGGATGCAAGAAGACTTGTTAAAAAGCTCTTGTATCCGTTGTGGTGAGGGATGATGGTGGCTTTAGCTAGGAAGATGGCTCTGCAGAAAATGTAAGTGGTCAGATGTGACATGCATATAGGAGGTAACACCTATAAAACTTGATTTATGTAGGTGGTGAAGAAGAATGAGGAATCAACACCTGCAGGTCCACAAATGCGTCCTCCTTTGCTATTGCCACATGCATCTTTATCTCTGCTGTGTCCCTCTTGTACTTGCAGACCATGTTCAAAGCCAAGATACATAGATATGGTTCAAGTTAAAAATCCTCCAAATTCACCTCAGGCACAATTTCCAACAAAAAGCAAACAAGCAAAGAAATGACTTGAGAATTCCTACTAGCTGTCCTGTGACCTTTAGACAGCAATGCACTTTACTGCAGTAATTTCCAGAAGCCCGCCTGCTCACCCTGAATCTTCAGTGTCTCATATGAAACTGACAGAAAATGGCGGGGCCGCTAGAGAAGTTCCTCCACCAGCCATCTCTAAACCCTGGCTAGTTAAAAAGTTCCCTGGATGTAAGTAATGTGTTATTGGCTGGATAAAATGGAAACATAGGAGGGAAAAAAAAATGATAATTGGTGACCTCTGAAAAAAGAAACAAATATATTGCCTCTGAATATCAAAAAGAATGGAAATTACGTGGCAAGAAAGAAGGGCAGGCAGCTCTTTCCCTCAGTTTGCTTTGAGCGGTGCTATCAGGAAACTGCCCAGAGTCTGCCCTGTGCCCTAGAAGAACAGAAGGGTTCACTGCTGTGGCTCTCCCAGGCCCTGCACTTAGGGGGATCTGAAGTTATAGGGAGTGGAGAGTTTGGGTTGCCCTGGGACATGCCCAAAAAAAGCCTAGTGGAAAAATCAACACACTTCCAGGAAGGTTGACAAAATGCTGGAAAATCCCAGATTGTTAGGGGGGAAAAGTAGGGGGATGGGATAAAATGTTGATTACATAACATCCAGCCCTTTGAACAATGGAATAATCATCACATGAGTCACTAAGAAAGACATCAGTGCTCCCCCTTCGTCCCCACTCTCCTCACCCAAGAACAGCTAAGGGACAGGTCCAGGAGATCTTCCCTTAGAGTGGAAGTCAGTTTGACTTTAGAGAAAAGGGCTCTCTATTTAACCAAGAGTATCGCTTCTGAAAGAAGGAACAAATGCAGCAACCCCAGCTCCCAGCACAGGAGTCAATCAACAAACGCTGGATGAATTCAAAGTCTTCCAAATCTGAATCAACTTTCCTTCCCTTCGCTCCCATCCAACACCAATTCATGAACTTGAACTGTGTGGGTTTTGTTGTGTGTGTTTGTTCCCTCCACTGGATTTATGACTCGATGAAAAGGACTCTACTGATGGCAGAAGTGGGCCAGGAAAATGCATGTGGAAAATGTGGGCCAGGCCAAATGGACCAGCAGTGGTTCTGCTGCAAACTGGAACTGAAGGATGCGGCTAGGAGGCCCCAGACATCTTCTGACAGGAAAGCCTGGGCAGTTGGATGCTAGGGTGATGTGAAGGCTGAGGATGGCAGCAGGGAGCCCGGAGCCCGCTTCCTATCACAGCAGTGCCCCAGCAGTCCGGCCAGGACAGGGCCTCTGGGCTGACAACTCCCCATGCAGGTTTCCACGTCCTGTCAGGGAGCCGGCACTTCCAGGTTCTGGCTTGTTCTCTCCAAGGGAAGCAGCTGGAATTAACTTGTACCTGTCCACCGCAGTGCCATTCTCAAAAGCCTGGTCCACATGGTGCTGCACGGCACCCAAAGGCTGTGCCCCTGACTGGGGACTCAGAGCGCTGGGTCTCTGGAAGAGGTGCTCCCAGGCCCGCTGGGGAAAGCCCACCACACACTTGGGACACCTGGACTTGATGAGCTCAGGAGAAGGCGTGTCAGTGCCTTTGGACCCAAAGGATTCAGACAGGAAAGTCAGAGTTTTATCTATTTTCATGAAGTGTGGAATGGAAGGTTTAAAAAAAAAATCAAAACTCTTCTGTAAGTGAATGAACCATCAGTCAGGATTGTCTTTTTTAGTAGCACAGGCACTGCATGTAAATGATGAAGAATAACCACTTTCAAAAGTGGTATTAACATAAAACACTAAACTCTCATCATGAAGAATATGAATGCAAAAATGCCCTCTGTGTTGCTCATTCATGTTTGTGGCGGTTCTGTCAATTACACTGACCAATAAAAATAATGAACTCATTACACAGGTGGAGAAGCTGACATGGTTTGGCCCAAGCAGGCATCTCTGTTATTCTGACCACAGCTTATCTCATTACCTATTAAAATACTTTGCTATTAGGTACCAAAAATATTTCTAATTTTGGCAACAGCATCTATAAATTAATCAATGCTCCACAGAAGTTAACTAATTGTATTTTATGGACAAGAACTAAAATTGCCTTTGTGCTAATAATCGTACTTGCAATATCTTGAATTGCAATAACACATTTGTTTCAAAATGCTGAGCACCTGACCTGGAAATATACTAGGCTGATACGGTGGAGGCTCTAAGTATATTTATGAAACATAAACATATTACAAGTATATTCGATTTCTGACCCAGGGGTTATTCCTCAGGACCCTAAATCTGAGTTAATATTTATAGGAATCACCCAGATTTCTGAGAGCAGAGTTGTACAGAAGCTAGTGAGCAAATAACGGTCCCAAACTCTGTCCAGTCAAGACTGCACAGTATCGGAGTAGAAATTAGATAGTTTTTCTTGACTCAGTAGGAACACAATGAATTGTGGCCTTTTCAATGCAGGGAAACATCTGCTTCTTTTTCACTGTGACCTAATCCTGAACAAAAGCTTACACAGCCCAAGGATGTTTTAAGTCAAATGTGGAACAAGGGTTTCAATTCACTCATAATGGAACTCAAAGTTAAGGACTGCTCAGCGCCCAAGAACCCATCAACGACATGTCACGTGACTTTTCATACCATTCTGTTAAGTCGTTTGAAACCGAACGGCTCGTATCAGCAATGTTACCTAGAGTCTAAGCCTGAAGTGGCGCTGGTTCCAGGAGAAGTTCAAGACCTATGGCCTTGCTGAACTGAGATGTTCCTCCTCTCACCATCCTCAAATAAATGGCAGGAAGACTGGAGCATCTGGGACCCGAGGGTTAGGCGATGGACTAGAGATCCAAGGTGCACATTCCAGTCTTGTGCAGCCATTGGACTGGCCAAAGCCTGGTGGGTTACCATGACGACACCGGCCACGGGTGGTGGGTATTGCCCCAATCAATAGCAGCAGGAAAGAAACACCAGGAATGAATGATACGCCTTACATCTGAAAACCGCTACGGTCCACCGAGACCCCTCCCATATACTGTTCCCCAATATGCTCACAACATAAAGCTTCCGGGGGGCCTGGGAAAGTATTACAGGGCCCCCACTTCACAGATCAGAAAACCAAGACTGCAAGAGATCAAGAGCCTGCCTTAAACTCCATCTTTCAACTCTCACACGTCCAAGGTCTTTCCATTCAATGCCACTGCTGCTGCAAACAGGAATGCATCAGAAATCCAAGAACACTAACATTTCTACAGCTGAGACACAGAAAACGGGACTTTTATTTCTCAGTTTGAAAATGAGATACACTTGAGTCAGTAAATTAAAAACTTAAACAAGACCATTTCTGGATCGAAGAAATCCAGGATTTCATATAGCTCGCCCCATAAAGACATAATTAAAAGCCATTGACAGAACCGACTGTAATCTTTTCCTTTCTTGGAACCAAGGGTCTTGAGGCTTCCTTCCTTCCATACGAAGTAACACACGGTAAGTGACAACCTGGCCTCCTTCCCTGTCTGTGTTCACCCCTGAGTCACCCTGATGCGCAATTGTGCACATAATATAAGGTTAATTAGTTACATAAAGTCTGGCTGAAATAGGTTTCTTAAAGTGAAAGGACCAAGGAGAAACCTTCTCATTCATACAGAGAAGAAAAAAAAGGACACTTGTCCCAAATGGAAAGAGAAGATTCTGAAGACAGGGGGAAAAGACACAGTGGGACAACGCACTGGGCTTGCTGCCTTAGCTTGCTGGTCAAAACCCACGGGTTCTCAGTTTTGCCACTTATGTAATCATGCTGGGTAAGCCACTCCATCAGTGCATTGTTAAAAAGAGGTCTGTTGATAGGTAGTGTCTATATCCCTCATAGGGTTTTAAATTTTTCATTACGCCAATTTTTAAACACACACCAAGGTAGAGAGACTAGTATAATAAATCCCTATTCAAAATCCATCAACACTACCAGTTTTGATTTCGTCTCCTCCCCACCAACACAGAAGAACTGTAAGGCTAATCCCAGGCAACATGCCATTTCACCCACAAATATTTTATTGTCACGAGGATATTCTTGAGATAAAGGAGGATCATACCATGAAAGCTTACAAGAAACAGATAAGCTCATGGAAAAAGAAAATAAGGGCTTCAGATTACTTTCCACGGTGCTTAAATCTAGGTCTACATTTCATTCATTGGTCCACTCGAACCACAGAACTTCTTTTAAAGCAACATTATCATGATCTGGAGAGTGATGAAGTTGGATCAGAGAGGGATGATTTCAAATCAGGGCAGCCAGCCATTCCTTTGACCACCACGTCCTACAAGCAAAAGACTGCAGAGGTAATTCCTCCTGACTGCTAAGGTCCTCAGGAACTTACAACTGTAACTACGAGTGGGCAGAAAGAGCTGAGGATTTTGGCCAGCACCCAAAGGGCAGATGTCAAACTGCCTAGAATAAGAAAGGAGGCACCTTTACCCCTTCAGATCAACAGAAATGGCAAAATGGCTGTGGTCAGTGACTGATTCTGAACAATCAACATTGTCCTTAGAAAGTTGTTACTGGTCCCTAGGAGAATTTACCCAGTGAAGACACTAATATCTCAGAAGGCTGTGAAAAGGAATCTCATTCAAACTTTCTCTCATTCATACAAGGAGGCATTGGAACTAGGAAGGAAGGGTCCTCTTTGTCCTACACTCCTGACTCCAAATCCCGTTACAGGCGCTAGAAACTTGGCAAGGCAGGGCTTCCTGTTGAGGAAGTCAGTATAATCCACAAAGCTTCTGGCTGAGGCTAATGCAAAGAAGGGAAATGTGTTCCTCCTCGGCCCCTCGACCCCATTTTCGCAAACCTAATGAAGTGACAAAGTGATGAGAGACAAGCAGGACCCTTGGCTCCAGCAAGAGCTCAGCAAGAACAGCTCAGCGCCATGGTTGTACCACCCAACCCAACCAAGCAGTCCATCGCTGCCCCAAATGATGGGACACCCTGACCCCAAAACAGAGTTTTCTTATCAGTCAGGGAAACACAACTGGGCTTTGGTCCTTCTCTTGATACCAATGCCCTTGAAGTCACCAGCGAATTAAAAAAAAAAAAAAAAACTCTGAGGGATGGAGAAAGAAGCTGCACAGAAAATCCCCAATTCACCCTCCAATGATCTGACTGACCAAAAATTCGAGCCAGTCTCCAATTACTGCCTCGGGGAAATGAAGCACGCTGCTGGGGTACAGCGTACCAACTCAAAGGTAGATGCCTCTTCTCAGAGGGAACTTGTCCCAGGACAAAAGAGATGGTCCTCTGAGAGGCAAAGCAGGCTGCAGACTGCCCAGGGAAGCCTGCCTCGGGCCCAGCAGCTGGGCCTGGGAACCAAGGCTGCAGAGACAGCCGAGGACCCTGAACATCTGTAGGAAGTGACTTCAGTCCTCTCCCTTCTCCCCTCACCCACCCCTGTCCCATCCCCCAAAAGGAGTTTTAACGCATTATTACCACTGAAGTCCTGAGGATTTGGTGACTCACCAGGCTCACACATGGTTCCAATGAGCCCTTGACCATTACATGGTAGGGAAGCAGGAAAAACAAATGAAAGCGGTTGTAATTCGGCAGCCAGGAGCTTAGACCTGCCAGACAAAAGGGACTGTGGGCGTGTTCCCCAATTCGTTCAGGCACCTGACATGCACAAGCTATTTTTAATCACTGGATTTATTTCTTTCCTCCCCAACCCCTCCTCCAACCTCCACCTCAGCAAATGTTTCCAAGTCAGAGCAAAACCCAAATCAATCCCAGGTGTTCAGGGAAACCCAGAGAGGCTCTTCCGTTCCAGGAGCTGCGCCAGAAAGCAGAACTGCCCCCTGGGTCCTGCAGCTACGTTTTCTTGCTCTTTTCCTTACTTAGAACAGTTCAGATCTCCCACCCCAAACATTGGGCACATGGCCTGAAAGAGGAAATATCTGAATGAATGGGCCCTGCTGGAATGGCTCCTAATCCTGTGTTTTCTCCAGCAGCTCTGGCAAGTGAGGGTGTGTGGGAGAGTCCTCGGGGACCACTGAGAGCTCAGGAGCATCCTTCACTCGCTAGGATTCTCTACCTACCCGGCAGTGAGGATTCAATTAAATATGTGTGAAAATACCAAAGCCTAGTAGGTGTTCAATAAAGTATTGGTGACTTGAACTGAACTGAAAAGTGTCTTGTAAAATAGAAAGACTAAAAAAATATATACGATTTTATTTCCCAAAGCTTAGAGAGACAGCAAGGAGAAGGAACCTGGCGATTTCCCCAGGGACGTACGATCAAGCAACTGAGAAAATGAATGTAAAAATCAGATTCTGAGATATAAATGGAAATTGACATCCCCTGAATCTGGCTCTTTGTTTTAGCAGACAGACTGACTCCTTACCTATTCTGTATCCTCCAATCCGCTATGGGGGAAATCTTTTTTGTAGCAGTAATCATCTAGAATATGTGTTTTGCCATGACAACAGCTCCAGGATCCAGGGGACCTAAGATGCCTTTTGGTTTTAAAAACTTCCTAAGACTGCCAGCTTAGAGTCTATATGGCACAAAACAAAACTGTAATTTTGTGCTCAAAACTCTTTTCTTCATGTTTGGTATTTACCAGAACCCAAGCTGCATTTTACCCAAGCCATACATATACCCTTAAATGAATGACATGCTCACAGTTTAAAAGAATGTTTTAGCTATTAAGATTAGGATTCCTGCATAGAAGGCCCGCCTCAATAGGGTACTTTAAAGAATAAAGTTCTTTAATGGTCATCCAAAGCCATTTACAGAACATATCACATGTTTCAAATCATTTTCTACATAGACAAGTTACACTTGACTCCACACCAGGCATTTTACAAGTCCTGGATGTCCCAGAACAGTGTCACTTCTTTTGTCACGGAAAACACAGAGGCAAGGTCTCTATATCACTCTGGAAGAAAACATACATTGGGTCCTTTCAGCTTCAAGGTTCGCAGAGAGCCATGGTGCATCTCACTGGTTTCCCCCCCATCCTTCGATTTCTGAGCCAGGGCAAACTCCTGCCCCGTCCTGCCTTCAATTAAGATACTCCTGACAGGGATTCCCTGGTGGTGCAGTGGTTGAGAGTCCGCCTGCCGATGCAGGAGACACGGGTTCGTGCCCCGGTCCGGGAGGATCCCACATGCCGTGGAGCGGCTGGGCCCGTGAGCCATGGCCGCTGAGCCTGTGCTCCGTGGCGGGAGGGGCCACAGCGGTGAGAGGCCCGTGTACCGGAAATAAATAAATAAATAAAATACTCATGACAGGGTCAGAAGGCTTTTGGCAACAACATGGCAAAGGACAACCCCACTCAAGAAGACTATGGAAAATATTTGACATCCTACATCTTGCTATTATCCCAGCTTCCGCGATTTCAGTTTACATATTACTCTTTGATGCTTCACCCTCTGAGGCCCCGGAGATGCTGTTTAATCAGGCTGACCAATGCATTTCCATGTCACTTGATTCCCACCTATGATTTTCAGTGCTGCTTTCTGAGTAGAAGTTTACATTTTAGAAAATGTTTTCTCCCCTATTCTACTATGAGCCTGAGGACAACCAAGGGTTTAGTATTCTCTCTGTCACATAGGTGAGGGTATGAAGGCTCACAAAGGGTACTTCGGTGATTGAACCAAGATAATCAGGCCAGTTGACTGATCTTACCAGCACTCAAACCCAGAGCACCGGGCACGAAAGCCGGGTATTTTCCACCCGTACCTGTTAACAGAGTTAAAAGCAGGGGAGGCAGAAATGGACACAAAAACATTTCCTTTCATGTTTCTCCGTCATTTTCATTACAGAGAAAGTAATGACAAAGGAAGCGCCTCCATCCCTGGGACTCTCCTGGCAGACGGCAGCTGCAACACCAGAGCTTGTGGCTCCCACCCAGGACCCTGAGTCAGAGGCCCCCCCCCGCAGGGCCCCCTCCGCACTTGGCCTGGGGGCAAGACGGGCACGGAGGGGGCGTCTGAGCATTTCTAGGAAGACTGGGCTGGTCCAGGTGAAGGATGAGTTTTCTCGGTGGGCAAAGGAACAATCTGGGCAAACAGATGGAGTGGAGCCCCTTTATTTAGGCTGGAAGAGGTGGAGTTTTTCTGCACTTTTGAACTGTTTTCTCAAGGCCTGCCTCTCCCTCCCACGCAGGAAACAAACACAGAGACAGGCCTCTTCCAGTGAGGGCTCTAGTTGCTGAGGGCTGCCGGGGAGAGCAGAAGAGGGACTTAGGAGCAACGCAGGAGGAGTGGGGGCGAGCGGACAGGGAGCAGCTGGGAGAGGAGACGAGAGGCAGAGTGGGCAGTGAAGATGGGGGAGGGCGGATGGACGGCAGAGAAGGGAACAGAGGGAAGGAAAGGGAAGAGCAGAGGAAGCCCATATTGGAAAAATTTAAACCAGAATAAAGGGATACATGGCAGAGTGGAAGTGGGCTGGGAAGGGCCAGCAACTTACTCCCAATTAATGATGTTCAGAAAGCAGCATTTTTCCATAAATTTTGAAAGGAAATTCTCTCTCGTCTTTCTTATTTATTTATACATTATATAAATATATTTTCAAACCAAAAAAATGGGCTGTTTTTTCCAATGGGAAAAAGCCTTGTTTGAGATGAAAGCCGGTCTTCAAAAACCCCTTGGAGGAAGCTGAAACCCCACATGTCTCGGTGCTACAGAAAGAAAAACAAAGTGGACATTCTTCCTGTGTTCTAAGGCTTTTTTATGCAGATGTGTTTTTCTTTTAATAAATAAATCTGGACAGAGAGGGCAAAAGCATACTCATAGACATTCACACAGTGCAACTGTCTGTTTTCAACCCAGGGAAACCGCAGTGAAAAATAAGAATATCTATGTCCATTTTCCCAGTACAGAGACAAATGATCTCAAAATGCCAACTGTTTTCCAAATGCCAACCACAGGCACTGAAGCAATACGCTCTATGTGCATGATCCACCCCCCCCCCGCCCCCGCCAAGCTTCCCAGACCCACAAAGGTTTATCTGCAGAAGTAATGACAATCAGAGGTAGGGCAGGATCTGGGACAGGATGGCTACACTCCCCAGGAAGGCCTGGAGGGGTCCTTTAGTATAACTCCTCACTTAAGACATTCAGCCACTCTCTACTTTTTGAGCCACTCAGTTTCACTTAAGGACTGCAATAATTATTTTAAAACAACTGCATACACTGAGTTAATGTCTGCCTTCTTATGAGTTCCAACCATTGGCTCCAGTGCTGTTGGCTGAAATCAAACAGTACAATTTTAATCTTTCTTCATCTATCAGCTTTTCAATATTTTTACTCATCCCTTTATCATCACTTCCATCCAGGTATTAAAATTCCTTGGTTCCTGCAACCATTCACAATGGCCTGGTTTGGCCATGCCTCCACCCAGGGTCATCCCTGTATGTCCGTGTCCCTAAAGAGCATCATGAACATTCACAGGTGAACCAGACTTCTCAGGAGACAAATGAGAACACGGAGATGACCAGCCTACTCCCGCATTTCTATTGGTGCAGACCAACCCCGATCTTTCTAACAGCCATACTGCAAAAGCCACTCACTCGAAGTGCTCCGCCAGACCTTCTCCATGGGCGCCGCGATTGAGCCAGCTCTGCACTTACCAACTGAGTCTCATTAACCTCACGCAGAGGCTGCATTTACCCATACTGAACTTCACCTTGTTTGGATCCATTTTTCCATGCGTAGAGATCTTTTCTGTATCATGAATCTGTCCTCACCCTATTAGCTTTGCACCGTTCGAAATTTTGAAGTATACTTTCTGCATCCCTCTCTAACCTGAGCCCCTGATAAAAACGTTGAAACGTCAACGACCAAGTACTGTGACCCATAACATAACACCAGAGACGAGGCATCATTCCAATACTGACACGTTAATCAAGACCCTTTGGGTTTAGCTGCTCAACCAGTTACAAATCCTCCTGCCTTTACAGTCATTGGATCCACAGGTCCACATCTTGGCCACAAATCATGGAAAGGCTTGGACAAAATCTTCAGTGGAGTCTGTTGATCTACCAGTTGGGGAGCTCCAGACAAGTGCAAAGGCGGCTGAGGGAAATGGGGGAGCCGGGACTCTGATCCCTGCACAATGAAAGAGGGAAAGAGGGAGGAGAGGGGAGGGGGGAAGGGGGAGGGGAGGGGGAAGGGGGAGGGGAAGGGGGAGGGGAAGGGGAGGGGGAGGTGGGGGAGGGAGAGGGAGAGAGAGAGAGCACAGAGCTTAAAGCTCTAGAGCCACAGCCACTTTGCTTCCAGAAACAATGGGCACTTAGAGAACAATGGCTGCAGACAAAGTCTTGGTCTATTTTTATCTGCCACTGTGAGTCCCAGACAGGAGGAACTGGATTTCTGCCCTGTACGCACAGCTCCAACTGGATCTGGGCTGGGAGGAAGATGAGGTCACCCAGAACACTGCCTGCTTAGAAATAGGCTCCTTTTTCACTCACAGAGTAGTTTCTTCTTAGCCTAAAGGATCTCTTTAGCCAAGTGAAGAAGTGTGCGTGCCTACTGCTAAAATACAGCCACCATGGAGAAGGGGTAGGTCCAGACTGTAACTGCTGCTCGGCCCAGCCCAGAGCAATGAAGGCAGGGGTGCACGGAAAGCCTGACCACTAGAAGGAGGTCAACTCTCTTGTTCCCGAGACAACAGCCCCGTCGGTCCCATCGGGTCTGTTAATGACACATGGTTGGAGTCCCTCTCAGAGTGTTTCTTCATGGGAACGTTCCCTCCTCATTTCTTTGGTGCATAAAGAGGCTGAGGGCTGATCTTCACATGTATGTGTGCCCCACATCTCTATAAAGGCCTCTGACTCCCCTTTAGTTCATCCTCTTTGGACAGTCTCTCTATTTTCTGGAAATGCCATCTTCTGCTCTGACATAACTTTGGAGTGACAATTTTAATCCTTCCCAGCTGTGTTACTTATAGTCTTAATCCTCCTAGAGGCTTACTAACAAGGACCAGCAATGGTTGCATAAGCCTGTGATAGACACCAAACCGAAAATGAGCAGAGCCTGGGCCTGGGCTGGGGAAGGAGGCACAGGGACCCTGGAGCAGGCCCTGCAAGCAGCCCTCCTGCCGCAGGGCTTCACTGTGAGTTTCCACCGACAGCCCGGCACTGACCGGCAACTGATAGAGTCAGTAACTGCACGCCCTGGATCCAGTCCAAGCTTACAGACTTCAGAATCCTAACTGCAAAGCTGGAATCTCCTAAAGGCAAGACATCCAGGGATTCATACAGACGCCCCCCTAAGGGAAACTTTAGGCTCCCCACGCATGCCTACGAGTTCCTGCCATCAACCTCCTTGCTCCTGGAAAACTAACACTAAGTAGGTAGAAAGGAACCTGAAAAAGATCCCTTTCGTCCCTTCCATTGAAAGAGCTTAGGGTGTTTCACTGAGAACGTCCCAGGTAATGTCACCACAGCGGGAGGGAGCTGAAGACAAGCACTTAAATGTCGTGTAATCTAAAAGCTTAAGCACAGAGCAGGCACGTGCTGCACACAGCTGGGACCGATGTAACCAGCGAGTGATTAAAAGTGACGCACCGTGTTCCTTCCCACACTCTCTTCGCTGGCTTCAGGAGTGCAGGGATCCAGATGTCCAGGGGTCAGACCATCTGTAGGGTGGCCTGGTGAACCTGAGATACGAGGATATCTGAGATGCCACCTACAAGGCCACGACAAGCAAACACCCCTATACGCTTTTGTCCTAAGCAGATGGTGGAGACTGAAACCCAGTTGAAACCTATGACCACCTAAAAGGCACCAAACTGTGAAGATCTAAGTGGGTACCTGGGCCCTCCAACGTGGTCCAGGACCTCATTCAAACACTGCTTCCTCGACTTCTCCCCCACCCCCTGCTCCCAACAGGCTAAGTAAGCATCCCCTTCTTCTCCAAGGGCCCTGCTGACTCATCCCAGTGTCATTCAAGAGAACCACGTGGGAGCCACATGGCAGGAATATAGGGAGAAGGCAGAGGAACACACGTTCCCGCCCCTAAGAGACTGACATCAGAGGAGATGCAAAACTTCCCACCCATAGTATATTTGGCAAGCGCACGAGACAGCGCTCCTCTGGACCTATCACAGTCTTCAAAGACGCCGGCTAAGTGCCCCAAAATGCACACCAGCTACATGCACCGAAAACCGATGCCAGTGCCCTAACGTAGAGCATCTGGAATTTACAGCATCAGGCTTTACATGTTCAACAACTAGTGAAATAAAGGCCCCACTCAGCTCAGTAAATCCAAATGTACATCCCTAACGAGGAGTCAGAAATCCTGTTGCTTTAAGGGTTTTAGGGAATAATCTGAGTCCCAGCTCAAGTTTCCTGAGCTGCTAGGGAGGTACTTAGAACCCTGAGAGACAGCTTCAAGGGATTATGGGTCCTCTCCCTAAACCATTAGGTTCCCTGCTCAACCTAGCATCTGAGGCTGCTTCCGGGTATTCCTGATCTAGAACTTTGGCCCCTATATCTCTTCAGCTTTGGCCTTCTCCATGGCCTTGGGTAGGAGCTAGTACCTCACGCGCACCCTGCTTGCGTGTTCACACTCTTCCCTGCCTCTGCGCCGCTGTCTTGCCCTCGCTGTGGCTATCTGATGCACACAGCTTATCCTCGGCCAAAAAGGGAAAAGAGGAATTCACAGAATTTGCTATAAAGCTTTAACAAGTCCTTGGAGGGATGTTCCCCTTCCTGGCAACTCGACGTAATTACAAGATGAATGAGAGGAAGCTGCCATAGAGATGAGGGTGGGTGAGCGCCCGCCCTGGTCAGGTGGCCCACAGGACTCCCGATCGATCCCGGAACACACAGGATTAGAAGGGACATGAGACATCACCTAGTTCAACCCCTTTCTCTTACGGATGGGGAAAACGAAGCTCAGCGAAGTGACATCACGTGGTTACTAATTAGAGACCTCTTGGCTCCATGCCAGTATTTTTTGTCCTCTGCACCACTGCTGTTTCCTTATCGTGGTGGATTGGGAGAGAGACATCTCCCTCCTGTCTTTGCTGCTATCAAGCCCTGGTCATCACTCGAGACAAACTCTACTGCTCCCCAGGTTCGTAAGAACAACAGAGGAATAAGCCATCCAAAGATCTAAAAAGCACGGGATATAACGGGCCCAGGATGGGATCCGCTGCTGCTCTAGGTTATAAATTTTCAATCACGATGGCCAGGCTCTACGGTAGAAGAGCTTCCTGCCAGCAGGGATCCCAGCTGAATGCCAGGGATCATAAAGCAAGAATCTCCAACACCCAACTTCAACTGCACGAAACCACTCTGCGTAACAGGTCTAAAATTTGAGGGTGCTACTCCTATCGATCCAGAAAGAGTGAAGGCGGCTGTTAATTTCAGCGATCCCGTGACCTTCATCTAAAAAGCACTGAAAGAAGAGGAGAGCACCATCGTGTCATCCACAAGGTCTGTGACGCAACCATTCCAGTCCTGCTGGAAGGGTAAAGAAGACACGGTGATGGCAATGAGGGGATACAACCAACCCCACTGACAAAGGCAGAACATAAAATCAGGGGCACTGGCCTGTAAGCTGAACCTGATGCATCTAATTAACAAGGCCATATGTCTAACTCAAAAAGGCCAGGTCCTGGAGCCATACAAGCAGCTCCTGTTCTAACTGCAAATGCATCCAGAGTGCAGACAGCTAAGGGTTGTGCTGTGGTCTCTTGTAGCCTCCACAGGTTTTTTTTTTTTCTCTCTCCTTTCAGAATGGGGCCCCAAACAACCAGCCCGGGGCATTCTCGCAGCCCTAAGGCGACCCCAGAGTCTCGCCCACACTGGCCCAGAGCAGACAGCATCGGAGGCCTCTCCCAGGGGCAAACCCAAGAGGCTGAGAAGCCACCAGGCAGACCCCATCTCCAGATCAATGGGTCTGATAGGCCAACGGGTGGAGAGCAGAGAAGAAATGATCAATGCAAAAGGGGAGGGAGCAGAAGCCACTGTCCATCCGCAGCCTCAGGTGGGAAAGGGAAAGACCCGGTGCGGATACACAGCCCCCATCCGCTGCTGAAAAGTGGCTCTGCCTCATCAAGAAGCCATTAGGAAACTGCAGCCACCACAGCCCGAAGCTCCGGGACTGAACAGCCCTGCCGCTAGTGAAAGGGCTCATTATCTGTGCCCAGACAGACACTAGCTTCCTACACAGCAGAGCCAAAACAAGCGAGTCCCCAGCTTCCCGGGTCTGTGGGTCCGTGCTTGGAGCATCAGGGGAGAGCAGTGGGGGCTCTCACCAGGAGACACAGCTCCACGCCCCCCTGTGCCCTGCTGGGCAGCCTGACCAGCACGCCTTCACGCAAAAAGAGCTACTGACTGCCATGGGCGGGGGGGCTTCTTTCAGGGGTGGTAGAAATGTACCCAAGTCAGTTATTGGTGATGGTTGCACAGCTCTGTGAATGTACGAAAACCCACTGAATTGTACTCTTTAACACGGTGAATTTCATATTATGTGAATTATATCTCAGTTAAAAAAGCAATATATATTTTTTTAAAAGAGCTAATGAGCCACCTGCTACGAGCCATGCAATGGGAACACCTCCCGGTGACTGGGAGACATGGACCCTTCCCAGAAGCACACAGACCACCTCTCCACCTCTCCAGTGATGGGCTGGCTTCCAGAAGCACTGGGGCAAGGGTGCCGACGTCTGGAGTGTAGGGGGGTGAGGAAGAAGAGGGGCCAAGGTGTCAAGGACAACTCCAGTGGCAGGTGGGTGGCATTAGTGAGAGGGAAGAGACATCGTTGTGACCTCGGCCACAGGGAAGCCTCAAGAGATGCAGACAGGCCCACTCACTGGGAGGCCACGGAAACACTGGGAGAGGTCGTTTCCAGAGGCGGATGCCTGGAGGCTACAACTTCTGGGACCACTTACAGGAGGACTGAGAGGGAGGCCACAGACTCCAAGAGACAGGCAGAGAGCATCAAGCTCGCCTCACCCCACGCCATCCCCAGAAGAGGCTGCCCCAGGGCCCACGGAGAGTGACATTAGCATTTGTGTATTTCGATGTTGAAGGAGAAGGAAATCTCCATCAGACCCGGCTCTTTCTGAAGGTTTTTCTCCCAACCCTTGGGGATAAAAAGGAAGGGCAGACAGAAAAGGGCTTCAGGCATACACACACGGGACCAGGCTCACTGGCCATGAACCGAGAAAAGGTGCAGTCGCAACACTGTGACCAAATGGGACCTTTTGGAAAGTTCTCTTCCAAGAGGGATCATGAGTTTGGGCCCCTGGAATGCCCCAGAGCAGCTCTGATTGGTTCCCCAGCCCTGACTCAGATGCAGCAGCGCTGGCTCTACCCTCCGGTGAGTAAATAAACTGACCCAGGGTCTGGAGGGGAGGGGGCAGGCGAGAGCAGGATGGGAATCCGGAGAACCAAGTGCTGATTCTGGTGCAGGGAACAGACAGATGAGATGTCCAGTCCGTTCCAGAGACGGGTGGTGTGGCAGAATTCAAGAAAGAATGCCCTGAGCCTTAACACTTAACACTTAACCACTCCAGTTGGGATCCAGCCCCGCCCTGGCAGCCCGCCTGTTGCTGCTTTATAATATAGAGAATTAGTCACTGGATTAGCAAGCACATTTACACACACTGGAGCACAGCTGTTTAAAGACACAGGATCCCCTTTTCCAGGTGCCGGATTCCGGCTGTAAATCCAACCACTGCAATTGGCCAACAGGCAGATTCCAGAGAAGGCGTCTTCAGTTGCGAAGCGCTTTAGCGGAAGTTGGCTAGTACTGCGAGGGTCTACTGGGTGCTTGCTGCGGGACAGAAGGGACACGGGGTGTGGAGAAGGAAGCAAGGCCAGTGGTCTTTCTTCCGACCCGAGGCTCGTTATCTTTAGGAGGGCATCGCGTGGACTCACTGACCTGGCCCTTCCCAGCAGCAAGCTAACGTGGAGGGCAGCCTGAAGGAGGCAGCTCTACTCCAGGCCAGCTGCAGTGACAGGTCGTAGAGGTTTCCTCCTGAACCTCACATGCTTAGGTCCCTCCCAGAAGAAAAGAAGAGGACAATTAAAATAATTCTATATCCTGATAACGACAATTCCAAGAACCAGCCCCGTTGACCTGGCCAGGGCCTGAACATGATGCTTTTAAAGTCGGACCCATGACCTGAGGCCAAGCTCAAGTTTGCTAAGTGTGCGTGAGAGGAAGAAAACACTACCAGTGGCCACAGGGACCGCTCCGGCCCACTTGGTTACAGGGGTGTCGAGTGGAAAATTTTCTGTAACCAGGTTCACAGTAACCACAGTCCTAACAACCACTGAAGTAGCAACGGCGCTGTCAGCAAAGAGCCTCTGTACAGAAATGGCGGCCTACGAGACACAAGGATAACACACCATTTACGAGACCCTGTGTCAGTGGAAAAGTATCTTACAGGCATTATCTCAAATCCTTGCAAGAGCCCTGAAAGCTCTTTATGATTACCTCCATTGTAAGGGTTACACAAGGAAGGCTTGGAGAAGTTAAATACGTTGCCGAAGGGCAAATTAGCAAGCAGAAAATTCAAACTCAGGGCTGTCTCACCTCCAAACCCTGTTCCTTCCAGGACAGGGCGGTGGCTACAGGGAGAGCCATCATCACAACCAATGTCATGAATGAGAGGCTGTGGGATTCACAGACAAAGAGGACTTTCTACGGAGCCACCAAGAAATGGATCCCTCCCCTGTGACTATGAGGCCTCATCTACCGAGTGGGAAGAGAAGGCGTCTGTATCTCAAGATGATGCTAAGAAACCTTTGGCATAAACAGACCATCTGATGGATATAAGAACAAAACTCCAATGACTAAAAAAGTGGACCGCATTTAGGCTCCATTAGAACAGGAATTTGAAGAAGATGCTCAGATTCCTGGCTAGTTTGTGTGGGAGGAGCCTCCTGCGTATCTTGCACCAGCTTTTGGAAATTCAAATACTAATTCCTTGGAACTGGTTTGCCCATAAAAACACTGCGAGTGTTTTCTTACAAAGCAAGGCAGCTGGGGCCCCTGGAGACTGGACTCACCCTCCTCGGTCACCGCTCGTTGTCTGTAGCCGATGCCCGTGAGTAGCTCACGCCAACCCGACCCTGTGAATCCAGCAGCAAGTCGCCGGGGCCCGATCTCATCTAAAACATGAAGTTGCTGTTTTGCTCATCCAGCACCCAAAACCCTTTGGAGACACTGCAGCCAGCCTGGACTTTCAAATTTCTCCCATCAGGCCATCCATCACAGGTGAGGACACAGAAAAGCCACAAGGCTCCCCTAAGAGAGGCCTTCAGAAATCCAGAAATAAAGAGATTTTTCTTTTTTTCTTTTTAAATCTCCAAATGAATCAGAGGCTAACTCCAGGTCCATCATGCAGACATTGATTCGTTCCATGTGTGTGTTTATTTTTCTACCAACATTCCTGTTGCATCAAGTGGCCTCAAGGCCTAGACGTGTGCCTCTGAATATCCACTCCCTGGAGGGTTCTCAAGAATGGGTGGAGCCCTTACTTCATTCCTTGATTTCCCAATCTGGAAAATGGAGCCAAAAGCACCAACTCTCTCTATGCATTAGTAAATTTAGGTACCTGCGTTTCATTTGTCCACTTTGAATTTGAAAATGCACATGGAAACGATGGGAACTATGTTTTTGGCTTCCGCTCTATTACACATCCCAGTGATATATATTTATAGATATACTGGATGTTTTTCTTTCTTAGCCTGAGAATAATGAGGAACCCAAAAGAGCACACTGCGCAGAAGGACGCACCAAGAATCAAAGCCTCTGATGAGAATGTTAGCAAATTTTCTCTCCAAACAGATTCTAAGTTGGTAGGACTTTGTAATTAGAAGGATCTAAGTTTAAATTTGTGACTTGAGAGTTCTTGGGAAAATTATTGCAGCCTTTCTGAGACTCAATTTCTTACCTTCATAATGGGGGTTAAGACACCAACCTTGGTACAAACTCTTATGTACGAAAAAAGCTACAAGGAGATATAATACAACACAGGGCATATAGCCAATATTTTATAATAACTATAAATGGACTATGACCTTGAAAAATTGTGAATCACTGTGTTGCACACCTATAACTTATACAATATTGTACATCAACTATGCTTCAATAAAAACAATTTTTTAAATAAAATTTAAAAACATTGAAAAAAAATAAAACACCGACATCCTAGGGTTGTTTAAAGAATGTGATTATTTGTGTGAAGCACTCTGCAAAGTGCCTGGCACACAGCAGGTACTCTAGAACTATTAGTTTCACTTCTCTCATGCCTCCAAACTGAAGCACAGATATGTACAGAGACCAAAAACAAGCACCCAGCAGTTCTGGAGAATGTTTGATTTCCATTAGGAGGCAAGGAAGGTGTAAGATTGAACTCTTGATCTGATGTGAAATCAAGGATGCATTTCCTGTACACACACACCCATTCACCCTTAGAGAGTTCCTAGGTATTCAGCATCGCCACTCTGTATCATATCTCCCAGTAATTTAATAACACTCCTTATATCACGGATGCCTCCAGAGTTCTCTGTAAACGTGAGCTCATTAATGTTCCCACTCTCTCCAAGCAAAGGCAGCTCACTCACCAGGAACGCCCTTCTTCCAGAAGAATACGGAGCTGACGGAGGTGACAGGTGACGCAGAGACGTGGCTAGAGTCTGGCAGCTCTAAGTGAATCATGTATCCTGATTCTCATGCCAGGCAGAAGGTAAAGGATGAGCACCTATCTGGGTGGACCTGTCTGGCTACCAACACAGAAAATGCTCCAACCAGGAAAATGGAAGGCCAAGCACACTGCAGGCCTGACCAAAACGACTCAGAAGTGGAGGCCTGAACCCCATTTTGAAGAGGTGACACTTGGCAGCCACAGTAAGATTTGCTTTACAAGACTAAATGTTCCTGACAAGACTAAAGTTAGTGCCCACATTCAAAAATGCCAAACTTAAACCTATTCTCCATTCTGGCTGCAATCAGGTGTACCAAGCTCTACAGCCATCCCCACCTCCTCTTCCCCAATAATCCAGAAGCCCCCGAGGGCACTGCTGGCCATTCAGAATTAAACTCACTCCCAAGGAAACAACCACATGCCAAGGGGCCACTTCTCCGTGTAACAACCTGTCATTTGGCTTTGCAATGCTCTTGCTTCCAGAATGACCAAAACAGGGGGAAGAAGGCTTATTTTTATTGCTAAGGAACAACACATTGTATTAGGGGGATAATCTAATATAACTTCACTAAACTCCAAGTGTATACACCCGGTGCCATAGCAAATGCCCCTGCCCCAAATGGAAACTCACAGGGGAAAAACATAACTCACCGAAAATGTAATTCTTGTACACCTCTCTGGCACAATTCTTTCCCATAGCATGCAGCATGAGGTGCAAAGTTTTCTGGGTTTTGTTTTACTTTTTATCCTGAGGTGCTCCTCTGCCTACCTGAAGTGGACCTCATTTGCTAAAAAGGGTAAACTGAGGCTCAGAAGACCAAAGCAATGAGCATATATTTCAATATAAGGCAACGGGGGTTGGACAGGAATGCTTTTAAAAACTCTTTAGATTAAAAAACAAAAAAAAATGCATTTCTCAAAGTCCAAAGTCAGCCTACCCCAGAGGAAAACCGCATCTTTGTCTAGAAGCCTGGGGGGTAACTCACCTTTTTCTACTTCTTGAGAAAGAACTAACCTACCATCCTACTTAAAGTTTGGCCAGCGGTTTGGCATCATGGAAAGCTGTGCAAATTTTCCAGATCCCGTATGATAGTGATTTGTGCAACCCACTTGAAGCTCAGTCATCAGCCAACTGTCTACAGGGGACCGACTAACTATACATAGAAAATATGCAGGGAACTCAGTCTCTAGCAAAAGAGCAGAGGATGCCTCGGTAATACTTCTACCTCAGGCTAATGTGTAGCAGCCATAGTAGTAATGTGAATGCACTATGTATTCATCCAATCAAGGAAATATTTAAAATGTGTGTGGCCGAATGGAAATGTCACGGGGTTTGGAGAATTCCAGCTTCCTGTTCTAACTCTGCCACTTACTTACCAAGTTACCTTGGGAAAGGAACCTGGCATCACAAGTGGGCATCAGTTTCCCTACCTGTAACATATTTGTAACTCAAGGGACTGTGAAGCTAAAAGGGGGAGTAAGTCCCATGTCCAACTGCGAAATGCTACCAGATCACAACCAAGTAATAAGTGAAGTGGTAAACAATAGGCACAAACAGACCTTAGTATTTCCCCAAAGTCAACAAATATCCAAATATTTCTGAGAAGAGTGAGCTTTGGAGTGACCTGCAGCTGGGCTTGAATCTAAACTCCGCTCACCCGCTGTGTGGCCTTGGGCACATTGTTTAACCTCATGGTTTCTCCATCTGAGAGATGAGAAGAATACTTAGTTAGCTATCAGGGATAGGGGTAAAAGAATGAGGTTCTTGGCACGTTAATAAGCTGGCATCCAATAACTAACAGAAAAGAAAAAAACAAGAAAAAGGTAAAAACGAGATGAGAGATGCCTACACAATTACGGATAGATCAACTCTACCCTCTTATCAGTGGCAGTTTTTCTTGTTTTTCCCCCAAATTGGCACGCCGGTCTTAGGTCCCTGCTCCTGAAAGAAAAGGGCAACTGTGTCAGACCTTTCTCAAAACGTAGCAATAACATCCAGAACCTGATTTTCAGATAACGACTGTGCGCAGGCGCCGTGCCTCCACTGCTGTAAATGCAGGCTTTGAAAGGCCGGCAGCCTGTGCTCACCACACCCCAGCACACACTCGCAGCAGCTTCCTGGACCCGGGGAAACCAGAGCAGGTGGGATCTCCTGGCAGCCAGCACCTCCGGGAGGGCCAGACCCCATTCCCGAGCGCCCAACAGCCAGGGGCCCAGCCCCTGCCTTGGTACACACAAGAGGCACGGGCCTCACCAGGGTGGCTTTGAGCAGAATGCGTTCCTGCTGCAGGAGGGGCCTTTTCTGCCCAGAGCAGCGCCCTGACAAGGAGTAGCCGAGATGAAACAGGTCTGGCTCAGACCACACGCTCGGCTCCGAGGATGCAGCTGGGGCTGCTGGCTGCTTCACCTACCAGACCCCCAGCCTACATCTCCTTCCTCCAGAGCAGACCCCCCGCGCTGGAGCTGCTTTCCGCTGCAACCGTAGCAAAGGCTGATGGAAAAAGGAAGCTGTTTCATGGAGAGGGACCAAGAGGAAGGTATGACGCCTGGTCCAGCGTCACCCCAGGGACAATGTGTTTCTCCAAACGTAGGCAAGGCCTGTGACAATTCCTAACGCCTCTCCCCATGAAAGGTAATCTTCACAAATGCATTCAAAATCCTCCCAATGATGGAACTGTGACGAACAGAATATGGGGACCAGGAGAAAAATACCCCCATTTTGCCTACCTCTTGAATGACATTCCATGCTCTCTCTAAGCCTTCATTATTTTAAATGCTATCTAGATTCATACACTCTCAGTGCTAAGAGAAACCTTACAGGTCATCTTCTCCAGTGAGTTTATTTAACGATGAAGAGCTGGAGGTTCAGAAAAAAGAAATGACTTGCCCAAGGTCACACAGACAAAGAGTTGCAAAGCCGTGGCTAGAATCCAGGCCTCCTGGGTCTCCAGGCAATGATGGGTTCCCCGGAGTAGACACTCAGCTTAGCTTATACACAAAATGTACTCCTACTAGGCTGATAGACCTCCCCTTATTAGTCCTGAATCCTCACTGCATTCCACACATTTAACTAGTATTTCAATGATATAAGATAACCAATGCATAATGTATAGAATTAAAAAAAAAAAAACCTAGGCAGGGAATCTCCAATAGATAGGAAAAAGAAAAATAAATACTAGAAGTATAGAAGTCAATACATGGAAACTCTTCCACTGAAAATGCCCTGTAGTGGATTTTCTGAAGGGTATTTGAAAATCAAACTCAACCACGCACTCTCATGAATGATAAGTAACGACAGTGATTATCCCAGCACAAAACTCTAATTGCACAAAAATATCATTAATTGAGAGTAGGTATAGTACCCGGCACATAGTAGGGGTTTCTAAATATATACTTCAAAAAACCATGTATCTACAAACACTCACCAGATTAGGAACCCCGTGGCCTAACCTAGATTCTTATTTTCCATTTGTACCTTGAAAATATGTACCTGATTGATTTGTCATCTTCTCTGAGGTTTAACGCTTATTCTGATAAACTGATATAGAGGTTTTAACAACTAACAGTATGACTGGGAGGTAAAGTAATGCTACCAAAAGAAAAAACAAATCACCTCTCTCATAAGCCTTTTCAATAACACTGCTCTGTCCTTAAAATCTCCCTACTTTCAAAGGCAAAATTCATCCTGAGATGCAAAACGCTCTCACATAGGTCCTGGTCTCACACTTCCAACTCTCTTCCCTTTCTACAATCAAGGTGTTTTTCTTCATATTTATGTAAGCCTTTCTTTCACTCCAAACTTTCAGCATTCTCCCCACGCTGTTCTCTCTATCTAAAATATTCCTCTCCTTGTTTTTAACCACATCTTCCAAATTTTTCTGAAATACCCATGGTCTCCCTGAAGCTGACCCAGGAAATTATTCTAACCTAGAACTGTTGGAAGAAAGCGCCCAACAGACACAGAAAATAGAATCATTGATCCCCATGTACTTCCACAAGTTCAAATGATGCTCCTCCTGCACTTTTACCCATGAAAGCACCTAGAGCACAAGGATTATTCCCTCTGGGTTGCCCTGACCTGCCATACAGCCGTGCAGCATGTGAAGTATTCAGAAACGATTACAGAGACAAAGAGTGGAAACAGATTACCCACCTGGCCACTTGGACTAGAATTCTTACCCAAGTGCAATGTTTGGTCCATATGGGGGGTTTTCCAAAAGTCTATGAAATATCACTTAAATTCTTTGATCTTTTTTTCACTATCTCCTTTCATTCTTTCATTAGTCCTTTCATACTTTCTAACTCTTCTCCTGTCACCTCTCTTCTTTTTTTCTCTTCTTTTTTAGCCAAACGGGATGTTGCGGTTGAATCCACTATTCCATTCCCTTCCTCCCGCCCTAAAAAACTGAGGGCTTGCTGTTTTACTTTTCTTTTTGTTTCTACCCATTTTAACAGTACAAAAAAAAAATTTTTTTTTTTGCCCCTTTTGATCCCAACGTAAAGCTTCTCATCTTGGATAAACATTAAAACAAAACAAAGGAAAAATGTCATTGTCTTCACGTGTGTAATGATGGCGTTTCCCCCGACTCAAAAGTTCATTTTCACACACACACACACCCTACACGCAGAGAGTTTACAGTTCCTCTGCAGAACTCTGCAAAGCAAAAATCGACAGCTTAGCATAGCTCCTCAAAGCTACCAAGAGGTTTCAAACGCTTAAAGTGAACTCATTTGAGGTTGATCTTTAGTTGTTTCCCAGGTGCTGAGAAATATTATAATGTGTCAAAAAACACATTTACAAATATAACTCATGCTTGGGGGAAACCACACTGAACTTGAATTTCTTCAAACTCTTAATTTGGTCCTTTTAGCTTACTCTGGGTGGCCTAAGTAGATATCATAAAGAATATTATTGTCCCAAATCAGTGTCCAAGTAGTATGCGCCCCATTTCCAGGGACAGTCCTAGTCTATCTCTCATTGTGGTGTCATTATTAACAGCACCCATTACACTCTCAAAAGTGTCCCAGTTTGGATGGTAAATTACAAGCACACACCATCAAGATCTGAAATCCAGTACCCTAAAACTTTCCAATGCTACATTGGGTCTTAAAGCACCATCTGGGTCAGTATCTTACAATTCTGAGACCAAACGAAATGCTACAGAAAAAGGACAATGGGGAAAAGGTGATGGGGCAGTAAGAAGCCACCTTCCCAGTGCCCAGTGACAGGCCTGCCCCCAAGCAGCAGAAACTGGAAAGCACCTGAGAAATATGAAGTTGGCCAAATAATCAATAAATATTTATGGCTCAAACAGCACTATTTTGAGTGTTTCTGTCAGCATGGCTCCCCGCCAGCGATACTGGATCTGCTGTAACCTACACTACAGACCAATTTCCTTCTGGACGTGCATAGAGACTATAAGCTACCCAAGTGAAAGAAAAAGGTAACATAGATAGGCACAGAGCTTCAAGAAAAGTAGCCAAATAGCCTGTTTCTGCAAATGTGAAAAACACCTACTGAAGTTCTGGAGAAAGAGCTCTTCAACCCAACTGAAAAAAAAAAAAAAGCAAACTGGAGCTGTAGATACCTGACAAGGAAAAATGATAGATTTGGGGATTGTCTCCACATTCCTAACTCAGAGTTAAGAAGAGCTTAACAGCTGGAAGCAAAGGGTGAACCTAGAATACTGTGAACAGGGAGGCAAATCCCATCGGAGACTCTGTCTGAGCAGGGGGTGGGGCCCCCACTTCATTCGGGAGCACCCAGATAAAAACATGAGGACTGTGTTGTGAATATACAAATTCCTCTCTGGGATGACCGTGGGACCCAAGGGTATTAAGTGTTTGGAAAAAATGCTCCCCATAAGGCAGTGACAGAGGAACCAAGACCTCGCCCGTGGACAAGTCGCCAGGGAGTCTGTTGGTTTCCCACTGAGCTGTGGGCCAGCGGGGTGGGGGTGGGGGTGGGGGGTGGGTTGGCGTGGGCAGGTCTCCAGGTAGCACCCTGGGGCTCAACTTCCCTCCTTGTGCCAGAACAGCTACATACTATGTGCCCTGACCCATGTCATGGGCTTGAAAACCCTACATTTTAGGCAGGGAAAAAGATAAAACTTATTTGCTGTGCAGACAATAAAGGCAGGTACCTCTGGCCTCCTTGCAGGAAGGAAAATTAAATCACATCTGTACTAAGAAAACAAACTGCTGCTGATCTGTGTCTCTCGTCGCCCAGATTGTGAGTGAGATACATGCAGAGCTGTGTCCGTGACGAAAGAGGTAAATCAGGCCGAATGGGGAGGCTCTGGGAAGGATGTGACCTTGGAAGTGAACACAATCACGTCCTCACCTGTGAGAGAACGAACTACATCTGGAAGACATTGGAAAAGCAAGAAGCCTGGTTCTCTGCTTGGTGATCTCAGGCAAGCCTCGTTGCTGGAACCCTCGAGCATCTTCTTAAAGCAACACACCTCGACTGCCAGCCCTGGAGGGAGCTCATGGGACAGGCCCTAACCCCAAGCTCAGAGGAGTCATGCAGGGGTCCCCTGCACCCCTCAACCCCCAAAGCACCGACCACCAGTGCCTCCTCGTCTCCCCTCTTTTGATTCCCTGAGTTTCTGTGAATAAGACGGTGCTTTACATTAGGTAGAAAATGCTCGCAACACTCAACAGTTTATAAATTTCTATCAGTGCGGCCTAGAGCAAATTATGGCATCTCTCAGAATATCCTCTTCCTCATGTGAACAGTGGATGTACTAATTTGTGCCCGTGCCCCGGAGTTAGTGGTGTGAAGTGGGAAAGAACCTGGCACGTGATGCAGGTTCAGTACGTGTTTCAGAAACATCCCTACAGCTTGGGAACGGCAGGAATCTACCTTCACTGCAAGCTCAGGGAATGCCACCACAGCCATGGGTGATTCATTCCGCAAACCAGGGACGGCTGTAATTACACTGTCGCTGTCGCCATTGTAGAGTTATCTGTGCTCTTTGCAATAGGGAGCCTCGCTTTCCTGAAAAAAATAATCCTGACCTACACTAACCAGCTCTCGGTTTTGAAGAGATTTTGATGGAGCCCAGAGCAAGCTGGGCTCTGGGAGGTTGACCGCGGGCTGGTTTGTCTCCTAGGGGGAGGTGATCCCCCTACAGGGTGGTCTGGTCTCTTTAAGAAAGAAAAAAAGTTACACAGACAAAAAAACAGCAATACAAACCAACCAAAAATGCCAGGAATGCGAGCTCTGCCAAACAAATAAATAAATAAGATGTGAGATACTTTATAATAACTGGACATGATGCATTTCCCAACCCTGCATAACTGAAGAACTCTACATTTCCATCAACCCTGTAAATGTTCCCCGGCCCCTAGTCTTGGTGGCCTTCTGGCTCTGAGGCAGCACTGACAATCTCCATCACCCATAGTAACTGATCCCTGAGCGTGTAACTGACAGCCCGGTCCCGGAGATGCCCTGACACTCTGAGAGTTACCTGGCTTGCTGTTTGCTGCTGGGGCACAGAATGGAGTGTGAGATCTCAGTGAGGCAGGTGAAAAGGTTCTCTTTAACTTTACTCTTCTTTCCCTCTCAAATAAGCGATTAGGGGAGGTGCATAGGCAGCTGTAGCCCCTATAAAACACTTCAAGGGCCCCTAAAAATTCTACAGCCGTCGTCATTTTGTGTTGTTATTGTGGATCAGCAGTTTTAAGATTTGCACACAGTAATAGATTTAATTCTCACATCAACCCTATGACGTAGAAGGATTATCGCACTCATTTTACAGATGCAGGAGCTGGAGCACAGAGAGAGATGAAGTAATTCGTCCAAAGTCACACAGCTAGTAAGTGGCAGAACTGAGATTCAAACCCAGACAGGCTGGCTACAGAGTCCCTGCTCGGAAATGCTGGGCTCATTCTCACTAATGGCGCGTGGTCCGTGGGGGTCTGGAAGCACAGTGAACAGGCGATCCTAAGAGCCCGGAAGCTCTGCCCTTCTTTCTGGTCCATACAGATGAAGATACAAAGACTGACCAAAGGCACTGGGAGAGGGACGGAGCTTCTTCCTATCTCTAAGGGCAATACAGGTCCCCGAGGGATGGACATCCTTTCCTAGGGTAGGAGGGGGGCTGATCCTTTTTCATTCTTGTAAAAGCGCAAACAAACAGAATTAGAATTCCTGATCTTCCCTGGGCATTATGCTCACCTCACCGAGAAAGTGGAGTGGGAAAGGAGAGGAAAAATTAAGCAGCTGGGGAATGTATTTGCTTTGGCACCCAGCCTCCACCCCTTCTCAGCAAACTCCACACCAGGAGGGAACTCCATGGACACTCTACGGCTTTGCTTGTTTTAACCTATTTAAGCTCTGAGAACCTGGCAATCATGTATTACAATCAAAATGATATATCCAACTTTACACCTACAAGGAAAATTCAATGCCAATGTTATTTCCAAGTATATGGTAATTTGGCACGTAAAGCTGTCAAAACTCCTGGTGAGGTCTCAATCCAGAATCAAAGTGAATAAAGGTTCTTGATAAGGTCCTAGCCACTGAGACTGGCAAATGACCCAGGCTCCTGCTGGGACACCCACCTCCCTCTTGCCTCTCTCCAGCCCTCATATATGAGGGGAGGGGGGGAGGGAGAAATCCTGGTTTAATTATTTAAACCAGGTAAGTTCCCAAAATAGTTGTCTCCACACATAAGAAACTAAACAACCCAAAGAACCATTCTGACAAATACGAGTCACAGCTGTAGACACAAAACCACGCTATGAGAAGTTAAACTTTAAAAATGCCCTGTATGGTCTGATGGGCAAAGCAAATCCCCACTTTGCCAGTCAGTGTCTTTTCCCACCAACAAAAGCAAGCAGCCCTGGCCAATGCTTCCTGCATCCTTGCACCTGCAAGTTTAAGTCTCAACTGAAGTTTCTCTGCTAAGCTTTACAGAGTTAACTTGCAGTAGTACTCAAGGCAACTGTACACTGAGATGGTAGAAACCGGGATGCATGTTACTTGAGCTGCTGGCTCACTAGACATTCTTAGGTAAATAACTTACCTTCTCTGTGCCTCCATTTCCCTTCCTGGGTTATGGGAATAATATTCACGTATATGCTACTAAACCTCCAGAAAAAAATGATCTCAAACTTAGTTGATAGCGCCAGAAATCAAATCTCGTTACAATGAATGGCAGAAGACTGCCTAATTTCTTTGATCAGTTGAAATTTTCTTGTATTGAAGGTTGCTGACAAAATATTTTTGCAAAAGAAGGGCACTGTAAATTTGCTTATTATAATGGGTATGACTGCAGCAGTAGGCCTCACTGTCCCCATTCTACAGATGGGAAAGCTAAGAATAGTTACTTGCTCAGGATTTATTTTTATCAATAATCAACAGAACGGTACCATATACTTAAAACCTCTAATGTTTACTAAATTACTCCCCCAAAATGCTTCCGCTGTTTACTGTGATCCAAAACATGTGTTGCTAGGGGCTCTTTTTCCTTCCCAGCATGCCAAATCCATTGTAGGTTCGTGGACTGACATATTGACACCATTTCCCAGACAACCAAATCTGTCTCTTCCCCATAAACACACATATAAACAAGCCATACTTAAGGAAAGGACCTATTGGTTGAGATCTATCTTTGCTGGGAACTATCCTTTCACTTCCTCTGTAAATGGTCTGAATCAATTGTGACTAACAGAATTTATTCTGGCTGCCTTGAACTCCCCAAAACCACCATCACAGCAGCATCATTTCTGAACTGTAGCTCTATGTACCCGAAATGTCTCCGAGGTGCCAGTTCATCTCAGCATCCTTGTGACAACAAACAGCCTTAGTCTTCCTGCACCTCCCAGGGAGCAACCCTGGGCTTGAGTGTTAGGGGGTCTAAGAGGAGAAGACACCAGCCACTACCATGTCTTTATTAAGATTTCTACAGGATCTCCAAATGACAAAACGTCAGCTTGGCTTGTGTTGAAAGTTTAAGCAGATTAAGAAAGGGTTAAAATAAGCAACTAATTATGGCGGAGGCAAAGAAGTCTTAAACATGGGGAGCCGCTGAACTTACTGATAATCCAATACAATAGAGAAGCACATTACTGCGATTAATTTTTTTCCAAAAAGCACCACCTTCTCCCTACATGTTTCTATATACCTTTACCTCCAAAATAACGAATCTCTTAAGGATAGCTGGCAGTTCCCTATCCTATAAGAAAGCATCTTTTCTTCTCCAATTGCATTTATTCCAGAAATTCTGGAGCTCCAGCGTCCATTAAACTGCTTGGCACCAAAAACTGTGTCTAAGACAAAATGAAATTTCTGTCCTACCCCTTTCCTTTTCAAATCCTACAAATCCAAGAGTTGGATAACACACCAATCAAAGACCCAAAGTCACGTTTGGTGTTGGGAGGTTTTCCCTCTTCTAACAGATCTTTGGTACCAAGGGACAAATTTACGGCAGATTAGAAAGATGGATAAAGTGAGTAACCTGCATGAACAGAATCGGGATGTTTCCTGCAGTTAAGATGATCATTTCAGCTCTGCTCCCACCTCCCTATCCTCAACCCAGAAAAGAGAAGCTAGATAGCAAAGGGACATGTGACAGGGGAGCTCAGGAAGGCAAGACATTTGAAAATGTGCATGAAGGCCAGCCAGTTAGACACCGTTTGGGTTCTTACTACCCAAGGCCCTCCATCCGGCTCCAGTTCTGGGGCATGACTGCAGGGTCAGGGGATGATGTCCTCGGCGGCCGTGTCCACCCCCCTAACGTTAAGGAATAAGGCCAGAGGGTTCCCGCTCATTTGGAAAAATAAAAAAGCAGGAATGGGAGTGCTGGCCATTCTAAAAGCTTTTTCCCATTACTCACAAAAACACAGCTGTGAAAATAAATACCACCCCCCAAACAAGGGTCTCGGGCCACCAACGTCCTCTTCTTCCTCTCTACCTCTCTCCAGCTGCCACCAGCATCGCCTGCTCAGGCAGAAGCTCTGGCAGAAACGCACCACTGCCTGTAAGGGAAGAGCGAAGGGGGTAGAAGCGGAGGGGACCCCGGCCTCTGGCCGAGAGCTGGAGTGGGGGCTTCGGCAGTCACCACTCACCCGGGGATGGGAAAAGCTCCAGATCCACTTTTTCCGTCTTGATGATTGTGAGAGTCGGTTTGAGATCGACGGCCGCCTTCATGGTGCCAGGAGTGGGGGGACAGACGGGACTAGAGCAAGTTTGCTGTTATTCTTGTTGTTTCTCTTTTTAATGGGGATAAGTAACAAGGGACAGGGGACGGGGGGATCGGACCTTCTTCCCTAAAATCTCAAATTCCCGCTGACTTTCCCTGGCGCCCAGAAGGTGAGCGGCCGGAACTCTCTCCCGGGTAGTTGGCACTTTGCGGGAAAGTGCGCGCGCCGGGTGCCCGCCTCGCCTGCGCCCCGCCGGCTACCTCCTAGTCCTGGCCCGGCTCCCTCCTCTCCGCGGGCAGCCGCCTGCGCTCGCCCTCGCCCTCGCTCTCCGGAGCCGACTCCCTCCCTCGCCCGCGCGCTCTCCCCTCCTCTTTGGGGCGTTACTCGAGGCGCCGAGCCCCGGCCGTGGGTCTGCGCGCCCGGCCCCCTCCCCCAGGGTCTCCGCGGGGGGGGGGGCCGGGAGGGACGAGGGGCGGGGCGGCGAGGGGCGGGCACGGCCGGGGGCGGGGCCCTGGACCCGCGGCCAATCGCCGGCGGCGGTCCAAACCGAAAGGAAGGCTGGGCGGAGCTCGGCGTCCGCCGCGCCCTCTGCCCCCCGGGCACTGCAGCCGGGCCGCAGAGAAGCCGCACGCGGAGCCAGCGGGTGCCCAGGCCGCTCCGGCCCTTCGGGAAAGTCCGTCAGATTCTCCACGCATTCTTGAGGGCTTGGTCACCCTCTCCCGCCCCGTCCCGGGAGCGGCATAGTTCTCCAAGTGCGTGTCTATCATTCATTCACAAAGACTGACACACAGGACGTGAGGCAGCGACTGGAGGGGCCTGCGTGCGAGCAAGCGCAGGGGGCTCCAAGCCAGTGTCCTCAAAGGGCTCTGGGAATATTGGACTCCAGCCGATTATGAGTCAGGGATCGGCACTGGATTGCTGGAGGAGCCTTCGACTTTTCAAGGGTCAACAAGTGTCATCGTTAAGAAATTAGTTAAAAATGACCTGCCCTTGATAAGGATGGAGCCCAAGGCAGCCTTCTGGAGACCCAAAACAAAGGCCCAACGTCGTCTTTATTACTGGGAGAGTCAGGAACAGGGCCCCCAAACTAGCATCCACTCCTGGGCTTCCTTAAGCTTCCAGTTTCCCTACAGCAGTGGTTGGGTGGCAGGGAGAACTATTATTCTGTTCCTCTAATTATGTCACCATTGGCCAAAAGTTTTGTCTTTCCTTTCACAGATTCTCCTCTACTAGAAAGAACTGACAACCCTCCTAGCACCACCATCAAAAATGTGATGCACAAGCTCTGTGGTTTCGAATTTCTGGAGTACGTCATTTGCAGCCATGACAGAATCCCAGTACACAGACCCCTTTTCCATTTGGGAAGCCCAGACACTTCAGACACCACAACATGATCCTGCATAATTAATGGTTTGCCACTGGCACACTGGTTATCATAAATGGAGAGAGTTGGTCTGAATTAATAAATCAAGCATTAGACATAGAGGTGCAACCCTAGACACATATGTATAGCTGGAGCCAGGCACTGATAGCTATCTCTGATGAACTAAAAGATTAAACGTAAATCTTTCTGGGGCTTCCCTGGTGGCGCAGTGGTTAAGAATCGCCTGCCAATGCAGGGGACACGGGTTCGAGCCCTGGTCCGGGAAGATCCCACATGCTGCTGAGCAACTAAGCCTGTGCGGCACAACTACTGAGCCTGCGCTCTAGAGCCTGCGAGCCACGACTACTGAGCCCGCGTGCCACAACTACTGAAGCCCACACGCCTAGAGTCCGTGCTCCGCAACAAGAGAAGCCACCGCAATGAGAAGCCCTTGCACCGCGATGAAGAGTAGCCCCTGCTCGCCACAACCAGAGAAAAGCCCGCGTGCAGCAACGAAGACCCAATGCAGCCAAAAATAAAATAAATAAAATTTTTTAAAAAACATAAATCTTTCTGAACAACCTCAGAGAAAGCTATTTTTAATACTGTTTCCTGATTTCTAAGCAAATGTTCAGCTCCCACCACTTGGCTGTAACTGTAACCTCAAGCTCTGATAAGTTTTAACACACCTGCTTACCTTCATCTAATTCCAGTTCTGTCCCCTTGAAGTATTAGTAACTTACAGGTTTCCCACAGCCAAGGAGGGGAGGAGCCAAGAATAGGAGATAAATCTCAGATCTCAGGCTCCTGGTTCAAACTGCCGATTATGCTAGTCTTCCAGTGACCAGAGGGAAGTATTGGTATGTGATAATCCTAATTGTCGAAGGAATGTTGTCATCCAGCTGTGTTTCCAAAAGGTATCAGAAAACAATGCTGGCCCCCAGATGACAAGAACAGACCCGTCTGATCCTGGGAAAAGCTGAGGGAAACAACGCATGAATGAATTGTGCACTTACACATTCAAATGACCAGCAAAGGAAAGGATCTTGAACCAATCCTGCCTTACCCGCTGTGAATACATCAGCAAAAGAACTGTGCAAATCAGGAGTTGCTTTGTGGAGTTTTGTTTTATTGATGTTATGCTAAGGAGATGCTGGTATTTTTTTTTAATCCAGGTGTGACTGCTCTATTTCAAACGCAGCTTCCTCAGAGCAAGTCCTGTCTCTCTCCCTCAGTCGGTTTCTCAGCTTTCTTTCCCAGGCTAGCCTAAACACGGCTGCTACCTCCCTCACCCCCAAACTAGACACTAAAAGAGCCCGCCATGATGAATCCGAAAACACTGTGCACTTCAGCAATGGGGGAATTTATTCCTTCAGTTCTTCAAGGATGACAGCTCAACTTGTCAATCATCCTTTCTAACCCCGTCCTGAAGCACAGAAGTTTGAAAGGTTTGACTGTGCAAATCAGGGAGTGGGGTTTGGAAGGTAGCCAGAGGCCACCACAGACTTCCAAGAAAGTTACTCCTGCAGGAGGCCAATTGTGAGTATTGATGTTATCAGAAGTTATGCATCTAACCTCGGATCTGGTGGAAACAAGGAGCACTTAATATGGACAAGTGAAAGTATTTTTACATATTTGGGATATTAATGATCTGATCAGGCCTACAATGATCCCACTTGATTAATCTGATCAATTTTGATCAACTAAATTTTTATTCTTTCTAGGACACAGGTAGGTTTTTCTAAATGTTCCTGTGAACTTTAGATGATATTTCTATCTTACCGTATCCTAAAAAACAGTGCCTTGCCTGGTGCCTGACACATTGTAGATGCTCAATCAATAGTGTTGAATAGTGAGCTATCACCTTCCTGGTCACTAGGGGCTTTTACTTTGCCACCATGGCTTTCCAATTCAAAGGTTAAGTGAGTTTGATATGCTAGCGCTTGTGAAAATGAGCTAAACAATGTCAGTCACTCTGCCTCTAGGTCTGGCCTTGGCCGACCAGAAGCTCTGTTCCCCAGCACTCCTGTCCACTGGGTTTCATTTGCGCCTCAGTTTCCCCACTAACAAGACAAGATCAGAGGAGCTTTGCCTTCCATCCCCTTGGGCAAGTTGTTTCAAGACTGTATCTAATTTTTAAGGCACTCAAGAAAAATCAACCAAGGGACAACTTTTTGTTTTTGCCGGTAATGCAGCAGTCTGCTCCTCCCGTACTTGGGAGAAACCAGAATTGTATTTTCAAATATCCCCAAAACTTGGGAATCACACCCAGCAAGGGCTGAAATTCCTTAAACTAGAAGCCTCATGTCAAAGGGGTTAAAATAAAGCCAGCAGGAGTTGAGGGACAGGGGTGTGAAGTTAGACGTTAATGACATCAAGAAAACAGTCACATTTTTTATAAGAATTCCCTCAAAAACATAGAGTATGTAAAAAACATAAACTTTCCCTTTTATGCTCCTCCCTCAACTCCCGCTCCAACCTCAATAAAAAAGAAATATAAAAATACACCTAATTATAAACAATCCTGAAAGACAGACTCTCCTCCTCCAGAAGCGTGCTAGAATAAGTTACTTTTCTATTTCCCACATCTTGACCGTCAACAAACCGAAGAATCTCTGAGTTTTGAGCTAAAATATGCTTTATTAGAGGTAGGTGCAAAAACATTCAGACCACTAACGGCTGATCCCGAGCAAGTTTATGACTCACAGATGTTCATTTACTGGCTTAAATGTAAGATTGAAAAGAAAAGAAAAAAAAAAGTCCTCGATTAACAACCTGCCCGTTTTGCATTTGTGGTTGTTTTTTCTCTGAGAAAAAAAGCAGCAGTCCTCCATCACACACAGAAACAGGCTTCTAAAGCTTAGCTCTAAAGCAAGTGGCTTCTGTGTGATAAATTGAGTCACTGAAAAGCACCGTGGGGGGAGAAAGATGCCTGGGGCTTAGATATCTACCTAAGTTATGGAGCTGCCATAAAATGGAAAATTGGAGAAAATGAAAAGAACTCTCTTAATTAAACTCTGATGCCAAAAGGCCTTAGGGTCAGTTCAGGAACCCAAGTGGGGGATCGGAGCTGCTGTCACCGACTGCAGGCTGGCTCTGTGACCTCACCAAAGCCACTTAACCTTTTTGTGTCACAACCTCATCTCTGTTTCAGGGAATAAAATCACCCCTGGCTCTCCCGACCATGTAATACAGACTCATTAACTATTGTTTAGAAGGTACAATAAACAATGAGCGATAAGTAAGGAGGGAAGCCAGGGAGGAGAGCGAGGGTGGGCGGGGAGAGGGGAGGACCGGGGCCCGTTTGCCCTGGGAAAGTTCTCCAGGATAAAACCAAGATGAGCGTGAGTAACATAGGCTCTGGAATAAGGCTCAGATTCAAATTCCAGCTCTACCCACTAGGCAGCTGAATTACTACGCAGAAGTCATTTAAACCATCCTGAACCTCAGTCCCTCTCTGCTTAAAGTAGGGTCCTTTGGAGGATTAAATGAGATAGTGCATGCAAAGCATTTAGCAGTGTCTAGGTCAGAAGAGGAGCTCAAAGTTAAATCACTGTTACTGCTATTAAGAGCCAGTAGACCATAGGCTATAGGAGGAACCACATAAAAATCTTCTGCATGGTCAGCCCCTTTACAGAGTAACATGGACCCCCTATTCACCTGAACTGTCTTATGGAGAGATAAGGAGAACGATCATATCTAATTGAAAAAAATCTCTCCAAGCCCCTCCCCTCAGTTCCTGATTTGGGAACCTGCCCAGCTTCGGCCTCAGGTGAGAAATTCCAGCACTACCTGGTTAGGAGAGAAAACTGCAGACTTGTATTTAAGAGTCACCGAAAAGTTGTATTTCAAATTCAGAAGGAAGATCACGTTCGTGGTGACAAAACCTTAGGTCTTGGCTTTGTCACATGTTAGAGTGAGATGGAGACTCTTAGAGATAGTCAAGGTCAGCCCTCTTATTTCCAGAGGAAAACAATGACTGTGAGAGAGTAAGTCATTCTGCCCAAGGCCACACAGCCTGAAAAAGACAGTGTCGGTTCTAGAATGGGATCCCCTGATCCTCTCTCCGGGCATCTCCTTGGGTTTACAGATACCACACTGCAGGGGAAGTCACTGCAGTTCAGCTTGGTCTGTTCCCAGACACTCTTGAGAAAGGAAGCACACAGGAACAGATAGATGATCAGCCTCAATTTCTAGAAATCTAACAGTCTCCTCTGCACTGGACGTGTTGTCTTTGGGCAAGCACGCTGCAGAGTAACCACACCAGCATTCCCTGTGGGTGAGAGCTTGGCATGGGCTGTGAGGAGAGAAAGGGTCTGGGCTGGCTCTGTTGCTGTCTGCAGTTTCTTTAGACTGTAATTATGAACCACTCAGCTGCAGCTTCAGCCCCAGCGATGTGGGATGGATGGGCCTCATCCACAGACCAAGCGACATTTGAAAATCCACCAGTTCAGACGGCACGTATTCCTCTTGAAGCAGCTCAGGCTCTGCCCACACAGAAGGAGGTGAGGGGCTGCCGATCAAGGCTGCAGGGTACGGAGGCTCCCTCCACACCACGGTCAGCTGGCTTCCTTGAAGCGAACGGAGCACATTTCCCAGGATTTTTTGCTCCCTCCTGGGCCTGGGTCATGCAGAATGCAGGCTACCCTGGAGCCTCTGGGATCATGTAGTATGAATTCCAATGTAAGCTGTCCTAAATTGGCCTCTGGAGGAGGTAGAGGGACGATGGCATTAGCACAAATGGCAGGAGACCCAATATTCTTTAATAACAGGGTGGAAGCAGAGAACCAGGCTCCTGGCAGGGAGCTCTGAACCCCAGGAGGACAGGATCCAGGCTCCTTCCCCACACGGCAGGTGGTTTCTTCTGGTGGAAGGCTAAGGCCTTCCTCTGATCTTACCCTGCTTTTCTCTTGGGTTACAAAGACAACACCAGATTTCAAAACAGATGTTCTTTGCAGTTGTGGTCTAAATCTTAAGATAATTTTATTGTGGAATCTTCCCCTTTCTTTTCCCCCTTTCGTTTTGAAATGCCAAGTCCATTGCCCCAAAGGAGGAGCATTTACCACCCTAGAGATGAAGGAGCGGGGATGGGGTGGAGAGTTTCTCCATCCAGTTCTAGATGCTGGAAGTTAGGCAGAGGAAGCAGATTGTACTAGAAGAATAGCTCTAAGAGAAAAAGGAAAGATAGTACAGGAGGAAGCAGTAGAGGGGAACTTTGCTGAGGACAGTGGAAGGATGCGCGGTGAGGGGGGACACGAGAAGGTAGAGTCACCAGGGATTCTATGTCCTTGTCATTCTGGGACTTAAATCTCCAAGATTCCAAAATGAAACTGAGGCCTGGGCATGGATCCAGTACCTTCACAGAGTCGATTTCTTTGACTTGCGTGGCCAACAGTCAAGGGATGACAGTCAAACAAGTCAACAGGAGGTCCTCAAGCTGGAAGAGTTGCAAAGGATTCAGAGCAGAATGGAAGTGAAAGGAGGTGACCACAGAAGATGCAAGGGAAGGTCAAGCTGAAAATCTACACCAAACACAGAGGGTATTTCTCAGTATTTCCCCAACATGGACATTTTCTGTATGCAAAGAATTTTCCTCCCCACACCCACAAGGTGCCCCTTTCTGCCCAACAGCCCAAGCACACCCCAAGGGAGTATTTGAATAAGCACGTCCGCCTCCTACACTCCCTCAAGGCAGTGATTAGTTTCTGTCATCACCTCCAGTGCTCAGCTCAAAACAGTATGAACTCAATAAATTATGCTGTTTATTTACTTAATGAACAGATAACTTCCTAAAATTCCAAATACCGATCTTGAACTCAAATATCAGTCTTTTTTTTTTTTTTTTTTTTTTGGTGTAATGTGAGACTCAAAGTTGCCCAAAGTTTAAGACTAAAGAGATAACCGGGTGACTCTTTTCCAACTGGAAAGGTCTTTATAAAGTTTTACTCTGCTGTCCTCATCACCTGCCTCTCATGCCCTTAAAGGAAAATGTTGTTGAGGTCACCGTATTCATTTTGTTTTTCATCTGAGTGTATACAGGTATAGCTGTTTGTGGAAAATGGCATTTGGCTTTACCACCAAGCAAACCAGTCATTTTGTCATCGGTCTGAACTTTTACACAGCACATTGTTCATATTGTCAGAAGCAGGCTTCAGGAATTTCTGAACTTTAACTTGAATCTTTTATTTCACTGATTATCACGAAGGGAAGGTGTAGAATAGCTATATCCATTGTTCGTAAGATAAGAGAATACATGGAATGAACCCAATTTTCTCCATCTTTGTGAGAAAGAATAGTTAGACACTTTACAGGGAGTCCAGTGCCTGTTACAAATCCCCTCCACCTTCTCAAATTTACTATAACTTGTCAGGTCCCCAGAAGCAATGCATTTTTTTTTCTAATTGTTTGGCCATGCTATAGGCATCCTCTCCAGTGAGAAAGGGGATATGTTGAGAGATGATGGGAAAGGGGAGGGGAGGGAAAGTCAAATGAGCTGCTACCACCTAGCAGGTGGCACAAAGACACTCAAAGAAGGCCTAACCTCTCTGGCTGGCTGGACCATAGCAGATGACACCTCCCTGCACTTAATTTGTTATATCTGCTGATGCAATAATGGAAATGTTGCAAGGGCAATGCAGGCTGATTTTAAACCATGGAAACCAAGGAAGTAATGGGTTTGGTTAGGGTCCACCATTGCCACTAAGCTGTGAAGAGAATTAGAGACACACATCATTTTACGTCACTTTCTCTGAGCTAGTTACACATAATCGACCCAAGAAAAAATGAAATGTGAGAACACACTGAGAACGTCTTACTAGCCAAGAAAATTAACATACTTTGAAGCTGTCATCTACAAATATCTCACTCAGACATCTACCCCTCCCTGGCCTTCAGCATCCTCCAGTGCACAACATCACTGCCTCGTAATGAATTTATACGAATTCTCCGTTTGTTGATGCTAAATCTAGTAACAGAGGAAGTGGGATGCAGAGCACTTTTTAAAGTCCTTTGCTGTTTCGAATCTCTTTTTGTATGTGTACTGTCCCGAAAACAAATGTGCACAGAATCTAAGTTTCATAAATATGCAGGAACACAAATCCATAAAAACAACTCTAGGGTGTCCTGAGTAATTATTCATATTTAGAATGTACTGAGCCCCAAATATGCCACTGATAGAACAACGACGGTTGAAAAACAATCTCAAGAAGGGATATGTCAACTTCTCCGGGATTACAGCTCCCATTTAATTCTCAGTTCTCCAGGGCCAAAGAGATGAAGCCATCTTTAATTTACAAGAAGACAGCTGGGCTCACTAGGCACATTGCATCACCCCTTATGAAGGTGTCGGAATGTAGCGGATGGTGGAAGAGACCCCAGCTCACATCTCATCTATCTGGATTGGCTCCTGTACAAGGAAAACCTTTCTCCCTTCACACTGGTGAAGAGGAGAGAAGCAAATCCAGCATATGTGACGTGCAAGAAGGCGCCATGTAATCAATCGGGCCGGGGAAGTCCTTTCAAGCCTTGAGGGCTCGAGACGATGGGTAATGATAGGTAAGGTGGAGAAGGAAGAAAGTAGAAAACAGAGAAGTTATTTCTTAATGGAAATGTATTTCATCAGATTGATCAGAAACATGTGTTTTCCCCAGACAGGGAGACCATCTTGAAAGACTTCATCACACAAAGGCCTTGGGTGGAAGCAAGCACCACCAGGGACCCGCTGGGGAGGGGAGGGGAGGGGAGGGGAGGGGAGGGGAGGGGAGGGGAGGAGGAAGGAGGAAGGTCCAGCTGCTTGGGGAGCTGACAGCAGAGAGTGGGAGGGCAAACGGCAAGGGGCTCTCTTGTGGCAGGTTCCCAGGAGAGGTCCCTTTCCAGGAATTAAAAATTCTAAATAATGTTCAGAATTTTGAAAAATCAAAAAGATCATGGACTTTTCTTTCAGGGAACTCCACAACCTTGAAAGAGACCAGATGGCTGGCAACCACCATTCCAGATCCAGGAAAGGCCCAGCATCCACATATACTCCCCATTTTTATTGAGCTAACATTTTCTCTCCCGGAGAGTATTTTTTTAATTGAATGGAGTGGAACTGAGGTGTGGAGATAAGGAAACAATTCCAAATAAATGTCCCTGCTTCCAAGGAGCCCATTTTTTTGCCAGATCAACTATCAGGCTTTGGTTTCCTAACTACAAGGAATGCCCTTAAACTCTAAAAGAACTGAGGAGGCAGTGGGGTAGAGCGGTTAAGAGCACAAGCTTTGGCCGCAGGTGGACAAGAGTTTGAGTCAGCTTGGCCCCTCTCCAGCTGTCAGTCCCTTGGCCTCAGAAAGCCTCAGTTTCTTCATCTGTAAAATGGAGCTGATCATAGTGCCCAGCTCACAGAGCTGATCTGAGGATGGAATGAATTTGTGCCACGCCATTTGCACTATGTCTAACGCAGAATGAGCACTCGACACAGCTTCGCCGCTATTAATAATTTAAAAAATCGGAATCGTGACTTTGGATTTCGTGACCATAAAATTCTCATGGAAGTTAATCCAAGCTGTGGTAGATAGTGTTCTCACCAAGAGATGAGGACATGGTGGTCCCATGAAAGTCATGACATAATAATAAAGATAGTTTTAAGTCTGAGTATGTAAATTATGCAGATCCGGACACCAGGCCCCTTGGATGAAAGGGAGTTGATACCCATTCTATAGACATGAAATATGGTTATGGAAGTTCTAAACATATGGTCACAGCTACATCACACACTAGCAGGGCAGAGAGGAAGATACACCCTCTAGGACTCCTTCCAATACTGGGTTCTCCCCACTCTGGGTTGTATGTTTGATACCCATTCAGTGATTTCATACAAACTGAGCAAAATAAGATCCCAAGCAAACGGCCTCACTATTTGGCTTCCGAGCCAATCACTAACTTAGCAGAATCTTACACACACTGTCCAGTACTTACCTTGTATCTCGCTGCCTGAAGCGTTCCCCAAACTAGCACCTCACCGCCCCCCATCCACACACCATTGCAGTCACTTCACAGAAGTCTTTTCTTACGTTATCCCCTCTGTTTCTGACAGCTAGAAGTTTCCTAACAACTTAACTTGTGCTGTAAACCTGAACCTCTAACCATCTCTAATTGTGCTGTACCCATGCCTTTTTAGCTACAGGATTCTGGGCCCATGTAGCGGCCCCTCTCTGAGCTTGGACTTGCCTCCTGGCATTCAGATGAAGTGTTTTACTTGCTGTGTCACTACCTGTGCCGACCAGTTGAACCCTAAGGAAGATAGCCCACCCTGCCCCTCAGCAACACAGATTTTGCTATTTAGGGGCATCCGCTACATAATTCATACTCTGGCATCGCCAATGCCTGGCATCTGGCCATGAAGACTGGCAGCATGGAACGCACAGACTCTCCTTGCGAGTTGCCTGCTCCATTTGGCAAGATTAATGCCATATCACTGGGAAAGTGGACTTAATTGGATTTCTGAAATTGTTTAGTTAAGTCACCCCACCTCAGCTCCAAGTTGATTAAAGGATGGCTTTGCCCTTTCCAACAAACATAGCAAATAAGTGATGGGGAAATACTCTAAGATGTATATGGCTGGGTCCTCTTACTCTCTCTCTCTCTCTCTCTCTCTCTCTGTCTCTCTCTCTCTCTCTCTTTTTTTCCTAGTGACTTTGGGGAGGTTTGGGCACAGATCCTGCATACACAATACTGTTCTTGTTCTTCTTTTCTCTACAGGGCAGACTTGAATAGCTCTGTCTAAAATTATAAGCAGGGGCAGCCCTGGGCTCCAAGAGATCAGAGCCCTCATGCTGGGCCGGAACAAAGACGCTGCTTTTTCCCAACAATTAGCCCTGCAAAAAAGGACATCTATCTGCCTCTATTAAAACCACCACGTGCCTTCAAGTCAGCCCATTGTAAAGCTAATTAAATAACACGCCTCTATCCCCATGCAGGTCTCCTGATTAGCTTTCCTCCATCCAGAACCTCTGCAAAGCGCCTAGAGATAGACAAGCTAATGTTCCACTTCTCCTACTGTTCCCCCATCACAGATCGCTGGCCTTTGAAAATCCACCGCATCAGTATTGCCGGGTTTGTTCAGGCTCCACATTCATCCAGAGCTCAGGCTTGAGTTATACTCAGCTTAAAGAAAGAGACAAATTTTATATTATTTTGAAAATAAGGGACTTCCCCGGCAGTCCAGTGGTTAAGACTCCGCACTTCCACTTCCACTTCAGGGGGCTCAGGTTCAGTCCCTGGGTCGGGGAGCTAAGATCCCACACGCCCCGCGGCACAGCCAAAAATAAATAAATAGATAAATAAATGATTTGGGAAGGCAACACTTCTGTCACAATGCAAATCCTTTAGTGGGAATCCACCCACATCGCAGTCTGGAAGTGCTACCCCAGCAGTGGAGCGTTTCCGAAGGACTTTCCATGGAAGTCGAGGAGCCTAGGGAGGATGCAGCCAAGACATCCCCCCAGACCTGCGTGAAACAGAAGCACAAGCTTCTCAGAAGGACACTATATAGGAAAGCAGAGATATGAGGGAACATCTCAACCCCTTTTTTTTTTTTTTTTACCGTGACGCAGAAATAACAAATTCCTTCAAAGACTCTGGAGTGCTAACCAGATGAAATCCAAGCATGGGGCAAATGGCCCAAATTGGCCCCCGCCCACCTCTCAGACCGGTTTCACCTTCTTCCCCTGCTCTCCAACAGTCCTGGACTTGTTGGAATCCCTTGAACATGCCCTAGTGTTTCACCGTTTTGTGTACTTTTACAGGCCTTTCCCTTTCTGGAAAGCCCTGGTCCACCCATCCCACTCATCCATCAGGAAACAGCAGCAAACATCACATCTGCCCTGCCCACCCTACCCCCACCCCCCTGCAGGTCTCCTGGGTCTTTGGGATAAAATCAGGCACTTCCTCCTTTGCACTCTCACACAAACTGACTTCAAGTCAGTGCCCGTGGGCTCCTGGCTGAGCACTTAACCACCTGGCTTAAAATAATCTCAGCCCTTCAAGGTCAGGAGTCATACTCTACTCAAATTTTAATTTCCAGCTTAAAACACAGTGACTTGGACCTGGTGACATAGTAAATGCTTAATAAATGTTGAAAGAATAGATAACTGAATAAATGAATGAAATCATGAAGAAATGGAGGAGTGACTAAAACAACCATTTGATATTAAAAGTGATCTGAGGGACTTCCCTGGTGGCACAGTGGTTAAGACTCACACGCCCAATGCAAGGGGCCCGGGCTCCATCCCTGGTCAGGGGACTAGGTCCCACATGTATGCCGCAACCAAGAGTTCACATGCAGTAACTAAGGAACCTGTGAGCCACAACTAAGGAGCACACCTGCCGTAACTAAGAACCAGCACGACCAAATAAATAAATAAAATATATTTATTTTGAAGTGACCTGAGATGGTAAAATCAGGCCCACCTCTAGCTTCACTATAGATGGCCCTGCGTGTTTAGAAAAGGGCATTATTACCTTATGACATGGTTCTCCCCATTTGAAATTGTCCAACCTCATACACACACATACACACTTTTCAGACACAAAAAAATTTTTAATAATAAAATGAAAGGAGACCAGCCCTTTTCTAAATCTGTTTAATAGTTCTAGAGCTTAACTTTTCAAATCAACTCCAGTCTTTGAGGTTTGTAGCTCATTTAATCATCAAACCATAACAACCTTTCCTTCTAAGTGTTTTTAAGAAGAGTCACCAATCTTCTCAAATGTCCTATACAGATGAATGGATGGCTAAATTATAAAGTAATCCCATATACAATTTAAGTTTCCCACGTAATACTCATGGACCTCAAAATTAGCAGAAAAAAAAAATTAAAGCACTTGGCAAAACAGATTTTGAACTCTGCCAAATCCACAAACATTTAAAAACAGTCAGAGTCACTGAATGATTCCCATCCCTAAAACATAAAGCCTTACAATCACTCCCTGATGGTTCTTGTATAAATTCACTTCCATGCACAATGCCATTTGGGGTCAATTCTTCCCTTGTTATTTTACCATCACAACCTCAACATTTAGAAAGATGCGTTTTTCTAATATTTGAGGGTACCTTCTATATAGAGAGAGAAAGCAAGGGGATAAAGACACAGAGAAAGATTCCATGATCTTACAGCGATGAGTAATCATATCAGCGAGTACAGAACCTCCAACCTAAGACCAAGGGAGAAAACACTGCCATTCCTTTGGCAGCCACTCTGTTCTGGCAAGCCTCCTACTTGCTAAAGTGGAATGCCCACTTTATAATGATCATAATGGATTGAAAGCTGTAAAATTAGATTCTGGCTGGCAATAAGCTCTTTATTACTTGCCTTTACCACAGTGCGCCTCCATCCTCAGGTCTTGCCTTACGGAAGACTCATCCAAGACCTCTAAGATCTGTATAAAGTAGGATAATAAATGAAGGCAAATCGATCTGCATTTTTATAGCGATCTTTTTCCTCAACGTACCACTTAGTATGACAACAAAGCAGCCACTGTGCATCGAGAGTGTAAAAATCCCACCTGTTAATTTATCAAGGACAGATCAAATAAACTACATGGCAGAAATAAACGGCTAACAACAAAGATAAATAGAAAACATAGTAGAAAGAGAAGAATGATTGGAAATGAACGTAGGTGTGAATGCCATAGCATTAATCAAGTAGAACTATCAGATGTATATCATCAATGAACTTTAATCAAAGAATAGGAACATAAGGAAAGAAATATGTATTGCAAATATGACTGCTGTCATGAAGCTATTGGGTACAAGAATTAAGTACAACGGGTAAACACAATATTATTAAGGTCTTAGAAACTAGCGTACATTATGTGTGATAGCAATGGCTGCTTTCTAAATCCAGTTGTGGTTTGGAGCAATATTAAAACGCACAATATAGACAAATCAAAACACACAAGGAACCTCTTATTTGGAGCAGGAAGAGATTGGAATTGACCGTTGGGAGAAGCTGCGTTGATAGTTCCTGTCAATACATTCCAGTTAGCAGGTTATTTAAGCAATGACTTCAGGGTAAGCTGGCCATGTAATTCTGCAAACGGGGTCCCTTAGAAGAGTAACTAGGAGATATCCCTTTCACACTATCTTCATAGAGTTTGGGTCATTTTAAGTCCTTTATGTGCCAAACCTCAGAATTAAATGTGAGTAAGCACAGTTCCTTTTCTCTGATTGAGATAACAGCAACATTTTACCTTATAGCCTGGAAGGTCACTTCCATCAACATCTCACAGCACCTCTGAGAAATGTCCAAGAGGAAGGCAAGCCTCCTGGTCCTCAGCATACAGCATCCGTCCAGGGTACCGAGACTTTCCTAGTCTGCATGATTCTGATCCAAGTCAGCTGTGCAAAATACTGAAGGCGCACATTCATGCAACTCTTTCAGATTATTCCTATGTCCCGAGTTACTCTCCTCTATCATTCGGGGACTTTCAGATGTGGTTTTCTCCTGCCAAGTCTTTTGTCATCATTTGTTGGATTTCTTATTAGACCTTTTATCACTTATGTATCACAAACCGAGTCATCATTTTCCCACCAAGAAAGTGTGTGTAGGGGGAGAAGGAGGGAAGGCGTGGTGCAGCGGAGAGAAGACGATTCATGCATTAATTCCTACCCATCTCCACTCAAAATCGAATTAAGCGAAGCTGTCATTGGGAGGAGGATACAGTAGGACTCCCAGTGATGCATCTGCCTGAACTCAAGGATGAACCAGAGGAGGAATGAGATCAGGATTGGGGATTAAGGGGAAGTGGAGGATGGCGTCAGCTCCCTTCCCACGGGAACTACAGGGCAAGGGAAATTGACAAGAGGATTCCTGCACCCAGAACGTTCCAGTCAACCTCCCATCTCCTTGCAGCTACAGCAGGAAAATGTGGGGACGCATTAGCAATAAGAGCAGCTGGTCACAAAACACATATTTCTAATAGTTTTTTTTCCCACCTATATATGTTTATTGGGATTTTATAATAACACGTTCCAGGAGAGACTTCATGACAAGTAGGACGTGGCAATCACAAACACACAAACAATACATCCTGGGAGACATTCCACTGTTGTAAAGTCACAGGCCCCAAATTCTTCACCAAAGGCAAGTGAGCACTGGAAAGAAGGGAGAAAGAGAGAAGAGATGGGGGAGAGGATGTGGGGGTGATTTCAGGTCTTCTGTGTATTGACACCTCCAATATTACAGGTGTAATACAGTAGAAATACAGGTTTCTGCTTCCCTGGGCTTCACAGTGGTTATTCCTTCAAGATGCCCAAATTGAACATATTAATTTGGTTAAAAGTCTTTTGTATGGTCAACTCTGTAAGTTCAGGGCGTTCTCCAGACAACTGTTAGTAACTTTGTTAGAAACTTATCAAACATAAGACCAAAAGGATGAAATAGAAATATCGATGTCTTGGCAAACACACTTGCATTAAGTTGAGATTTGTACAATTAATTCATAAAACCATGATGACTTTTTCCTTAAAAAATCTGCTGATTTTTTTTTTTCCTCCTTGGAGTTAAAATACACTAAGTAACTTCAAAATTAAATACCGTTTGTCTTGGTTTAACTGTAACATAGGAGGTCAGGGGAAGGTGTTATGTTCCTATTTAGAGATGTGGAAATTGATAATCATTTAGCATAACTAGATTTTCAGATTTTGCATTCTTCACAAATTGCACACATAGTGGCTGCTTTCTGTTTCTTATTCCTGGTTACTATTACTTCACATAACTTGCTCAAGTCCCAGCACAGTGTTTAATACTAGGCTACAGAGTCAGGTTGACCTGTGCTCAAATTCGGGGTCTATAACTTACTAACAGTGTAATTTTGGGCAAGTTACTTCAACTATGTAAAGCTCAGCTTCCTCATCTATGAAATGGAGCTAATAATAACTCACAGGATGTTTTGGTAAGATTTGAATAAGATAATATATGTAAAATATTTGACAGTATCTGGCTCAAAATAAACAATGAATGGCAATTTGGGGGATTTTTCAGGTTCAAAAAAATCACATTTCAAACCAGACTTAGAATTCTGGTATCCTAACCCACCAAGTTCACTATAAACCAAAAAAATACTGATTTATCATAGTGAACAATGTTGAAAAAACCACTTAATACAAATTTTTATTTATTATTTATTTATTTTTGGCTGTGTTGGGTCTTCGTTGCCGCACGGGGGCTTTCTCTGGTTGTGGTGAGCGGGGGCTACTCTCCCTTGCAGTGCACGGGCCTCTCATTGTGATGGCTTCTCCTGTTGCAGAGCATGGGCTCTAGCTGTGTGGGCTTCAGTAGTTGTGGCTCGCGGGCTCAGTAGTTGTGGCGCACGGGCTTAATTGCTCCGCGGCATGTGGGATCTTCCCGGACCACAGATCGAACCCGCGTCCCCTGCATTGACAGGTGGATTCTTAACCACTGCACCACCAGGGAGGCCCTACAAATTATTATTTATGCCATAGATTAAGAAGACAGTTCATAAACATAGGGGGCCTATGTATTTAAAATTTATAAGAGGGCCAAGACATTGAGGAAAGAAAAATCTTTTAACAAATAGTGCTGGGACAATAAGATATATATATGCCAAAGAAAAAAATCGGATCCCTTATTCACACTGCACAAAAATGAACTCAAAGTGATCCTAGATCTAAACCTAAGAGCTAAAGCTATAAAACTCTTACAAGAAAGCATAAATCTTCATAATCTTGCGTGAGGCAATGATTTCTTAGATATGACACCAGAAGCACAAACAACAACAAAGTGAAACAAACAACCAAAATAGATAAATTGGGCTAATCATAACTAAAAACTTTCATGCTGCAAATTATCACATCAAGAAAGTAAAAAGACAACTCATACTAGTGGAGAAAATATTTGCAAATCATATATATATATATATATATATATATATAGCTGATAAGGAACTTATGTCTAAACTACATGATGAACTCAACAGTAAAAAGACAACTCAATTAAAAAACAGGCAAAGATTTGGATAGACATTTCTCCAGAGAAGATAAACAAATGGCCAATAAGCATATGAACAAGTGCTCCAGACCATCAGTCATTAAGGAAATGCAAATCAAAACCACAATGAGATACTACTTCATATCCGTGATGAGATCTAACCAGAAAACAGACAATAACAAGTCCAGGTGAGGATATGTCATTACTGGAACACTTGTATATTGCTGGTGGGAATGTAAAATGGTGCAGCCAGTTTGGAAAATGGTTTGTCAGTTCCACAAATAGTTAAACATAGAGTTACCATACAACCCAGCAATTCCACTTCTAGGCATAAATCCAAGAGAAATGAAAACATGTTCACACAAAAACTTACACATGAATGCTCATAGCAGGATTATTTCTAACAGATACAAAGTGCCAACAAATGTCCATCAAATGATGGACACGTAAGTTGTGACATATCCATATAACAGAAGAGCATTCAGTGATTAAAAAAGAATGAAGTACTGACATATGCTGCAACATGGATGAACCTTGAAAATGGTGAAAGAATCAGTCACTAAAGCTCCCATATGGTATGATTCCATTTACAAGAGAAGTCCAGAAAGGGTAAATTTAAAAAGACAAACTTAGACCAGTGGTTACTAGCGCAAGGCGGGGGCGGGTGGAGGGAGAATAGGACTTACTGCTAATGAGTATGAGGTTTCTTTTAGGAGGGACAGCAATGTTTTAGAATTAAATTATGGTGATAATTGCACAATACTGTGAATATATTAAAAACCCTTAAATTTCACACTTTAAATGAGCGAATTGTATCGTGTAATGAATTGTATCTCAGTGAAGCTTACTTCAATAAAGTTGTTTGAAAAAGAAAAAAACAAAACAAAACAACTGTGCTTTTCCAGGGGTGAAGCAAGACGAATAAAAGAAAGAGAAAGGAGTTCCAATCATCCGGTAAGTCTGCCCAGTGGAGTCTGTGAACATCACCCCAAGACCATTTGCTTAACCAAAGTTCAGTGGAAAAACATCTAACATTTCTGTGACCTTCTTTTCTAAACTTCCTAAGTGAATTAAAGAGAGGCTGCCCGGGAAACTCCAAATGAAACCTAAAAATATTATCTCCTGGCTTTATAAACATCGGCAACGCTAACGAAGTGAGAAGCAGCAGACCCAGGGAATGGAACGTCGCACTCAGGTTGGGAAGCCCGAGGAGAGGAGAAACTCATCTCTGGAGGCAGGCAGATTAGGGCCAGGGAGGTGAAAATCAACAGAGGGGAACGCAGGAAAGACTGACAAGGAACCAGGATACATAAAGCAGAACAAGAGCGGCCACTATTCCAAACATCAGTAAAACAGCCCCTTTTCAAATTGAACTCTGTCCTGTTCCCCTGACCAAGTTTGCACAAACCTCAAGATGAATTCCCCCCACACCACCTTCCCTTTGGCTCAATTTGGAAAGAGGCCCCGGGGGAGCCTGGCTGTGCTGGTCTCTCCTTACCCGGAGTTTGCAGCAAAAATGCTGTCCTTATCATCCCCATTCCTCCCAGGCTCACCCGACTGCCCGGCGTAGCTGTGTCTCCCTTAGCTCCCCACCAAGGCTGTGCTGGTGCTCCTTGAAGACAAGTGTGCCGCCCTACTTTGTGGCCCAGTATCCCGTGCAGAACAAGAGCTCAATATGTATGTGCTGATTGACGAAGGACAGAATAAAAGGGCTCTAACCAAGGTCAACTTCGACCCTAACCCAGTCCAAAACTGAATTATTTCTGATCCAGTTGACTACCAAGCCACCAACCACCCACCACAAGCCGTGGTGAGTTTGGACAAGCAGGATACAGATAATGATCAACGCTCTGCTCCATGGCAAGTATTAGGCTCAGTATTGGGGACACGGGAATAAATGGTAAAGTCCCTCGACCTTAGAAGGAGAAGAGCCGGAACACAAAGGGCCTTCTGGGACAATATTGGAATTTTCTTTTGAAGGGTTTGGGGCGGGGGGTGTTTCATTGTTTTTTAATTTAGCGACTTAATTGATTTTAAAATCCTGGGTCCTTTTCACAATCATCCTGACAGATGAATTTAATAACCCTGGTCTCTTTACCCAACACACCTGAATTGAGTGCCTATGACAGTTCAGGCCCTCTGCCACGTCCTGTGAACGTGACAAGGACAAAGCCCTACCCTCAAGGTGCATGTAGACTAACAGGGAAGACAAAAATCAGCGACTGCAACACTGTGATGATCTCAACAATAAAAGGTTAGCTCACCGGTACTGGGACCTGAACCAAGGTATTGACAATAATAAGAGGGAAGATGGGATAAATTCAGGAGATATTTAGAAGATAAAGTTGACAGACTTGGTCATCTACTGTTTTTCTCTCCCGAGAGTTTCCCCCTCTTCTTCCAGCACGGGACCCCTCCCAGCCCCCCTCTACCAAAGCAAAGACATGAGCTAAAGAAAGAGAAGGAGGAAGGGAAGGAGGAGGAAGGGGGGGAGGGAGAGGAGAAAAGGGGAATTGACAAGATTATTTGATTGTCTAGAGTTCCCCAGGCTGGCTCTTCTACTGGATCTCTCAGTTCTATAACTCAATAAATCCCCTTCTGAAATTGGATAGTTAGTGAGTTTGGGACTGACATGTACACACTGCTATGTTTAAAATGGATAACCAACAAGGACCTACTGTATAGCACAGGGAACTCTGCTCAATATTATGTAACACCCTAATTGGGAAAGGAATTTGAAAAAGAATAGCTACATGTATATGTATAACTGAATCACTTTGCTGTACACCTGAAACTAACACAACGTTGTTAATCAACTCTACTCCAATATAAAATAAAAAGTTAAAAAATAAAATAAAATAAAGCCAGTTGAGCCAGGTTTCTGCCACTTGCAAACAAAAAGAGCCTTGACCAACACAAGGCTTAAGGCACAAAGCAGGGAGTGGATAGTAACTCCCCATTTTCCAGCCTGGTGATTGGCAGAGGACTTGACACTGGGGTAGACGGTAAAGACAGGCTTCCTACAGAGGCAGAGGAGAAAGAGATAAGCCCAGTGGTAACTGAGATACCTGTGTGATATCCAGGTGAACTGGTCACAGAGAAAATATCCACGGAAGAGACTTCAATGTGTTAACCATTAGTGATGGAACTGAACTGCCTCCCCCTCCCCTCCCAACTAGTCTTTAATTTACACATTTTCTTTAAAGAGATGTATTATTTTTATAGTGATTGTTACAACAAAATAAACAAAGCCTGGTATATACGCACATGGCAAAGTACAGGTACACAGCCAGGAAGAGGGAAAAGATCAGGTGTTTTAAAGCAACGGAAACAGCACAGATTCGCTCTTGCCTTTCCAGCAGATCTTTCACATCCATTAGAGCGAGGGGAAGAATGATTCATTCCCACCTGCCCACCCTGCCATAGACTTTGGGAAATTTGGGAAGCGGAGGGAGTAAGGGATCAAAATGGGAGAAATTCAGAATTACATTTGAAACGCTCTGTCCTCTTCTTTTCCTATCTGGCCTACTCTTAGCCATTTGATAGCATCCTGAAACATTCTCCTGAACTTCTCTCAAAAGGTTCAAAATTTTTGTCTTATGTGATAGAAGCAGAAGGATAATAAAAAATTACTTAAACTACTTCTGAAATATCCTGAAGGATATTTGAGGGGAGAGGCAATTTGCAAATTCCTTTAATAATAGATTTCAGAGCTAAATTTCACCGTGGCTAATCTAAATCCCTCTTCTTCCCATTTTTTTTCCCCTGTCTTTTTCTTGGATTTCAATGGATCTAAAGAATAGCTGGTAACTCCCCGATGATACTTTAAGAAGAGTTAAGGCTACGCTAGTATTTAATCTTAATCAATTTTACACTTAGTTCCAATTCACTGATTACCTGAAGCTCCGTGTCTGCGGAAGGCAATGAAAAATTTGAAGAGGAAAGTAATTCAAGCAAGGGAAGATGACTGGATACTCCGTGAAGCACTTAATGTTCTAGCAACAGCAAGGTCAAATATGTCCTAAGGGTGGAAACCGCCCTCAACGCTACAAGAAAGCGATTTTCTTTGTGTCTTTTACACCTTAAAGTTTTTAAATGCTCCTTGATATAAAAATAGGTAGAGAGCAAAACAAGGGTTCTTTCAATGCCATTAAAAACTTGTGAGATCAGGAAGGAATTTTGAAAGGGCAGATGGAAAAGTGATTAATTGTTACTAAAAAAATATATGGAATTTCCCGCCTCCATAGCCCAGTGAGTAGGTCTGGGAGATGCAGGCGGCCCTGGGGAAATGTGGATGAATGTACAGAGGCTGGAGGTCTGGTCCCTGAGCCCCTCACCCCTGCTTTTCCCAGCTCTGCTTAGACATTTCCATCGCATTCTTCTCCGAGGCTCTCCCTGCCATCTCCGGAGCAGCAGCCCTGCATCACATTGAGTTTAAAATAAAGAAATGCTTTTCCTAAAGAATTCGCACACAAATAATCTCATTACCCCAGTGCTTAGGTTTATACAGCAGACGTCTTCTGCCAGGGAAAAAAAAAAAAAAAAGCACTCCGCTCACTCACATGGAACAGCTGTGAGGAGAGAAATGGTATTTAATTCATTGTGAAATATTCAACAATGGCTCCACTACACTTTTGAAAGCCTTTTGATAGTAAAACCCACAGAGAACAGCCCATCCTGTGCGCTGAAAGGCAGCTTCCCCACAATTAGTCTCTCTATTCAGAGGTCCAAGGAGTCTGTGTAAACTTCAGCACGTGCTGCCTGCACTGTGGAGAGCTTCAAGGGTATAACCTTTCAGAAACTTCTCAGGGTTGAGTTGGGCTCAGCGACTCTGTCTGCTCACAGAGCTGGCTGATGGAGGAGGGGGCAAGGGGCAAAGGGAATGCCATGCTTCGGTGACAGACCCGAAGTGAATGCCAGCAAAGGAAACCATTCTCCACGGCAGCTCTGCAGATGACCTTGCTCCTTCATGCCCTTAAGGAACCAATGTGGAACCAAAAGAAACCAGAGAGAAGGTCCAAAAAGTAGACCACAGAGGCTCATTTCCTCTATTTCACCTCTGCAAGGTTTTTAAGCGTCTCTAGTTTGTGGGGAAATTAGGAAAGCGTATATTATCCTATAGGGTGGACATCAGCCACTAGGCAACGATGCAGACTTTAAAAAAAAAAAATGTTTGGGCAGTAAAGTTTGTACAATGCTTAAGAGCATGGGCTTTGAAGGAAGATCCCAGTTTGACTGACCCTCTCCTCACCTTCGAGAATTATAGTTAGACTTGTGGGGGAAGTAACTCTCTGAGCCTCATTCATCTCATCTGTAAAATGGGAATAATATCGCCCTCTTAGGAATATTGTAAGAGTCAAAGAGACCACACGTGTGTGATCCTTAGCCTAGAGAAAGTATTTCATGAATGGCAATTATTCTACCTCTCAAGTTGTTCTAGAAAAAGGCAGACCTTCTCCTGGACGTCCTACAATAAGATTATTTAAAATTGAAGAAGAATGGGATAGGAACTATTTTTACTCTACATTTTTAATTTCTTAATTGATTGGTAGATAAGCAACAAGGAAGAGAGATAAGCACAGATATCTAACTGAAAATTTTGAGGGATCTGAACCATGCTGAAAACAAAACAAAAAACTACCACTAAACGTCAACCAAACTTTGCACCATGGTAGGCTGGTTTTGTTGTTTAGGAACTTTAAACTCAAAGCACAAAGTACTGATGAAATGCCTGAATATTTTGGATGTGGTTGAAGGAAACACGACAACTTTTCTGTAATTTCCAATCTTTACTCAACAGACCAGGAACAGGCTACAGGCATTTCAGCCACTTTCATTGTAAAACCCAATATTCAGCCTATCAACGGGATGCAGGCTATAGGCCTGCTCGGTTAAGAATGTCCATCTTTACTGACCATAGGAGGAAATGCTGAGCCATCCCTGGGCAGCTCCAAATAGCTGACCAGTGTGGGGTAATGCCTCGTGCTCAATTTGAGACTCTGAAAATGGTCTCCACTTGTCTAAGTTTGTTTGTGGCAGAGGATGTAACAGCCAATGGTTCCAAGAGAAGGTAAAGAACAGAAATTAGAGCTAAGACTCCAAAGGACGGCCAGCATCAGAGGCAGTGGCTGGGGGAGTGAAGGAACTCTACGTGCCGCGGTGGCTTCTCCCCCCATTGTGGGAGGGGTGCTGGCTCTGGACTTCCATCCCCCTTCAGAGGCACCGTCCCTACCGCTCATTTTTCCCCACCGCATGAGACAGCGATGCTGGGAAAATCTCTCATTCAGTGGCTAGTCCGTGAGAAGCAGATCACAGTGTGATGCTCCTGTGCTGCTCTGAAGTGGCCCAAGGGCTCTGCCCCATCCCGCCTCTACCTCCCAGTGGAGACACCACAGGTCCCTACCCTTCATGGGCGTTTGGAGAGATCATTCTGAGGAGTGTGAGATAAAGGGAAATGTTGAAAAGGAAACAGGAGAGAAGTGGCCTCACTTCAGACAAGGCGTCCGTGCCCAATGCCTCCGAGACAATGGGATGGAAACAGTTTCCAGATTTAAAGACAATCTCTTGGGACCGACCAGAGTGGTGAGAAGGGATTGAGAGGAAGGAAGCTTTACAAGTGAATTCAACCCAGTTCAACAAAATATGCTTGGCGTACTCGCTAAGTACAACATGCTAAGTGCTACCAGGGGGTACAAAGGTACCCTAACCTCCTGGGGACCTCAGATCACTTGAGAATCAGAGGAAAGCTGCAGACCCTTAGAAACATCCTTGCACACAGTTTCAGAGGGAATCCCACATTTCTGAAACTCATCTGCATCAAGCACCCCTGCTCTCTATGAGAATCTGCAGGTCTGAGACTCAGCAGAAAGTTGTCAGGGTTGATAAAAAACATGTCTGAAGCAGGTAAGAAATCAAGTGACAACTGCAAAGGGAACTAGAACCCTGGGTCTGTGGATATTGAAATCACTGGGGTCTGTTTCTTAAGGTCCACTTCAGCAAGTCTGAGGAGGTATGGAAAAGACTGGTAAAAACAACTTCAGGAACTGGTAGCTTTGTTTTTTGCTTTTTTTAAAGATTTTTTTGATGTGGACCATTTTTAAAGTTTTTATTGAATTTGTTACAATATTGCTTCTGTTTAATGTTTTTGGTTTTTTGGCCTGGAGGCATGTGGGATCTTAGCTCCCCAACCAGGAATCGAACGTGCACCCCCTGCATTGGAAGGCGAAGTCTTAACCACTGGGCCACCAGGGAAGCCCCCTGTTTCTTTGTTTTTTTTAATGCCCCCTGCAAGGATGAACAGAGGTTCCGAAGGTCTGTTTTCTTAAATAGCAAGAAAGTCCAAAAGAGTCAAATGTTTCTGTGGAGGTGCTGAGTGAATCTAACCGGGCTGTGCAGGAACCCAGTGGAGGAAGGGTCCCCATTCCACATCCTCACAGTGAAGGGAGGTGGGGGGCTGGGGAACGGTCAGCTGACTATACCATGGTATGGGGGCAGGGTCAGAACCGAAGCTGACGGGCCTCTCACACTGGCAGCCTCAGAGAGAGCCAAAGGTTGCCCTATACATCGGTGGGAAGGTAATTTCTCGCAGAGTGCAATTAGGTCCCATGTTTGACTTATGACCTCTGACCCATGCGATATTTACGATCTCCAGACAGGCAGCAAGGAGGCGAGTGAGTGAAGATGGAAGCTGAAGGCACTGAATAGAGGACGGAAGGAAGAAGGAAGGAAAGGGGGGCGGGCGGAGGGAGGAACCTGATCAGTTGAAAGTAATCTATGAAATCATGAATTGAGAGCCATGCTTTGGTGCTTGCCGTTTCCACGTTCAGTACGGTTTCCTGTCCCTCACCGTAATTCTGTGAGGCAGGCACTATTGTATCACACATGAGGACGCTGAGACCCAGAAGGGGTCAGTGATGGGGCCAGGCTCGCTGAGCTGGGAGGTGGCCGGGCGAAAACCTCGGTCCAGACGAGTCTCAGCAACGCCCGAGCTCGTTTCCCAGCAGGATCCGTGCGCACGTGCGCGCCGGACAGAGCGTTGTCTCCCTGAGCCGCCTCATGGATCTCCGGAACCCATCTGGAGCTCCCTCCAGCCTCTTGCAAAACTGAATCTACGCCCAGAATCTCTTCTATTCCAACCGTCTGTTTCTCAAGCTCGGCTCGGGGCAGATGCGCTACCCACGACGGAATGGAAAGGCTGTGCGCTCCTCGCGGCTCTCCTCCCCGCCCGGACCGGGATCTTGCAGCCCGTCCTCCCGGACGCCCTGCCTCCCTCCGGGCGGGCCCTGCCTGCGCCCGCCTCGCTGGCAGCGCCGGGGTTAAACCGCCGGCCTGCGGAGCAATGATTTCTGTTTTATTTCAGCAGGGGAAGTGTGTGCCGGCCTGATTAGCCCGATGGTTTCCTCTTTTCCCATAACCTCCAGACCCCCACGGCCCAAGTGTTTACTCTCTGAAATAAAAAATCTGCTGGTGTTTTTCTTTTTGTGTGCTCGTGTATTTTGGGAGGATTGCAGAGGAGGAAGGCGGGGAGGGGGTGAGGCGCGCGGAGGCGGGAGGGGGGGAGGGGCGCCTCCCCTCCTCCCTCCTCCACCGCGCCTCTCCCAGCTGCAGGCTGGGGCTGAGACCCCTGGCCGCAGCGCAGGAAAGAAACTTATTAATGAGGGAGCTGGGTCTCCTGCTTCAGCAGCTATAAACACAGCGAACATCTGGAGAGAGGAAGAGTCGGCGGCCAGACGCTGAGAACAACAGGCTGCCTCTGCGCATCCCTCCCCCCGCCGGACTGCAGCCCCCGCTCCCTCACCCACCCAGCGCTTCATTCACCGAGGGCGGCAGAGGGAGGACTGACGCCAGGCGGCTTCCACCAGGGTCCCCAGCCCCCGCTACCCCCGCCGAGTTCCTAAGAGGGGTCAGACCGCTTGAATCGAATAAGAACTCCGTGCCCCGGGGACCTTTTCCCAACTCGAACCAAATATTTGTGGTTTGAAAAAGTTAAGAGAACTTTTTTCTCCCCAGCCCCCTGGGACTTCCAGTGCAATGCTGTTACTTCCTAGGATTTTTGAGAAGCGGCACTGGAGGACTGCCAACTGAGAGCTCGCATCCTCTTCGTAACTCACTAACCGCGGCCCCGGTTTCTCCCACTAGGTTACCTTCCCTCCCGCGGAGCTACAGAGGTGATTTACATTTGTGAAGGTCTTTACAACCCTTCCTACTCTGTGCTGCTGGAATCACTGCAGAGAGACACAGGTCTCTAACCCGCAGCTTCTCTTTCTGGTCCTCACCCGGCTCCCTTCTCCTTTCACTGGTAAAATGGGACACAAGGGAAGGTAAAGTTGGCAGGTGTCAGATTAGTCTGGGGCAGGGTGAGCGTGGGCAAGACTCCTGAGATAAGGATGGGATACCAGGTTTCTTGGGTCACTTAAATTCACACTCAGATCATGGTGAAAGGAAAAGGTAGCATCTACTGATAACCTTCTATAAGGCCCTTTGAGGTATAGCACCCCATTTAATAGCACAAGAACTCCTTGAAATAAGTGTAAGGATCCCACCTGTTAAAGGTGAGGGGACAAGATCCCAGGTGAGTTCTTGCTCTTTCCACCACGCCCCCTAACCCTTTGCTAGGACCCAGTACCTTTCAGCTTATACTCAAAAACTTATACTGGGGCTTCCCTGGTGGCACAGTGGTTGAGAGTCCGCCTGCCAATGCAGGGGACACGGGTTCGATCCCTGGACCGGGAAGATCCCACATGCCGCGGAGCGACTAAGCCTGTGCGCCACAACTACTGTGCCTGTGCTCCAGAGCCCGCGAGCCACAACTGCTGAGCCCACGTGCCGCAACTACTGAAGCCCGCTTGCCTAGAGCCCGTACTCTGCGACAAGAGTAGCCCCCACTCGTTGCAACTAGAGAGAGCCCGCGTGCAGCAATGAAGACGCAATGCAGCCAAAAATAAATAAATAAAATGAATTAATTAATTTTAAAAAAACTTATACTGAAAGTGATTGTAATCTGAATATGAAATAGTGGAGGCTGGAAAGCTACCGAGGTGGTGGCGGAGGGGTGGAATAGGATGGATGCGACAGTTTAACATTGGCAAATAGGAGCAAATTCAATCCACAGCCAGAGAAACATCCTTCACTTATGGAGAAGAGGTTCAGGCATTTGTAGAAACCTCATGATCAGAAGAACAAAATGATAGAGCAAGGGCGTAGGCTAGTTTTTGTACACGGATGCTCTTCGTAATGCACTACTAGGGCGAGGCAGATCCGCGGCTCTTCCTCCAGCCTCTCTTCCTTGCAGTCTTTGGTCCTCTCGGAGGTGGGATGCAGGTCAGGAGAGGGTTTCCTGCATTAAGCTTCCATCAGCGCTGTCCCCTGGAGGCTGCTTGTCAGGGCATCTCGGCCCCAACGGGATCTTCCCGTGAAAGGCTGAAACCTAAGACAGGGCTACAGTTTCCCCCTTCTAAACACAACTACCAAGTCCGATTCTGAGAAGGTCGAAATTTTCCCCGAGAGGAACGGTCACCATTACGACATCCCAGACAAAGGCACGTGCGCACACACACACACAGAATCAGAACTGTTTTGAAGAACAGAGAACCTGGAACAGATCCTTTAGAAAAGGAAAACATACCCCAAATGAGGAAAGAACAGATATGTGCAGCAGACAGATTTTGAAAAACCGTTTTTTTTTAAACCACAGGGCCGTCTAAGATGGCCAGCAGAAAGAACAAGGCTGCTAGGAGAATAAACATTTCAGAGCAAGGTGAATCTCCATTTAACAAGCCTCTCTGGCATTCCCTCAATGTTCTCCACACTTAAAAGCCAAATTAGAGGCATCTGTTTTTCCTGCTGAAACTTCCCACCTGGTTGTCGATAGCCCTTTCCAAACACTGGCCCAGGTTTGATCTCTCCCAGCCGCCTGGCCGTCTGGCCTGGGAGAGACCATGAACTCGGACTCTAAATACACCTCCCACTTGAACTTCCAAAGTTTACTTGGGAAAGACACTCTTTTGTTCTACAACTTTGCTAGTAAATTTCTTTTAGAAATTTTAAATACTGTAGTGAGAGCCAAAGTCACCCCAAACTTTATCTCATAAATAAGTGTGATATTTCATCTAGGAACCATTTCTCCTCATCACGTAAATGTAGCCTCACATACACATCTGAATAAAAGTTGCTGAGAGACAAGGCATGAATCTTCCCCTATCTCTCTCTATCTTCTCAGTTTCCAGTGCCTGGTACCGGCCACCCAAAGTGTTCATCCCATCAAGGGGTCACTTTCTGATTCAATGATACCCAGACATTTTTGGACTCTCAGGCACTTTGGGACAATGAGTTACAGTGGCAAACATTCATATCGCGCTTGCTTAGTGACGGCACTGCTTTACGATTGACATACATTAACTTAGTGGTTCTCAACGCATGGTCTTCAGACCAGCAGCAGCCATAGCACCATCTGAGAACTTTGTGAGAAATGCAAATTTTGAGCCTTACCCTAGACTCAGTGAATCAGAAACCGTGGGGATAGAACCCCACAACCTGAATTTTAACAAGCCCTCCGGTGACTCTGACACACTTGGAAACACTGGTTTAGAGGAGGAGACTGAAGTACAGGGATAAAGTAAGTTGTCTAAGGTAACACGGTTAGGAAGGGCTGATGGGCAAGCCCCATCGATCTGGGTCCAGAGGCTGGAGTCTTCACCTTAGACTGTGTATACTTCCTCTCTCACAAAGAATGAGAAGTATGAATGTGGGTAGATGAGATTTTTACTGTGACCCATGACAAAAACATTCCAAACTGCATGATACAAGAAGAAAAAAAGTATTGTCTTGCTTCTCAAATCAAGGACCACAGTAACGAGACCATAGGTTCAGTCCCACGAGGGTGAGTTGGGTTTACTGTGTTCTGAAGCGGCAGACTGCTTTCCAATTCTAAGCAACTATTTTGCAAAAGTGAACTTTGGTCAGAGAGCCCCTCTGTAAGTTTAGCTGTTTCAAGACAGATCCATCCCTGAAATGAAAACTACTTTGATAGTCTATCACTCTGAAAGTGTGTCATAGTTTCTGATACACACTATTGTCTTTCACGGTCATCCTAGCTATGAGGTTCAAGTCAAATATGGACAGCTATCAGTGGATGGGCTGGACTGCGGTCGTGCGGCCGGGTGTTCAGTTGGGTCTCTGATGTCGCTCCTCTGCTTCCCTGTGGAAAGCAGGCATCGCATGACTCCAGCTGGGTCTGGGCACCACTCTGAGCTCACTGCCTCTGTCTGAAAATAGTTTGCCATCTACTCCATCCCTTCCATGGGGCCGTGGATAAGAACTAGTCATGACAGCTAATGGTAGTGAAATTCAGGTGACCTCTGGAGACGAGGAACAAGAGACTGACGTTTTAATACAATGCTTCTTGCTATGATGCTTGAGAGAAAGGGCTGAGGCTGGGGGACAAAACAGAGGAAGAGAACAGAGGGGAGGCAGGGCCAGTGGACTCCACTCTAGTCGGACTATACACAGCAACAGACATTTCAGCCGTGTCTCATGTAAGGGGCTCCATTGATTCACGAGTCTCCCCGGCAGAGGGATGAGGAGAGGCTTAGAACAGAAAGAGCCCATTCATTCATGCAGAACCCCACTCTCCGTCCCCATTGGCTCTCGCTAATGGCTCCAGGCTGATCCGGAGGAGGGGGAAGAGGCGAGCCGGAGGAGGTAGAAATGAAAGAAAATGATGACTACAAGATTGTCATGAAGAAATGTACAGCTGCACGGGCAATTGCATGCAAATGTGGCTTCCTTTTTTAGCTGGAGAGTTAATGTCCTGAGATTCATCTCTTTTTCTCTTTCATGTTATCCTCCCCTCCCCTTCTTTCCCCTTCCCATTCATCTTTCAGTCTATCTTCCTTGTATCCTCCATCTCTCTACTAATGCCCACTTTTTCTTTTCTGTCCATTTCCACACACCGTTTCTTGTTTCCTCAGAACCAGCTATTCTAGCCAACCGATTATCGACTAGTCTTGATTACTGAGTATTCTGTCCCACTCGCCTGGTAACCTCTCCCCCACTCACGTTCTCTCTCAGCTTGATTCTCTCCCCCCCTCCCTCTATCCACTCCTCTCCCCCCTCTCAGCCTCAGTCCCTTCAGAACAGGAACAACATTCAGAGGAAGGACCGTAATCCTCGATGGCCCCTCCTGCCGGGCATTCCAGGCACTGACAGACGTGTAGTCCTTACAAAAGAAGTGCCTTCAGCCCTTCTGAGAGCACAAACGTGAGATGGAAGCAGGGCTAGGGGTGGCCAGGAGGACAGGAAGGAAACTGAAGTTATAAATAGGATAAAAGAAGATGACAAAACTGGAGAGTATTTTTTTCTCTCTTTTCTTCTTACTCAACACATCTCCAAGGAAATGCGCTGCAGCTGGAGAAATCATCGATTGGTCTATGTCTTCATCTTCCTTCTCTGTAACCCCAAGATCTCCTTCCAAAGGACACCCATCACTGAGGAGGGCTGGACCACAGCCCAGAAATAATCATCGCAACCCCTTAGTCTTGGACAGCTCAAAAGGCAAAGGAGGGGCTGGGAAAGCTAAAAGTTCTTGCGAGATCTTTCCATCAGAAGAAGCCTAGGACAGAGAGAGCTACAGACATCACGTGTGCCACCAAAGCACCATTCCCACATGGAAGCTTGCTAGCATTTCTAAGCTGCAGTTGGTGACAACCCAGGTCATTTTAGGACTGGTTATTATGTGCCCTCGTCTTCCCATCCTACCCAAGAACCATCAGTCTGGGTGACCCCGGCTTCCTCCTTCTTGAACAAGTAAACTGTGGAAAGTAGACTCTATTACACGACTATCAGTCCTTGCATTTTAAGGCAGCTTCCTCCTGAGGTGCTTAAAATTCTTTACAGACACTGTGTCTCATTGGCCCTGAAATAAAAACTATTTTACCTTTGAGAACTTTGACAAGGAGGAGAATCAAAAATCATCTTCACTTGGGAATTTATGTATCAATACTTCTTAGCTAAAACAAGAGATGAGCCAAGACTTTTTGTTATGAATATGAGACATTCTGATCCTGAGGCTATGGGTGAGTGTGGAGATGACCTCAGCTACTCCTAGCATGTATTAATAAGATGTAGTGAGCTGTAAATTGGTAGCTACAGAAACACCATCCAGAGCTGAAAGCGTTAAGGCAAGGGAGCTTTAATCTCTGTTGCACTGGGAGATATAAGACTTCAAAGCCTAGTGGCATGAGCTCAATACCAAAAAAACAAACAACCCAATCCAAAAATGGGCAAAAGACCTAAACAGACACTTCTCCAAAGAAGATACACAGATTGCCAACAGACACATGAAAGGATGCTCAGCATCACTAATCATTAGAGAAATGCAAACCAAAACTACAATGAGGTATCACCTCACACCAGTCAGAATGGTCATCATCAAAAAGTCTACAAACAGCAAATGCTGGAGAGGGTGTGGAGAAAAGGGAACCCTCTTGCACTGCTGGTGGGAGTGTAAATTGATACAGCCACTATGGAGAACAGTATGGAGGTTCCTTAAAAGACTAAAAATAGAACTACCATATGACCCAGCAATCCCACTACTGGGCATATACCCTGAGAAAACCATAATTCAAAAAGAGTCATGGACCACAATGTTCATTGCAGCTCTATTTACAATAGCCAGGACATGGAAGCAACCTAAGTGTCCATCATCGGATGAATGGATAAAGAAGATGTGGCACATATGTACAATGGAATATTACTCAGCCATAAAAAGAAAAGAAATTGAGTTATTTGTAGTGAGGTGGCTGGACCTAGAGCCTGCCATACAGAGTGAAGTAAGTCAGAAAGAGAAAAACAAATACCGTATGGTAACACATATATATGGAATCTAAAAAAAAAAAATGGTTCTGAAGAACCTAGGGGCAGGACAGGAATAAAGACTCAGACGTAGAGGATGGACTTGAGGACATGGGGAGGGGGAAGGGTAAGCTGGGATGAAGTGAAAGAGTGGCATGGACTTACATATACTACCAAATATAAAATGGATAGCTAGTGGGAAGCAGCTGCATAGCACAGGGAGATCAGCTCTGTGCTTTGTGACCACCTAGAGGGGTGGGATAGGGAGGGTGGGAGGGAGACGCAAGAGGGAGGAGATATGGACATATATGTGTATGTATAGCTGATTCACTTTGTTATAAAGCAGAAACTAACACACCATTGTAAAGCAATTACTCTCCAATAAAGATGTCAAAAAATAAATAAAAGAAGAGAAGATAATTATTGATTAAAAAAAGAAAGCCTAGTGGCATGAACAGGATTCATGCTTATACAAACAAAATCTATATTTTGTTTAGAATTTTAAAGGATCAGCTTTTTCATCTGTTAAAATTTTAAGTCCTTAAGTCTAACCTGTGAGCAGCTACAATATCCTCTCTGCCGCCTCATGAAATGGGTAGATAGCCGAGACCATTGTATTTATGCCTGGGGGAAATGAGATGCCAGGCAGGAAGTGGCAGCATAAATGTTATCTTGTCTGAGATCCAAGGTAGTACCAAAGAATACCTCCAAGATCAAGGGCTATTGAGTCAAGACAATATGGAACACAGGAGTCGATTTCATTCTGCCCCGGAGAAGCGGACTCCCATCCTTCTCAACCTCCACCAAGCGCTACAGCATCTCACTGTGTGTCTGTCTATTTTCAGTGAAATATACAGTATGGACAACAAAGCAAACATTTTCTTTATTTCTCCACTATTATAAAAGAAGTTTACCATATAGTTTTATAGGGTAGAGAGATACTGAACAAACAAAATTGCATTTAAGTTAGTTTCCAGTGGCTTTTCCCCTATGTACTTCATCAGAATTACATGTTTTCAATCTGTAAGAGTTATGAAATTTCTTGTGCTAAGAATTCATCCTGGGAGAAAACACTGGCTTTTTGGTACTTGGATATATTATCATACCCTGATCTCATGAAACATTGAACTTAATGTCAGAATCAATCATTTCAGAAGCCCTAAATTTATGATTTACATTTTGTATTAAAAATAAACCAAAAAAAGAAAAAAAGCTGGCAGGTAAGCAAGGGCTAATGGAATTTGTGAGAAACACAGTGACTCTGGCAAAAAAGAATGGAGTAAGGACTTTGAACTTCTCCAGTCCTTGGGAGAGTGGCTTCTGTTCACCAGAGGGCAGCACCATGACCAGCAGGTTAGGAGTGAAGGGAATTTCGAGAGGAGCTTCTGTGAGGAAGAGTTGAAGAGAGAGAAGGGGGACGAGGGAAAAGAAGACAGATGCAGGCGGGCCTGGGCAGAGCGGGAGAGGATGACGGAAAGAGAAGACGAATGGAAGAAAGTACGTCCTGTAAGAAGGCTGACTAGTTCACACACCCTCTGTCTATCTGTCACACTTCATGACTGCAAACCTTCTAGGTCCTTTGTCAACAGCCAGGCTGAAGTGGATAAGGCTCGGGACAGGCACAGTGGAGAGAACTATCTACAAAATGAAGACCTAAAGCAACCTCGCGTGGGCCCGTTCCTAGAGTTTAGTCTTCCTGTCACTGGAGAATAAAGTCACTCAACGTGACTGAAAAGTCCTGGGACTTTCCATAGAATAATAGCATCTGGTACCCACGTGAGCCAGGGCAGCTGTGACAGCAGAGGGTGAAGGATGCAGCCCTCATCCAATTGCCATTGTCCTTCAACTCCATCCTCAGTCTCAGCCTCCATTTATGTTCCTACCTGAGCCGCAGTGTTCAAGACCAGTGGGCACTTCCTGAGTGGCCGTCTCATCCCAGAAGGGGTAGCAAGCTCTCGGCGGGTGATAAGTGGACTGGAAACCACAGGCCATTCGAGGATCTTCGTAAGAGCTGAGAGGTCCCTGCCTCTGTGATCAGGAAAAAAAGGAAATATATTAAGATTCCCTAATGGAACAGCAACTTCATATCATCCATACGTAGGACTCATCCACAGATGATAACAGGATAGAACCAACTGTTGATCAGTACCTCCCACCCAAAAAAAAAGACACAGGGAATAGGAAGGCTTTCTGACTTAGACAATGTATACATTTATTTTCATCCCCAAGCATTTGAAGAATTTTTTAAATTTTCAAATAAGGACCCATGGTTAATAGCAAGGCAGAATCTTGGTCATCTTTACACAATCCTGGCATTTTTTCTTTTTTATGTAACCTTACTCTATAAAAATACCATGAAAGGATATTCTTACGAGACATTCCATTATCATAGAACCAATAAGTGACAAATGCCAAAGGAAAAACAAAAAATGGACCTAAATGATACAAATCACTCCTTTTTCAGTTAATCGATGTGCATAGGTTTTAACGATATTGATTGATAGACTGGAATTCTCAGGTTTTCCCAACATTTGGGTACTTGTGCAACTCTCTTATCAGTTTTATAGAATCCACAAAATATACTCTCCACCCAGTACTCTCTAAGTAGGACAAATACACTGTGTGGGAGACCATGATTTGAAGTGTTTAAGACCCTATTCTTTGAAGCCACATATACATGGATTCAAATCCTGGCTCCATCACTTACTGATGGGGGCCTGGGCCTGTTCCTTTATCTAAACCTCAGTTTACTCAATTATAAGATGGAAATAATAATACCTACCCCATAAGGTAGGAGGATTGAATGAAATAATATGTGTAAGAAAATAATACATAAAGCAAAACAAAATATGAAATGCATGTCATAAAATTATGTATTCCTATATTAAATGCATGTAATAAGGAGTGTACATGGAGCCTAATATAAAGTAGGTATTAATATAAGACCCTTAACATTCCTGGGATTAAGCAAGAAGGTTAACAATTAAGACACAAAAGAAGGAGCAAATTCATGGAAAGAAGATTTCCTAAGAATAGGAGTCTAGTCTACACTGGCCCACCCTCAACTTTCTTTTCTTCTTTTTTATTCTTTCTTTCTTCTGTTTGGCCCCTCCACCTCCATAAAGACCCCAGTTAAGGAAACGGAACTTTGCTAGAATCTGATGTGATTAAAACTATCAACGTTAAGGTGCTAATTAATAAATGGAACCCCTCAGGTGGAATTCTCATCCCTGAAGAGTAGCTTGCTAACCCGCGGTCAGAGCCTCTAATTGGAGAACCTCTTACATCCTCTCTCCCCTTGAGCGGCAGCCCTATTACGTTAGATTCAATCATTCACTGTCTACACTCTCTTCCCCATTTTGCAATCATCCATTCGCTTAAGCTCAGTAAAAATAGCATAAGAGGGTATATTGGCACAGAGAAAAATGGCAATCAAGACCAAAATGTAAAAGGAGGTTTTGTGCACATTAATTTACGTGATATTTTTCATAATATTCATAAAATCATTCAGACTACGGCTGGATGAAGTTTACTTCGGGGCTGTTCCTCTTCCAGGTGGGTTAAAGGTGCTGAGAATGGAATAAAACCCTGGGGACTGAACGGAGTCACATTGAGTTCTTGTCTATCAAAGGCTAATGTCCTTGGCTTCTGCTACCAGGAGGCCCTGGTGAGAGCCACAAGAATACAAACAGAGCAATGGCAGTCCTGCCGTTTGTGTTTGGGACCGAGATTTAGGGAAAACATCAGAAAGAACGCTCAGCTGAGCTCCGGTCAGAAAACGTTTCCTTAATTCTGGCATAAAACCATATTGCTGACATTGTATTTTAATACTGTAAGCTCCTGAAGCAGCTACATTAAGATTTTCTTTTTGGATCCCCGACAATCCTTTGCAACAGAATCAATTTCAAGCACATTTCCTAGATGAGCTCTGTGCTCTCAATGTCTATCCCCATTTTTCATATAGAGTATTTCTCAAAATTCAGTGTCAAGTGTCAGAGTTGTAGGAATAGGGTCTCGAGCGAGGAAATTTTGTATTTAAATGGCATAAAGGAGCACTCTGAGTGACCTGGCCCTGTCTTCTTTGGGAGCAGTGTGTGCATGGTTTGCCTAAACCACAAAGTCCTTGTAAGAAGGCAGTAGGTGGTACCAGTAGGATCCTTGTAGACAGGTGGTGGGTGGTTTGGTGCAGGCCCTGCTAGGATGGTGGGGACAAGAGGAGAACTTGAATTCAGGTGAAAAAGTTGAGGCTTTCTCTGCTAAGGAAAGGTCACTGAAGGTGAGGCATGATTCGCAAAGAGGTGTTGAAGGAAAATGATCCGAGAGCGCTGTAGAGGGGAGATAGAGGGTGGGAGTAAGTGGTGGGTTAGGGATAAAGCAATGAGGTTCCAGACCCAGGTGATGACCACGTGGCCATACAGCGAGTCAGCACACAGCTTTGACCAACAACCACGTATAGCATCTCCTTGAGTTTCGTGATTGGCATTTTTTGTGGAGTCTCTCCAGCTCCCATAGCAGGCTCTTTGTTGTCAGGGAGGGTTCACTTATTATTTTATACAGGGAAGTCAATTTTTAAGACATATTTCCTCCTTAGCTGTCCTCAGTGGTGCCAGGGGAACCTATTTTTAAGAATGAGAAGGAGATAATGCACCAAGCTTACCATGAACCATGAACATCTTTGCTCACAGATGCTCCTGGGAGCATCATGACCCTTGTCACCTAGACACCTGCCTGTTTATTAGACATTTCACAAACTGACTGAATACCTATTTCACAGAGTATGAAAATGACATTTTTACTCAAGAGAACCACAGAGCCAGTTCCAATTCATTATGAAACCTTCTCAGCTGAGGAGAAAGAAGCTGCTTATTAACAAGTCAGAAATCTGGGAAGCAAAGCACCCACCTCCGTGCTTGACAAGGGCACCACCCAAAACAAGTTCAACATCTTCCTTTCCTGGCTGCTGGAGAATGGAGGTGAGTTCAGGAGATGCAAGCAACCCTCCTAGCCCCCATCACAGTTTAGGGAACCCATCTGATGGGTCCTCACTCATTCATCCCACAGGGGATTATTGAAAGGAGCTAACGTATGTTGCACACCACCCCATGCCCATCAGTGATCTAAGCATGATGGAGAGATGGTCATGTTTAATCCTCACCATAGCTGTGCAAGATTGGTATTCTTACCTTCATTTTACAGAAGAACAAATTGAGGCTTTCAGAGGGCAAGTAAATTTCCAAAGACCACACAGCTAGTAAAATAATGGGGATAGAATTCTAGTCGAGGTCTACCTGATTTCAGATTGTCTTTTTCTGTATCTGTGCAATGTGAACCTTGTGTGGCTCGGATTGCTCAAGCAGGGAGGCTGCCATCCCATGGTAAGTACTACATGGATTATGGTAATGGACACTTGTGAACAAATCTGTATCACACAACTAGTCTGTGCCAACTATTATGTTAGATGCTAAGAATACAGTATGAGCAATATATGAACTTTACCCTCAGCAGTGCAGACTAGTAAACAGGAAATTACAGCAAGGAGATGTGACAGGGTTAAGTACTGATGTGTAGGGGGAGGAGAGTGACAGCAGGTAAGACTTCCTAGAGGAAGCAGATTAAGGTAATAACCAAAAAGTCAGGTAAGATTTAGCCTAGAACATGAAGGTGTAGAGAGCAGAAGAAGATGACACACCTAAAGGTGCCAAGGAACGTAGATGGCGATGTAAGGAAGGATCCGAAAGACTCGGCTTGGGGATATAGAGAGATAAAGACTGCTGTTTGGAAGTGACAAGCATGAGGGGAAAGTGTGCTCATGGCAATGAGAACGCTTGCAATGGAGAGCAACTAGCAAGAATGAGAGCTGGAGGGACAGTGTTGAGGGCCAGAAACACCAGACCAGAATTTGGCTGCAGGAGAAAGGCATTAGAGGTTGTCTTAAAGCTAGTAAGAGTGACATGGTGACTCAGGATGTCCTAGAAGGACCCATTCGATAGCGCTAAGTCGGATGGACTTAGCAGGATCAGGTGAGGAGGATGACAAGGCAGCCACGGTGCCTGCAGAGCCAGGTCACAGCCTGAGGCGTAAAGGGAAAAATCAGTACTACCGATCCTAACTGTATTTATTTATATTAATTTATTTTTTTAATCAATTTATTTTTGGCTGCGTTGGGTCTTCGCTGCTGCGTGCAGGCTTTCTCTAGTTGTGGCACGTCGGGGCTACTCTTTGTTGTGGTGCGTGGGCTTCTCACTGTGGTGGCTTCTCTTGTTGCGGAGCACGGGCTCTAGGCGCGCAGGCTTCAGTAGTTGTGGCTCATGGGCTCAGTAGTTGTGGCTCGCGGGCTCTAGAGCGCAGGCTCAGTAATTGTGGCGCACGGGCTTAGTTGCTCCGTGGCATGAGGGATCCTCCCGGACCAGGGATTGAACCCCTGTCCCCTGTGTTGTCAGGCGGATTCTTAACCACTGTGCCACCAGGGAAGTCCCCCTACTGTATTTAAATTTTTTAGTTCTTTTAATAATTTTTGCATTCATTTTGATTGTCAAAATTATTGCATTAAGATTTACGTAGCTTGAGTACTGCATTTGGGGGCCACCCTTCGGCTTTGCCCCCATTTGAATGCTTCCCCTCAGTGCCAGTGCTGAGCAGTGGCCAGTTACGAAGAGTTGGATTAAGGTCATGAATGTAGAGGTGAAGAGGAAGCAAGAAGTGTAAGATACCTTTCAAAGGAAGAGTCAACATGAATTTATGGCTCACTGGTGATGAAGGCAAGGGGGGATCCAAGATCATGCTTAGATTGCTTGCTTTCATGATAGTGAAAATGGTGAGTTTAAGTACGGAAGTAAGGAGGTTGGAAGGATATTTCTCTTTTGGTTGTGTTCAGATGGAAAGATGGCAGAGAAATTTGGTGCAGAGGTCCTTAAGGTGGCAGCATGACAGGAGAAGACAGGAAAGGATACAGTTAGATCTAGAAGTGTAAAGGATCTAGTTAAAGTATAGAGTCAGGGAAAATGGCAGTTAAAAAGAAAAGAGAGGGCTTCCCTGGTGGCGCAGTGGTTGAGAGTCCGCATGCCGATGCAGGGGACACGGGTTCGTGCCCCGGTCCGGGAAGATCCCACATGCCACGGAGCGGCTGGGCCCGTGAGCCACGGCCGCTGAGCCTGCGCGTCCGGAGCCTGTGCTCCGCAACAGGAGAGGCCACAACGGTGAGGGGCCCGCGTACCGCAAAAAAAAAAAAAGAAAAGAGAAAGGATCATAAATGGCTCTACCACACCATCCAGCAATTGCATTTCTGGGTATTTACCCAAAGAAAACAAAAACACGGATTTGAAAAGATATGTGCACCCCAATGTTTACTGCAGCATTATTTACAATTGCCAAGATATAGAAGCAACCTAACTGCACATTGATGGATGAATGGATAAAGATAAGGTACACATACACACACACACACACACACACACACACACACAGGAATACTACTCAGCCAAGAAAAAGAATAGAATCTTGCCATTTGCAACAACATGAATGGACCTAGAGGGTATTGTGCTGAGTGAAATAACTCACACAGAGAAAGACAAATACTGTATGATTCCACTTACATATGGAATCCAAAAAACAAAACAAATGAACAATAACAAAACAGAAACAGACTCACAGATGCAGAAAACAAACGGGTGGTGGCCAGAGAGGAGGTGGGGTGGAGGGATGAGTGAAATAAGTGAAGGGGATTCAGAGCAGTTATCAGATAAGTAAGTCATGAGACTACAGTGTACAGCATAGGGAATATAGTCAGTAATATTGTAATAAGTTTGTATGGGGACAGACAGTTACTAGACTTATCGTGGGGACCTTTTCGTAATGTATAAAAATATTGAATCACTATGTTCACTTGAAATTAATATAATATTAAGTCAATTATATTTCACTTTTGAAAAAATGGATCTATGAAGTTGCCTGTCGTTGGGAGGAAAAGTAAGGGAGAAACAACAAAGAAGGGCCAGTTAAAGACACAGGAGGAAAAACACAAAAGTGCTCGGTGTGGGAGACACCAAGGGCAGAGCTTCAGAACCGTGTGGGTTAGCAAGCGGCTGCTAAGGGGAGGGTGGTATCCATGCAGCCTTGGAGGGCCTGGGTGCCCTGGGTGTCTCAGGAGAGCGCGCACTCCTGCCCTGCTGTGTCACACGCTGTGATGAGCCTCCCCACCCCATCTCCAGGGACCAGCACTGCTGTCCTTGTCCTCTGAGAGGCTTCAGAGGACTCGAGCCTGCAGCCTAAATGCTTTGCTTTCCGATCCTGGAAAGAAATAGCATAAAAGCCCTGAAGTCTGGAAACTACTAGGATGAGGGACACACACTTGTCTCTGCTCCAACATGAGCCAGCTGTGACGTCATCACCGCAGCCGACCACTGCCCCCCTGCTGCAGTCAGGGCTTCATGTATGGTATTATGTCCCCCTTGTTCCCCTGTCCCGCCGGTTCGCCTCTCCGATGCTTCCACCAGGGACCTCCGTCTCCCCGCCCCACCCACGCGGCCCCCTCCCTGTGGCTGCTCTTCACCTACCCCCCAGCCCTGCCAAACCTCCCAGCATTGCCTCTGCCCAGAGGCTTCCTTCCCTCCACCCCCTCCAAAGACCCCCCAATTGGAAAAGAGGGAACAGGGGAGTAGTTTTTCAACACTACATCGCAAACTGATGGCGGCGGCGTTTCTGTAAGAGTTCGTTTCTGTCTTGAGCCAAGCAGCCTTAAATGTCCAGGCATTTGCTCCGCAAACCCTTCCTGACCCTTCTCGTGTATGTGTCACTCAGAGCACAAACTCTGTGGGAGTGCATCTGTCTTTCGTTTAACCGACTTCAGAATTTTAGGGTTTAGCCTTAGTACCGGGCCATAAACATATAAGACACATAAATATTTCTAGATCCTGCTGCTTAAAAAAATATACATGCCCAGACGCAAAGCTGAGTTAACACTGGATGGATGAGTGCAGGGGTTTGCCATCCACGGGGATAACTCCACATCATTCTAGGCCTGGCATAGATGTTCATACCCTCCGGTAGGAAGACAGGAGACTGGAAATCAGGAAGCCTGGGTCTGAGTCCTGCTCTGCCCCTAAGGAGCTGCGTAGCCTCCAGCCCATCTCTTAACCTCCTTAAACCTTTGCTTCCTGAGGAGGTTGGCCCCAGTGATCACCAAGTTCCTTTCCAACTGCAAGTCTCCTTTCTGCTGATCCATCCACATTCTTTCTCCTGACCTTGTAACTGACAACCTTCATTTGATTTTAAAAAAAAAACCACCCCAGGGTGGAAAAAAAAGCCTAGAGAACCGGAAGTTGTCATCATTTAGATTCATGACGTACAAGGTCCCCTTCAAATGCATTAACACCTTCATGTCGGTTGTCTTCATTCTTCCCTGAAATGTGCTCACATGCCATTCTGCCACCACCTTTCCCATTTTTCAGTAGAGAAAGTGAAGTTAGGAAGTGCCTGCCTAGCTGCTGAACCGTCCAGGGGCTCTCACATGCTAGGTGCAAGTCTGTGCAATAAATGGGGAACTTCTCACCTTAAAACCTTTCACCTCATTGCAGGCAGTTGCCCTCCCAGGCTGGCCTGACCGACTCCGCAGACCTGTCATCGAGTCTGGGCTTCCTCATCCTGAGAAGACGCTAGGCCAGTCAGCACCTCTTTACATTCACGGAGAAGTGCTTTGGCATCGCTGGGGAGGAGTCTGGGGCAAACTGTATCTGGGGCACCTCTGCTTCAGGGGGCACATGCATCCTGCTCCCTCGAGAAAGGAAAGAGGCAACACCGAAACACCCCTCAGCTCTCCCACCAAGGGGGAGGGGGCGAGGGTGCTGCAGCCACAGGAGAGGCAGGAACAGACAAAATAGGAAACCCTCAAAGGGCGATTTAATTTTAGACTCAAGGCCAGGAAATTCTTTTTAAAACAATAAGAGTGATGGGCTTGGGCCTTGGTGAAAGGGCAGGCCAGACCACTGTAGGTTTCTGAGACAAAAAAGAATCTGAAGCACAGAGAGAACAGAGATGGGAACAGCGGATTCTGCTCTCCATGAAAAGCTGTGCTTGGCCTCCACACGGGCTACGTGGACCACAGCTGAGGCCACCCTGAGACGCCCCCAGGCCTGGGGCTGCAGACCAAGGCAGGGGAGGGGGGCAGTGACCGATGCTGCAGCTTCTCACGCCAGCCTGAGACCACAGCCCCCTCCACTCAAGACATTACTCGGTGGGACCTGCCCCAGTTCTGGGCGCCTGGACTTGACATTCTCTTGCTGAGAGATATGGGGTGTGATGCGTGTCACACATCAGCTTCCACTCGCTTAGCGGGAAGCCTTCAGACTCCCAGTGACTCCACGGGGTGCCAGCCCCAGGCATCCATCCCAAGTGTGGAGACAGAGGGTGAAGCTGACTCAGAGCCTCCTGATAGGACATTGGGAGAACCTCCCAGGGCGGAAAAACTGGGCAGGAATTTCGATTTGCTCAGCGCTCTACAAAATGGAGTTCTGGGGTTTTTTTTGTCCTAAATTCAATTCAGCATGAATAAAGCATATGAATCCATGAATTGTCATAAATTCTTATCCATCTCCACATTTCTTAAGAATGATCAAGATGCGTTTGATGGTAAGGAGTTTCCTAAACCAGGAGCCGCGAGATCTGGACCATATTCCAGATCATACTTCTAAGCTCAGGCAACTTAATTTAACCTCTCAGGACCTGAATTTCCTGATATTGGGAGATGGCCTCTAGGTTATAGTCTGGCTCTAAAATTCTCCAGTTTGTGCTAACTGAACCCAGTATCTTAGAAAATCCCCACTTTCTAAGATGCTGGAAAAAGACACATCTCTCTTTTTTCCTTCACATTTTCTGACTACCACTAAGAGTTATGGCTATAGATCATTTCTTAAACATAATGTTCCAGCAACCTCTCCAGAGGTAAAGCCATCACCACCCCAAGCGACAAGAAAAAATTTTCTTTTCCAGTTTCCATTTACATTCTAAATTTCTTTTTCTGTATTCTCACTTCTCTAATCTGGAATACCTTATCCACTGCTCTCCAGGATTCCCAGAGAGAAGGAAAAGGCATGTGTGCTAAGCTTCATGGAAACGAGCACCAGCCCTTCCCAAATTCCCGAGAAGCGCAGGGACTGCACAGACATCCCTGTGAGCACACCCTAAGGCATGTGGGGTGGAGTGAAGAGTGAGAGCAGCACTGGCTAGGAAGGGAATGGCTTCCCAAGGAAGCCCGATTAAACTGCAATTACTCAAGGTAAGAGAACCAGGTCCGTTTACACAATGGGGTTGTAAACCACCAGCCCATCACAAGAGAACTTTGATCTGGTGGCAGGGGAGCTATTTCTAGTGCAGGGTACTGATGAAGCGAGGAGGTTTCTCAACAAGAATGTCTCCATCTTGACCCCCAGAGCCCCGTCTTGCTCTGGAAACACCCTTGTATGGGCAATCAGTGGAACCATCTCCACTCCTCCCTGTATGTGGCCATCTCACACGATCAAATAATCCAGAGAAAAATAGAGAAGTGATGGTAAACACAGGGAAAGGGAATTAACTGAGGTCATGTTTGTGGCTGGTATCACAATGACCTGCTATGGTAAGTTACACTCTGTGCTTATTTTACAGATGAGGACATTGAGGTTCAGAGGGAGTAATGTGCCCAAGGTCACATGGCTGAGGAGTAACAGACCAGAATTTAACTCAGGTCTTTCTGACTCCAAAGCCTAAGTGTCTTCCATGGTACTTGCCGGGCTGTGTCCCACAGCTGCCTGGCCCAGGATGGAAGGCTCGGAGCCTTCCATGTGGTCTGGCCCCCTGGACAGTTACTTGCCCGGCGTATCGCTATATTCCCAAAGGCCTGAGCGCTGAGAGCAGGTGAGTGGGCGGTCGTCTATTCCTTCCCTCTGTACAGTTCAAGGTGCTTCCTAAGCTCACATGGCTCAGGGGCCATCGATCCTCAAGGACCTCCTCCGCATCCTCCTTGCTGGGGAGGTAGCCAAGGACAAGGACGTGTTTGGTCAAAATGAGGGGCAGCCCATCCTCCTATACCGGCCCTCCCCCAGCTCTGCGGACTCAGCGGCACGAAGGGGAGGATGACACAGGAGAGGACCAGGGCTTCGAGGGACTTCCAGGGCTCACGGCGGGCTCACTGAGCCAGCATAACAGGAAGGAGCGCTTCCTCCCCTTGGATGAAAGGGTCCCTGACACACAACCCACATAAGTACCTGAAAACGTCACCCCCTCCAACACAATGGCCAGACAACTTCCAGAAGTGTCATTTCCCTACCACCCCAGCTGTGATATCACTTCTTTCATGAAGGTCTCCTGAGAGGCTGACCTTACAAGGGAGAGAACTTGTGTCCTGCTTTTGACAAAGGGGTCTCGAGGCAGATAATGTGAGTTCTGTGTACAATGGCCAGTACCCGAAGTATGGGACGAATTTTACAACTGTTGCTGTGATTATTTTAAGGCTTCCCCTGGTACGGCAAATGATCAAATCACGCTAATGCTACCTCTAACACACAAATAAGGAATCTGAGATTTAGCAGTCTTCAGAGCCTGGAAAGTATTCGTGTCCTAGTTTAGAAGATTGTTTCTTGGACAACTAAAGCAGCCTGCTTAGCAGAACCCCTCATAACATGGATACAGTCTCACTTTTTTTTTCTTTTTTAAGATTTCCCTTTCTCACGCAATAATTACAAGTAAATACACACAGTACCACCCCACCTTCAAACCTGATCTTGTGTGTATTCTAGGGCAGGGCTTCTCAACCTCGGCACTACTGACATTTGAGGCTGGACAATTCTTTGTCATGGGGAACTGGACGGTGCGGTGCGGGATGCTTAGCTGCATCCCTGGCCTCTACCCTCTGGCCAGGAGCACCCGTGCCCGTCAAGTTTTGACAAGCAAAAATATCACCAAATATCCCCTGGGGACAAAATCGCCCCCAGATTGTAAAGCAATTATACTCCAATAAAGATGTTTTAAAAAATCACCCCCAGATTAAAAACCCACTGTCCTTATGGTTTTCCTTTCACCCTCAAACTTCCCATGCCTGGGACAGTTTCTCTTCTTGGTGGCGCAGGCTAACTAACCCAGAGACCAGGGCGCCGGGCAGGAGGACCTGAATGATCAGATTAAGCACCACTGGTTGAGCTCCAGACAGTGAGGCGCCAACAGAACTGAGAAGACTCAGGTGCCTGGGACGTTAAAGCTCTTGTCTGGGAAAGTCAATGAAGCTGTGCTCACTCCTCTGCGAAATCTTAGATTGGGATTGAGAGTGTGAGGTTTGCTAGTTTCTCTCATATGCCAATGTCCCAAAGTTATATTCTGTAGACAATGTACAAATTCTTTGACTGTTATTACAGCCCAGCCTAAAGTTGGATGGAGGTTGTCTGTAGGAGCTGGCTCATTGAACTTGAGGTTGTACTCATCAATTTTATTTATCTTTTTTTTTTTTTTTTTTTTTTTTTTGCAGTATGCGGGCCTCTCACTGTTGTGGCCTCTCCCATTGCGGGCTCCTCCGGACGCACAGGCTCAGCGGCCATGGCTCACGGGCCCAGCCGCTCCACGGCACGTGGGATCTTCCCGGACCGGGGCAGGAACCCGTGTCCCCTGCATCGGCAGGCAGACTCTCAACCACTGCGCCACCAGGGAAGCCCTATTTACTTTTTTTTTTTTTTTTTTTTTAATTAAAAAGGACGTCAATGAAGAAGTCAGAGGACTTTTCTTCATGTTCTATGGTTCTGAAAGTTTGCCTAACCAGTTCCAGCGATGGAGAAACTGAGGCCCACAGAGAAGTTATGAGTGAAAGTGCTAGAACAATGACATAGAAGTTATCCCATGTAACTTTCTGCTATTACCCAAGCAACTCTGAAATATGGGAGTGAAAAGGATCCCACGTGCTGATAACGTTTTTCAGGCATGGCTGCTGTGTTTGGGGATAAATGGGTTCTTTGTTGTGAAACCAGTGGAAACCATTCAAAAGGCCTTAAAAATATCCAGGGTATTCAGCCAGGGCTGGGGTCTTCAGTTGAAAATACACACTTAAGAGTTGTTCTTGGTTTTTTTCTAAATCTCATACAATTTCCAGATGCGCTGTCTAGGATAACTTAATATTATACCTGCAATGTGTATATGTGTAATAAAATTTATTTCAGTGCCTAAAATAAAATAAATGCAAATTCACGTGGCATCACTTTTTCCGACATGTTAGTGAACTTTTTTAATTGGATTACAATACGGGCAAAAAGAATTAGGCTGGCATTTTTTTTTTTTAATTCCTGCCCTGCCCCTAGGTTCATCAGAATCATTGTTTTTAGATTCCATATATATGTGTTAGCATACGGTATTTGTTTTTCCCTTTCTGACTGACTTCACTCTGTAGGACAGACTCTAGGTCCATCCACCTCACTAAAGATAACTCAATTTCGTTTCTTTTCATGGCTGAGTAGTATTCCGTGGTATATATGTGCCACATCTTCTTTATCCATTTGTCTGTCGATGGACAGTTAGGTTGTTTCCATGTCCTGGCTACTGTAAATAGAGCTGCAATGAACATGACTCTTTTTGAATTATGGTTTTCTCAGTGTATATGCATAGGCTGGCTTTTAAATCTACCTTTCCAAGTCAATGACACATTTTGCCCTGAAATCACAATATCCTTGTTTACTTTAACAAATCTCTACAAAATCACCTTTAAGAAAACTTTAGTGTCATTTGTGCTGACCTTAGACGATAACCTTTGTGTGAGAAGCAGAAGGAGCCTTTCCCTGGCAATGCCTCCAGCCCTATGGACCTTAGCAAGCCTCTTGGCAATTTCTAAGCAGAATGGAATAACTTTTGGTCTGGACTTGTTCTGTGTGTGTGTGTTTTACACATATTTCTGAAGTAAATTGTACTCTAAACGTTTTCCTGATTCTAATTTTTTAATAGTGAATGGCATTTATATGAAAACAGAAGCCACTTAAAAAAGAAGAAATATGTATTACAGAAGAGCCAGTGAAGGAAGACGTGTTAATCATTCCTTGAACATAAAATACCTTTTTAAGTAATTATTTTTTCAATACTACAGAAAATAATTTTCAAACACATCAGATCTTTTGATATACAATTACAGTGAGAGGTCATGGCAAACTGAAGGGTACCAGTTAAAAATTCTGCAGAACCTCAGACTGGACAAAGCCTGCAGTCAAAAATGAGCTCTGGTAGACTGGAGTCTATATAGACCCATAAACATATTTGGAAGAGTTAACAGTAAACTTATCTGTCCATATCGAGATTAAGTAAAAAAAGGTCAACATTTATGATGGCTATCTTTATAGAAAAACATGCAGAATTTAGAATCAATAGTTAATGATTCAATGCTAATATTAAAAGTTCACTTAACATTGGAATCGATGAATGACAGCATTACGGGATCTCTCACACAGTAAATTTATAAGAAATTTAGCTGAATATTTCAACTGATCAGCACATAGCTTGTGTGAAAGCCTTCTTCCCTAAGAGCAAAAAACCTTTAGTCCAATTTTAAAGTTCCTTTTACCCCTCTTATTCTAGGACTCAGGAATTTTTCCTACTAATTTGTTGTTGTACTTTATTTCCAGTTTCAAATTCTGTTATTAGAAAGCTTGTATATTTTAGCTTTTATGTATGAGAAGAAAAATAAGTTCAATTATGCTAAGAATAGGTCTAAGGTACCTCAATGTGTGAAAAATCTTCACCAAATGAACTGAGCTGTGAAAAATCACCTGGCTTTAACCGTTACTCATGTTTGAGTCATATTCTCTGCAACACAAAAATCTTTCTCAGTAAATCTATCAGTCTTGGATGTTTTACTTTATATGGTGATAAAACGACAGATAATCTCACAATGTAGCCCCTCCAAAAAACTCAAAGCTCATTCCAACTGTGGAGTTGGGTCCCCAGCTGCTTCTGTCTAGGAGAGATCAGAAAGCAGGAACCGAGGGAGGAGAGGGGACGGCACGGTGGGCAGGGGGAGGGCAGGGAAGGCGTCCCACTTACCACTGCTGCAGGTCGCACCGCTGAGTAGGGGGCAGGGCCACTGACTGCAGACTCCACAAAGTAGCTCATCACGCTGTCAGCACCTGTGTGGGAAAAAGCATTCACTGAGCCACTGGGTGCAGAACATGTGTGGACCAGCAACCAAAGGAGGGCTCGGAGCAGGTCTCCTTAGGAACCATGGCGTTCACTTCTTTGTGTTACAGAGAAAGAAATTAAAACTTAGAAAAACAAAGTGGCCAACAGAGAGTAAGGCAGACCCCAGACAGAGCCAGTCCCCTGACTGCAAGGTAGCCTGGATGGTGATGGCTGCAGACAGTAAGCAGTCAGAGTCCATAAAAAGACCCTTTAGGGGGTTTCTGGGCAGGAATGGGTCTTGGGTGTCTTTTTAAAAAACATTTCCATTCCTGTATCTCCCTCCCTCCACCCCAACCAGGTCTGGCCCTCCATATGAAGTGTGGCATTTATCAACTGATGAAGGACGGAATAGAGAAAGGATTGGAGAAAAGAGTAATGGAAAACCTCCATCGAGGAGGCATGTCAACCAGGACCCTGAGACAGATAAACAGAGAGAAGACCCGAAAAGGGGAGTGAATATTATCCATCTTGAAAAAAGGAGAAGGGCTAATTAAATGTCTTGTTGAGAGCTACTATCTCCATTCAAAGTCTGAATGACCATCACGTTTGAGGAATGTTCTAGCCGAAGGGACTTTCCAGTTAGCTGTCGGTCATCAGGAAAATCGTTTATATACAAACATTTCTGTTGAGCCAAACGCTCTCTAAAGTACACTAGTTTACACACTTTCATAAGTTCAATATTACACACTAAAAAAATGTCTTTCTTGAATGATTTAGAAGATTAAATTCCTAGGTATGTCATTCAGAGGCCAAATTCCTATTGTTAGGGAGTGCATTTGAGTTTCCACTTAGCTACTTTCCACTTTGTGTTTGTCTGTCCTTTTCCTTTATTCTTGGGAATAATTAAAGCCACTGACCCCATTTCAAGAAATATAAAGAATACGCTATGTCTTATGTTCAATTTACAACTTTGTTCACCATCTTGATACAGCTTGACAGCCAATGAGCGTATATATCTTCTCTCATATGAAATGTATTTAAATAACATAGTTAAGGGACTTCCCTGGTGGTCCAGTGGTTAGGACTCTGCGCTTCCACTGCAGTGGGCACAGGTTTGATCCCTGGTTGGGGAACTAAGATGCCACATGCCACGCAGTGTGGCCAAGGAGAAAAAAAAAAAAGCTAGACTTCAAAAATAAATAAATAACATAATTAAAGTTCTGCACTACAAAGTTATACTGACTAAGGGCTACCGTCACATAGCAACTAATATCATACAGTTGAGAAGTAAGTTAAAAATCTTCTGAAGACGTAAATTATCCCAGAGCTGTGCTTATTGTTTTTAACTAAAATGGTACCTTTTTATGACGTCTTTTCTCCCCAAAGTAGAAGCAGTCAAATTAATACTAATTTTTTAAAAGTAAAATAGCTAAGGGTACCTATGTTTCTCAAGATGTTGTTTTCTAGTTTTTCAGGGACTTGATTGCCAAAAATGGCCCTTAGGAAGAATTCCCAGGTGGCAAAGCAGAAGAGTAGAAAAAGATCAAAGTCTCTAGTCCAAGGACAATGTTCCCATCTGGAGCCGTGGTCCCCTCTTCAGTGCTTCTTTCTAAAAATAGTAAGCAGCTACCAAGTATCAGACCCCGCGCTGGGTAGAGGGCCTGGAGTAAGAAGAAGCCTACCACAGGTCAGTGTGGACACTGCCCATATATTGTACAGAAGCGTTGCTGCTTTTCGTCTTAAATTCAAATTTTAAAGTCCTAATGAGTCATCATTCACCCATCCACCTGCACTTCACAGTTTTGGATCTACTCAGAGATGAGACTTCAAAGTTGACAACATAGATTGTGTCATACTGAGAACGGCATAACCAAGATCTGATTCCGTAGGGAGAAGTTGCTCATCCCTCCAGGGACCCACAGGGCAACCTAAACCTTTGGGAAATGTCCAGGTGTGGCAGTGCTGCTTTGCGCAACCCATCCAGCCCTCCAATTTCCTCCCAAAAAGCCCCCCCCAGGCCCCCTGAGTCATCACAGACCCCAATTATTTATTCAACAGGCACGTCAAAGGCTTCCTTTGCCAGGAACTTGTTAATCATTCAGTAAATAATTACCCTGGTGCTGGAGATACACAGGTAAACAAAGACCCCGCACCTCTTGGACCTTATGTTCTATCAGATCCGGGACAAAGCTGAGACAGACAGATCTCCATCTGCAGGCAGTGGGGAAGACGGGCTCCCACAGAACTAAAATGCAAGGTGGTGAGGAGGTTACCAACAATATGGAAGAAAATAAGCAGTCCGTTTTCCCAGAGGCTGGGGAACAGGAAACCATGGAAGACTGCACAGTGCAAGGTGTGACCACATGGCCCTATGGATCCTCCCTAGACTCTCAGGAGCAGCAGAAGACCTTTACCCGTCTGAATTCCTGTTAGACTTACACCTTTGTAAAAGAAAGCACTTTTGGAATCAGCAGCCTTGTCCTGAAGCCCAGCTCAGAGGCAACCAAGAGCAACGTTCCTCCTCCTAACAACTCTCCTTGGAGCTGGGAAAAAGGTTTAGGGGAAATGTGTTTTCTCTTTCTGATGGACAGAGTGAGTGAGGAAGCCCGTGGGCCCACATATGGTCCATCCTGAGCTGGGCTGAATTCTCGAAGCTTCATGCTCTGTGACTGACGCTCCCCTTGGGGAAAAGTCCTTTGCCCGTGGAGGAAGCTGGAAAGAGGGAGTTGCCAGGGCACTCAAGGGTTCTCATCTCAGGAAATAACTGTGGGACAGAAATGGATGACCGCTTCATTATTTTCTGGAGAAAGAAAAAAAGAACCCACCCTGTTTCCACTTGTAGATGGTGACACAGACCAGCTGCTGTAGATGTAAACCCTTTCAGAAAAACTGTTTGGGTAAAAAAAAAAAAGTTTTTTGACGTGTTGGCCGAGGAGAATTCCCTCCCACATGACAGCTATTTGGACATCGGCTGGACAGACTTTTTTGTCTTGGCATTATAAACATTTATGCCTAAACACAAAACAACTGTGTGAGTTCAGATTTACTCCCCAGCCTAGAGGCATCCGGAGGCTTGTCTGAATGCAGAAATGGTTTGAACCCTTGGTAACAGAGAGCCGTGAAGAACTGCGTTCATTTCCTTGAATGGGACCAGCAGTGCCGGAGCAGCAGACTAAAGTTGTCCTCAGTGAGTTTGTGCTTAAGAGGCAGCTGGGCTCCCAGCTGTGGTCCTCCCCGGCCTCCAGGACCCAAGTGGTCCTCCCTGACCTCCAGGGCCCAAATGATCCTCCCTGACCTCCAGGACCCAAGTGGTCCTCCCCGGCCTCCAGGACCCAAGTGGTCCTCCCTGACCTCCAGGACCCAAGTGGTCCGCCCCGGCCTCCAGGACCCACTTTAGCTCCATTCCTCACCACCGCACTGATGTCTCCACTCCTCTAACTAGAACTCTGTTGTTTTCCCTGTGTTATTTCTCACGTCCCTGCCCTTCTCCCCGGATCACCTCTGTTAGAAACGCCTTGCTATCCCCCTGCTCCTCAGGACTAACTAACCCCTTCTCCTGAAGCTTTTAGATTCATCTCGGAAGTTTTAGCCACCAGGGATCCTTCTTGAACTGCTGTTCATCCCAGCCTGGGCTGGCTGTCCCTTCTCTGTGTTCCCCATGTGTGTTTCCCTCACTGCGCACAACATACTGTTTTATAAATGCCTGTTTCTACCCGCCTCTCCCACTCAACTCAGAGCTACTTGAAGGCAGACACTATGCTTTTTTCATCTTTGTGTCTCCAGAATGTAAGACAGACTGAGGGGTATCAGAGAATTTTTTTTTTCAATTAGTGAATGAATGAAAGAATGAAAGAACAAATAAATTGGTCTCACAAGACTGAACATGTAAGAGATCAGAAGTAAATGTATTCGATTCTCCAATCAGAGACTCTGAATAGATTGCAGATCTGGATGGAGATTCACTGGAAGTAATAGGTTTGTTTCGTGATGCCTTTCTAAGTGAGAACTCTTTCCCTTTATTCACTAGCCATTCAATGTCGCCTCATCCAGAAGCCTTTCAACCACCTCCTGTAAACAGCAGCTTCCTGCTCCTGGTCTGACACCCAGCTGCTTCTTTCTTGTGTCCCCGACTCCTACCCCACTAGAAGTTAAGTCTGTCGAGGACAAAGTTTAGTGTATTTCTTCACTCCGAATCCCTAGATCCTAGGCCAGTGTTGATAGGCAGCTGGCACGCAAATAACTGTTGAATGTGAGAATGTAAGTTACAAAATTTTTACAAACACCTGAACTCATTTAAGCCCCTTTTTTTACGGGGGTGGGGCGAAGACTCGGGCCAAGCTGACACTGACACTAGCCCACCAGCCACCTCTCCTGTCTATCCTCACCACCCTGGACTTTCAGGATAAAAATGGGCAAACCGTGCAGAGGGAAAAACAGGTAGCGGTTTGGTTTCCGTGGGCATCTCACATCCAGTAAAGCCTTTGGGACTCTGGGGAGATCTCGATTCTTCCTAAAACACATGACCGCCCCTGGAGACTCCTGCCCTGAACAAGCCCAGGACCCAGGCCAGGATCTACAGGCTGACACTTCCTTCCATCCAGGTCTCTCCAGGGGCGGGGAGGGTGATACACAGAAGGGAGGGAGGGGGGGACTTGGAGGGGTGTTTCAGGCCAAGGCAGCAGAAGAGCAGGGAATCCCAGAGACCAGGCTTAGCGGAAGCTAAATCCAGTTCCTACCAACTCTGCCCCTGCTTGGCTGCATGTCTAGGTGATAACTGTGCCATCACTTAAGGGTTTTTCATTGGGGTTATATGCTCTTCAAAGAAAGACTATGCCTTTAGGTAAAGAACCTCATAAACCACACTTCAAAATGTTTTCTTTTGAAAATAATTTTTGCCAAAATATAAATATTTATTGAAAAACTTACAAGAAAAATACAGAAAAGTCTATCACGAATGTCAAAATCACCTGAAATTCTACCATCTGGAGATAATTGTACTGATACTTTATTCAACGTTCTGCTGGGTATTTTTTAATGTGTCCATACACATATACACATGATCAGAATTTTACCTTCACGATATTATTCTCTACATGCTGTTTTGCAAACTGCTTTGTTCACTGACATTTGCATGATGCTATGGATAGTTTTCTATGTCAATAAATATAGTCGTACATCCCAAAGTATACAGCTGTCGAGGATTCTATTGTATGTATGCATCATACTTTTCTTAATGAGCCTCTTATTACCGTAAAATTTATTTGTTCCCAATTCCTTATCATTATAAAAGTTCCTAAAATATTTCCTATTCCCATTAAATGACAAAAGTGGTATTTTGGGGACAAAGAATATGTACAGTGTACATTCTATATTTGAATACATATTGACAAACTTCCTTCCATAAGAGAGAAGCCAGAATTATAGTGCCACCAACAAACCCATTGTGATTTAAAACTGACCTTGCCCTCTCATCTTTGTGTTAGCCTATAGGTCAAGAATTATGGCTGTAACATATGAAGCCTGCACACGGGGAATACAAAAGTGCAATAAAGCTGTCACAGAAAACATAGATGATGCATTTTTTTCCTCTTTGCAAGTTGGACTGGAATGCAGGAGAAAAAGAATTCGGTTTCCAATAGGACTAGCCATTCAAAGGACACTTTCCCCAAATGACAGCACCTTTGCCAAACTAAAGACAACAGCGTCACTCATGTCACCGAGGCAACATCTTTCATGTGCAATGGAAAGAGTTTGAATTTCTTCTTTCCAAATGACATGTAAATCTGTTTTTAAAGACTCAGACTGAGTGTTACCTCTTTCAGGGAGCTTTCCCTAAAACTTCTTGTCAGTTAGATAGACATTCTCGGTCCTCCAGCATGGGATTCACTTTCACAAGGTACCGACCAAAGTTCAGAGTACTTCCTGCATCTCAGTTTCTGCTCCTGCATCAGGAGTTGCTAGAGAGCAGGGACTGTGTGTCTTTAGCTGGCACATCATAGACGCGCCATACTCCTGTTGACTAGATGAAGGAAAGACCTGTACGTGAAGACTTACGTCTCAGCGCTTGAGTTTATCCAAGACAGTGAAGATATCTCTGGGACAAAAAAAAAGGGACATCACCTGTGAGGACATGTGTCCGTATGCAGCCCCAAGGTTAGATTTCTTTAATGTTAACTGCAAGCACGATCATACTTTTCTCTAAACTAACAGACATACCCCATTGACGAGTCTATTGTCTTCCAGTATCTTCTTTCTAATTCTCTCGAGTAGTCCATTTGTAGTTTGCAAATCATTTTAGATCTCTCCCTTGATCTGGCAGTGTAACAAAAGCTACCGAGTCCTGTTCTCCAAGAACTCAAATGTAAGCAGCTTTAGATAGCTGAACAATCCTCACTCCCCCAGGGAACCCTGCGGTTACCGTAAGTAGAAAATAAACTGGTAAACAGAATTGAAGATGGTTTCTCTCTCTCATTCCTAACTCTGTAAGAACCTCATTTTCTTGACTATTCCAACATGACCGTAATAAACATTCCTTCTTATTTCAAGGGGCCGGCACCCACCCATAGAGGCCATGTTCTGATCCATGTGCTATTGGCTTCTGGGTCTTAAACTCAATCCACCAACTCTTTCACTAAGTTCATGAGGCATCAACTCACAGATTAGTGAATGCGTCAGTCTTGTTTCTCCCCACCTTTACTGCTAACAATCCCCCAACTCTTACTTGAATAGAGGCTTGAAAATGACTCATATCCATCTCCTATTTCTCTGAAAACTCTCATCTCCTAATTAAGCATAACGTTTTCAGGTTCTGTATGAATTGACATAGCTCAACTAACCTTCCTTAGAATACTAAAAATGGACTCTTGTTATTGTAATATTACAAGTCACTCACTAACATCTCCTGAAAGAGACAAAGAATATAAGATGGTTTTTAAATGCTGAACCATAACAATCAGGGGATAAGAGTGCCTCGTAGACTATTTTATGTTTCCTCCTCTGGAAACAAATCCCTCTTCATCACTATGCTGGAATGGCGCTGTCAACGCTGGGCAGAATGGTGCTATCTGTCATAAACATCAAGGGAATACATTAAAACCTGTCCAGGAATTTTATGAGCACAATGTCAATCCTAGTCTCTGAAACTTTTCAGAAACTAATGCTCTGTTCTTTCTAATGTGGGAACATCTTTTGGAAAACTAAAGGTAACATTCAATCAGCTGTTTGACTGTAGAAGTGGCCACAGCCTTGTCTTCAAATGCCATTCCTCAGATCCTCTATCGAACCATGAAATTCAGCAAATAACCACATTGTCCTTCAGACGTACTCCAGGGCCACGCACATAGTAGGTACTCCATAAATAACTAAATAAAAAATTGGGGTTTTTATCTAGCTAGCTGGTATTGAAGAGCTGCTCAGCCCTGTATTAGGTGCTATGGTAATTCCAAAAGTGAGAATAACTCACTTTTCTTCTTTACATAGTTATTTTTCTAGTTGATGAGATGAGAAAAATGATGACTTTGCTACTCAACAGTGGGGTCCTCGCAGACCAGCAGCATGGACAGCACTTGGGAGCTGGTAGAACTACAGAGCTCAGGTTCCACTCCACGTGGTTCATATGCACATTAAAGTTTGAGAAACCCTGGTGTAGGTAATGTATTATGGGTACATAAAAGATGAAGAAATGACTTACGGAAGGATGCTAAGGGAAAACTTCAAGAGAAGGTGGCGCTGAAATGGGCCTTGAAAAATGTGTAGCTAGAGGTATGCACAAAGATTCAGAAGCGAGAAAACAGTAGATTAGAGAACAGGGAATAATCCAGTAAGCAAATAGATTGTGGGGAAAACGGGAGATGAAATTGAAAGATACTTTAAGGCAGATTACCATACTAAAAGCTTGGGCTTTTGTAGTATAGATATAAAAGCATGATTGCTTGAGTTTTAAATAGTAATACTAATAGTAAAATTAACAATAATACATTAATAAAATTAAAGTTGTAGTATAAAAAATTGGAATTGTTTTCTTACTAAGAAACTAGAAACAAAAACAAACAAAAAGAGCAAGCTGGAGGAATGATGTGAAGCATCTTGGCTTCACGAGGGTGGCTATAGCAGAGGTCATGGTATATGAGATTCTTGGCCACGTCGAACCCAGAGAAGACCTGCAAGCTAAATGTCAACTCTTACCCCATGGTGGCTGCCAAAGAAATCCTTAAGGAGCCTAGAAGTTTAAAGAGTTACTTTTCAACTCATAGTGTGTGGAGTTATGTCAGATATAATCTAGAATTTAGATATGGTTCTGGGTCTTAAGAAGCTCTCAACAAAACTGAGAGATGCCCTAAATATAGAGATAGCTATTGAGAGAATGAATGGTGCCAGGAGAGTTTTAATAATGCCCTTTAACATTGAACTAAAGCACACCAGCTGCCTGAACTCTCTCAAATCCAGCGAGCAACTTCTTGCACTATGTCTGATGGTCATTTTTCACAGTGAGGTTTCATTTGTTCTGTTGCCCAAACTGTAAGTTTCAAATTTCCCAGCATACTGCTAAACAGCTTCCTGGCATACTTATATAAAGAGGGATTTTGTAAAGTCAATGAATTTGGGAATTGGAAAAATCTCATGAAATCTGCCCATTTTTTTTTTCTTTTTTAGTTTTTTTTAACATCTTTATTGGAGTATAATTGCTTTACAATGATGTGTTAGTTTCTGCTTTATAACAAAGTGAATCAGTTATACATATACATATGTTCCCACGTCTTCCCTCTTGCATCTCCCTCCCTCCCACCCTCCCTATCCCACACCTCTAGGTGGTCACAAAGCACCAAGCTGATTTCCCTGTGCCATGCGGCTGCTTCCCACTAGCTATCTATTTTATATTTGCTAGTGTATATAAATGTCCATGCCACTCTCTCGCTTCGTCACAGCTTACCCTTCCCCCTCCCCATGTCCTCAAGTCCATTCTCTAGTAGGTCTGTGTCTTTATTCCCATCTTACCCCTAGGTTCTTCATGACCTTTTTTTTTTTTTTTCCTTAGATTCCATATATATGTGTTAACTGAGCCCAGAGAGGTTAAGTGTTTAGCAGAATGATAAAGAACTCCAGGTGACAGACTATGCATTCACCGGGAGTTCCTTACTGAGTGTGGGTCATGTGCAAATTTCTTTATCTCACAAAGCCTTAATTTCCTCAACTGTAAAATGGGGATAATGATACCAACCCTTTCAGAATTATTGAGGAGGGTTATATAAAATAAAACCCTTGCATATTACTTTATACATGATAAAATGGTCAATAAATAATGGTTATTATTGTTGCTATTTTATCACAGTGCCTGGCACTAGTAAGCACTGACTAATTAACAGTAATAGTGGTTTTTACTTATTATTATTTTACTGCCCAAAGTGGCAGAGGTTATCTATTCAGATATTAGGGCCAGAACCCAGATAGCCTATATCCCTTACCTCTTTTTCTAAAATACTTGCATTTAAATAATCAAAAAAGGATTCCCTTCCATAATCATATAGGTTGAGTAGCCTAATCAAGAAATTCACGGGAGAAAAGCGCCACAATTTCTATTGAATGGCAGTCTGTTTGTACCATTGTCATGCCTAAAACCAAGAAGTAAGCATTCTTCTTACAGCGAGGAGCAAACTCACTGAAAGATTGCGTAGCACATATGGGGAAATATTGCAGCTTCCTGAGATAAACCGATATCTTTTTGATAGAAATGTGACTCTTTCGTGGAGTAACACTTTGGCAACTAGATATAAATATAAGGAAGTCATAAGCGCAACGGAAAATATTGCGAGAGGATTTGTTTGTTGGGTTTTGTTTAAATTTGTTTTGTTTTGTTTCTGCTTTTTCTTTAGAACGGTCCTTCCCAAACTGATTTGCATAGGAATCATCTAGGAATCACCTGAGAATCAGGTTACAAGGCAGAGACTGACCCAGCAGGTCTGAGGTACAGCCAGCCTGACGGTCTGCACTTCCAACAGGATACCCGGACATGCACATTTTGAGTAGCAAGGCGGTGTCTGGACTCACTTGGTTAAATTCATGAGTGGTTATAACAAGAAGGTGTTTGGATGGCAGAGGCCACCGAGGAACAGGCAAGAAGAATCCGGGCCACACGCTGAGCAGAGGTTTGATTTTTATCTTAGCTGCGACACAAGCCCAGCCAGGGAGAATGTGCAGCTCAGCACCCGTGCCCACCTCTCAAGCCACGTGCCAGGTAATGGCTGCATCTGACAAGGCTTCCTGCCTTTCCTAAGAAGCCAGGGTTTGAGTTATTTCACCTCTTATGTCAAGAAACTGGCATCACTGCTCTTCCCCTACCAAGAGGAAACCTTTTGGATTAAGGGTCACTGGAGGGCACCAAAAGGCACTATATTTTTCACAATTTTAAGGGACTTAAATCTTTTGGAAATTCTTTGTACTATGTTTTGCAACTCATTGTGCACTTAAAATTATTTCAAAATGAAAAGTTAACACATTTTAAAAATGCACAAAAGACTAAAACCCTGGGAGTTTCTACTTTTCCACATCTCGAAAAGACAGATTGCATTTCCCTCATTGAGAATATTTTCTTAACATCTTCACTAAAAGTTTGCTGCTTGACTTCATTCTAGGAAGTACTGTCCAAACTGTCCCCTCTGTTTTCTGGATGCTGCACACCAGCACGTGGTCAGCAGGAATATCAAATCTACCCTCTTCTCCGAGAATCAAAATTGATCAAAAAACATCCTTCCCTCACTGCCCTAGGTAACTTTTTCTTTTCCATCTGCTCTCCCAAAGCATTCACAGACTGCATCACATCACTTAACAATTATCTTTTATTTTTAATCTCTTTTCAGGTAACATCTTGCCTCCTAAAATAAATTACGTTGATTCTTTTTTAAAATGAAACATATTTCTCCTTCTGTGTCTGTCACAGCGCCCCACGAGGCTGGGCACGAGGGAGAAATTCAATCAATATCTGTCCCATTGAGGGAGAGATTTGCTGATCCCGTCAACCTGACCTTGTAGCCTTTCTTCAGAGTCTGTGTCTTTCTAACAATGAATCATTAATCCACAGATTCCCCTTTGGAAAATTGGCCTGAGCCACAGTATTCTCCCAGATAAGCAAACCATCACTCCAAGCAGAAAAATTTAGCCTAAATTTGTGTAAGTGCCTCAAAGCTACTGCGGTTCCTATGAGATATGACTCCAGCCACAGCTCTGAACTCACATGCCTTTGCTTCTAATCAGGTCCCACCACCAACCAAGTCGTTCATGGTACCAAACCTCAGAGTCTTCATCTGCTAGATGCGGATAACAAGACAGCCCACCTCACAGACTTCATTGTAGATTAAAGAAGGAACCCATGCAAAGCACCAAGGGCCCTGAAACATACCAAGTCCTCAGTAAACTTCGGGGATGAGTATCCTTCCTTGGGTGGAGTGGAGAAGACCAGGTATTATATCCAGAGAATCATCTAGATTAAAAAGTTTGAGTTCCCTAAAGCTACATTTTCAGTAGAGCAGGGACAAAGGAGATGAAGGGCAAAAGAATGAGTTGTCTTCATACCTAAGTTGGCCCAGGATTGAAAGACCTCACAGGATTCCCCTCAAATGCCACTAACTTGCTGTTCACCACATTTATTTTGCTCAAATACTAAGTACATTTTAATTCCCATAAAGAAGGAAAGAGAGAGACCGAGGAGGGAGAGGAGGGAGAGGAGGGAGAGGAGGGAGAGGAGGGAAGGGGGGAGGGAGAAAGGATGCTCCAGCTCCCTTCTGCTGGTTGATGCAGAAGTGGGAGTTTTGAGTGGGTAATTAGAGAAGGAACACTGCTGTGGAAAACAGATCTGATCACCAATCAATAAAACCATGAGGAACGGCAAACTTTAATCAGTAAGAAATCAAGCAAACACTTTGAGGCAATCAACAAGGGAAATGGCAGTGGCAACTGTTTCCAGAGCATTTGTTTGCCCTCCAACTCACCCTCCCTGGGCACCTGCACCCACACACCCAATTTGTTATAACGTTACTTCAGACCGTCCCTCAGCCTTATTGGCAGTATTCTTATTCTTCAAAGCTCTGTGCTGTTTACAACTATTCTCTCATCTTCATGAGATAGGTGGAGCACAAATCATTATTCACATTTCTTTCATTATTCACATTTCAGAGATGAAGAAAATAAAGCACAGTCACGTCAAATAACTTGTTCTGGGCTCCCCTGGTGGCGCAGTGGTTGAGAGTCCGCCTGCCGATGCAGGGGACACGGGTTCGCGCCCCGGTCCGGGAGGATCCCACATGCCGCGGAGCGGCTGGGCCCGTGAGCCATGGCCGCTGAGCCTGCACGTCCGGAGCCTGTGCTCCGCAGGGGGAGAGGCCACAGCAGTGAGAGGCCCGCGTACCTTAGAAAAAAAAAACAACAACAACAACAACAAAAATGAGAGCTGAGGATTCTGAAAATTAAGTCTGGCTTTAGGTGATCTCTAAAATAGATTAGTTGTAGTGACTCTGATTCCTAGTCCATGGTGCAGGAATAAAAGGGCAGAAATATTCATATATTCCTCATTTAGAGAAAATATAAACAATGTGAAAATCTTGTTCTAGGTGAAAATATACAGCACTTTATATCCACATATGCAGAACCGAAAAAATAAAAAAATAAAAATAATAACTTGTTCTCAGTTCCAAAGCCAGTCTCTAACAGAACCCAAGCACACTCTACTTTCCTGACTCCAAAGCCAGAGCTGGTGCCAGTTCTGACCCTCATCGCCTTTGAACTCCATTATCATCTGAGGCAGGGAACTGGCCCAGATCCATGCTGTCAACCCATTCTCCAAGGTCACAGCCGACTCGATGTTGAAGGGTTACACCCTGTTACCCACCCTCCCCTAGGCTCTACTCTTGGACCTCTTCGCACCTCTAACAAACTAGCACCTCGGTGTAAGGAGCTGGTAAGGCAAAGATGCCCTCTCTGTATTCAGGCCCTCAGCTTCCCACATACATCCTAAGCGGCAGAACCAGGACGGAAGAGGCTGCCTGGCCGCCTGCACTGTTTGTTTTTTCACTACTGAGTTGGCAAGGATGTTGATTTACAATTAGAAGCAGCATGCTTCTTCAAATATTAATATTAATAACTACAATGTAGAACACATGAAAAGGTCTTTTCATCTTCAAAGCACTTTGCAGACATTAACTCATTAGCTCTCCCTCCCCTCCTTTCAGAAACAAGAGGTAAGGAAGAATCTCCACAGTGATAGTGGCCACCCAGCGCCCTCCCTGCCCGGCCCACGCCTGCAGAAGCAAAGGGGTTTCTCTTTAGATAAAAAGAAGGCACGTGGTGCCATCCAGAACCATAGTTGTTGAAAGAGTCAGAGTGCCAGGCATTTTACAGATGAAATGGAGCTATCAGAGTTACCGTTTTTAGAACCTGGATTTCCTGTTGTTTAACAAATATCTCTCTTTTCAGTTGCACGGTAATGGTATGAAGTAGGAGGGGAAATGGCCTTGTGATTTACAAAAAAAAAAAAAAAAAATCTTACCCAAAAGGCAATAAGGAAAACCTGCAATCGAATGCCTTGATCTTGGTAACCCAGCATCTTTTGAATAGTTCGCCTACGTGAAATGCAACTTTAAGAGGGGGTAACAGAGATGTTTTAATAGTAGAGGAAAAGCCCCCAACAAAGTGAGATTGCCAGATATAAAATAACCAATGGAGGAGAGCGGCCCTCCACACCCCCTGCTTGTCCATAGTGCTGCCCAAGGATTCAAGCTCTGTGGTGGAGGTAAAAATTACCCTCCTTGACTTTCAGAATCCTCCTGCCTCAGGTACAAGTCCCAAGGGAAAAGTACAGTCCCTTGGAAAACTGTGAGTCACAGGACAGGGAAAAACACCAAAAAGGCTAGTTTGACCTCAAATCCGTAGCAATTTCCTCAAAATAAGGGCAATTAATTAAGCTACTGAGGTTAAAATAAAAATTTTTTTAAATTAAAAAGTAAAACAATGGCTCACTAGGAGTGTAAGAGAAAAAAGGAAAGAAATGTCAACATTTAACTACAGCTTTATTTCTTTGGAAGTGCTCCAATATGTGAAGAAAATTCAGTTTCTGACAAGTGCTCGGCGAGTGCCTAAAACGTGCATATGCTTTTGCTCTTACAAAACAGGGAAAAGAGAGAAAAGGTCTTGATTTTAGACTACTCTAACAAGGTTAGGAAGTATTTTTGAAAATGGTTATTAAACAATTGAATTGAAAATACAGAAAAATGTGAAAAGAGAAAGCCGCTTGTATCCTGAAAGTCCCCATCAGTTTACCGGTTAATTCCACCAAATGAAAAAAAAAAAAAAGGAAAAGGAAAACGGACTGCAAAGTTTTAGGCAGAAACTCACACCCCACTTACCACTTTGCCGGAGAAACTGGGTGAAGAATAGGTCCTGAGTGAGCTTCCCTCAATGTCTGTGGTCTCTTTCCAACTACCTGCGGGAATCCTCTGCTCGGAGGCTAAAGAGGATGCAAAGACCATAATGTTTCTAATAGAGCTGCCTTCTTAAATTAGGGGGTGTGGTCAAGCCCAGAAAAGCTGGAAAGAAGGCAGTGTTCCACTGGCCCCTGACTCCATGGAGGCAGCCACTAGGACAGGCTCTGTGGTCTAGATGGAAAAGCAAATCATGTTACTGGTTAAGGTAACACCGGATCACAACCTTAATTTATATCATTGAAATTACCCTTCTGTTAAATGTAACTCAGCCACCGAAAGTAGCCGGGAGGGAGATGAGCAAAAGAGAATTCCCTCAGTGGGATAACTCGTGTTTCAGCCTTTGCCATTGCTTTAGATTTACCCTCTACTGAATATTTGAATATTCATGACTCACATTTCTTGACCTTCTCCTCCGAGCCCTCATTTAACCTAGGTCAGGGGTCAGGAGAGGGCTATAGCCTCAGGGCAGGAAAGACTCAGAGAGCAGACTGTCTACCACCCCATCACCGGCTGGGCTTATCTCTAGAAACCTGGCTTATCTCTAAAAATAATAACGTGATGTGAAGTGTGATGTTTCCTAAGGAAAAAACTTAATTCTAAGGAAGAATTAACTCTCTCAAAATGAGAGCTGGGGGGCTTCCCTGGTGGCGCAGTGGTTGAGAGTCCGCCTGCAGATGCAGGGGACGCGGGTTCGTGCCCCGGTCCGGGAAGATCCCACGTGCCGCCGAGTGGCTGGGCCCGTGAGCCGTGGCCGCTGAGCCTGCGCGTCCGGAGCCTGTGCTCCGCAGCGGGAGAGGCCACAGCAGTGAGAGGCCCACATACCGAAAACAAAACAAAACAAAACAAAACAAAAAACAAAAATGAGAGCTGAGGATTCTGAAAATTAAGTCTGGCTTTAGGTGATCTCTAAAATAGATTAGTTGTAGTGACTCTGATTCCTAGTCCATGGTGCAGGAATAAAAGGGCAGAAATATTCATATATTCCTCATTTAGAGAAAATATAAACAATGTGAAAATCTTGTTCTAGGTGAAAATATACAGCACTTTATATCCACATATTCAGAACCGTGGTAAGAATATTACAGTATAATATCATTTCTCTGAATAGGATTATTTCATTACAGAATTTTTTTTTTGGAAAGTCAGTATTTGGCTTTGAAATTTAAGGCTTTTATCCTAAAAGTTTCCATTTACTTTGAGCAATGGATGGGAGTTAAAATGTGCCATGGTTGACTCCTTTCCCTTTCTAATGAAGACACAGATGCTCAACTTTGAAAAACTGTGAAAATATAGTAAGTGTCCTTCAGCGCAACATCATCCTCACCCTTCATTGTACAAACGTAGCAATGCAGTGAAGATGGTGTTGTCATGAAAACAAGATTTTACGGCTCATCTTCTGCCTTTGCACATTAAAAGTCTTAGAGAAAAGGAAGAGATAGCGCTATTGGTTCAGTTTTGTTTAATAAATGTCTGTGCCAGGCACTGGGGGAAATGACAAGTCCACACTGGAGTGGGAAGACAGACACAGAAATCAACCATCTCGATCAAACGTAATACATGCTATGAAAGAATCTGTGAAGAGAGCTACGGAAGCTTCAGACTGTCCCCTGCAGCCCGGTCAGCTCCAGCACACCACCCCATTTAAAAAGTCCATGGGCAATTAAACCAATCACAACCAATTATAATTGTATTCACTATGTTTGCAAGAGAGTTAAAAAAACAAAGCAATGTAGAGAAGACCTGGATTCTTGGCTTACATGGGTGTATAGTGTGATTATTGCAGAGCTCTGGAGTCTGGCATTGTCTACACAGACTTCACATAGACAAAAACCCTTTAGAACCTTAGGGCCAACCTATCATGGTGGCTGAGAGCATAGCTAGAAATCTAAAGAGTGTAAAATAAGCCACACCCCTGCTGAGATGGCCTAGAGAATGCCCAGGAAAGCAGCAAGTTTTGTTTTAAACAGTATCTTCGAAAATATAGCATTAGATGAATATCTACACACAAAAGAATGAAGGGGGACCCTTAACTTACCCCTATACAAAAATTAACTCAAAATGAATTAAAGACCTAAACATAAGAGCTAAAAGTATAAAATTCATAAAAGAAAAAAAAATACATAGATGGAAACTTCATGACATTGGGTTTGGCAATGATTTATTGGAATCACACCAACAGCACAGACAAAAATAAAGAAATAATAGATAAGTTGGACCTCATCAAAATTAAAAACTTTTGTACATCAAAGAACACTATTAATAAAGTGAAAAGGCAACCGACAGAATGGGAAAAAAATTTCAAATCCCTTACAATAGATTACAGGATATATAAGGGCCTCTTACAACTCATCGACGACAACAAATAACTCCATTAAAAAATGAGCAAAGGAAAAAAATTTTTTAATTAAAAAAATAAAATTAAATATCGGGATTTCAAATAGATGAAAAAAAATGAGCAAAGGACTTGATTAGATATTTCTCCAAAGATATACAAATGGCCAATAAGCACATGAAGAGCTTGTCAACATCACTAATCATTAGGGAAGTGCAAATCAAAACCACGATGAAATACCATTTCACACTCATGAGGATGGTGTGTATCAAAAAAGTAATAAAATAAATAACAAGTGTGGGTGACAGTGTGGAGTAATTGGAACACTTGTTCATTGCTGATGAGAATGTAAAATAGTGTAGTCACTATGGAAAACAGTAAAATGATTCCTTATAAAATTAAACATAGAATTACTATGGAATCCAGAATTCACTTCTAGGTGTATACCCAAAAGAATCGAAAGCAGGGACTCGAACAGATGTTTGTTCATAGCAAGATTATTCACAACAGCCAAAATGTGGAAACAACCCAAACGTCCATCAACAGATGAATGGATAAACAAAATGTGGTCTATACAAGCAATGGAATATTATTCAGCCTCAAAAAGGAATGAAATTCTGATACCTGGTACGACATGGATGAACCTGGAGGGTAACGTGCCAAATGAAATAAGCCAGATGTCAAAGGACAAATGTTGTATGATTCCACTTATATGAGCCATCTAAAATAATCAAATTCATAAAGACAGAAAATACAATAGAGGTTACCAGGCTCTGAAGGGAATGGGGATTGGGGAGTTAGGGTTTAATGGAAACAGAGTTTCAGTTCAAGATGATGAAAATGTTCTGGATCTGGGTGGTGGTGACAGTTACTTAATGCCACTGAACTGTACACTTAAAATGGTTAAATGGTAAATTTTAAGTTATGTATATTTTACCAAAGAAAAAATATAAATATACTTTTCTGAAGGAAATACGTATAGCATTAGGGTTAAGTAGACCATCCACAGAGAAAAGGCTTTCTCCTCCACGTGAATGGTACAGGGCAAAGGTAAAGGTAAATGATCCTCAAAAGGAGAGGGTATTGGGACTTCCCTGGCTGTCCAGTGGTTAAGACCCCGTACTTCCACTGCGGGCGAGGGGTGCAGGGGTGGGAGCGGGGCACAGGTTCCATCCCTGGTTGGGAAATTAAGATCTCTAATGTCATGCAGCCAAAAAAAAAAAAAAAAAGCCACCATGTGGCAACAAGACCTGAAATGGCCTCTGTTTAAAAAAAGAAGAAAAGAAAAAGGTCTGAACTCACAGGAGGAGCACAGGTTCTCCCTCCACCTCACAGAGCCCTCAGCTGTGTCATCCGTCAAACAGGGGCTAATAACACCAGCCCAACCACATGAGGTTGTTGTAATTACTGTATAATTGGATGACTATCGAAACAGTAAACTGGAAAGGCAATATTGGTTGTTCTTTTCCATGCTCTGCTATATTACATTCTATGGAGAAGGATCTCAGTTGAGATGACTCTATAGTTTTTCAAGAAAAATAATTAAAGCCCCGTGACCTCAGGGACATGTATACCTGTGGAACTTGAAAAAGAATAGATACATGTATATGTAGAACTGAATCACTTTGCTATACAGCAGAAATTAACACAACATTGTAAATCAACTCTACGTCAATAAAATATTTTTTTAAAAGAATTGTTTACTTACCTGAAAGAGCATCTTCATAGCCCAGCCTAAAGGATGGTAGTTTCAATATCATTTAGACCCAGTTGGAATAGGGCCTGAATGAATGTAGAATAATTACCACCAAGCTCTTTGCTGTTTTTACTGTGAAGAAATCTTTTTTCTTTTCTCAGCATAGCAAGCTGCATTGCAAGTTAGTATCTCCTAAGAGGAAAAATGTGGAATTGAATTCCCAGAATCTTAGCCTTGCCAGGATGCTCAGCCCTTCCACCATCAACCTTCCCTCCCTCCCACCCCAACCCCCAAAATGCAGGAATGCCCTTCACAACGATCTACAATGATTCTTTTTTTTAAATTTTATATTGGAGCATAGTTGATTAACAATGCTGTGTTAGTTTCACGTGTACAGCAAAGTGATTCAGTTCTACATATACATGTATCTATTCTTTTTCAAGTTCTTTTCCCATTTAGGTTATTACAGAATATTGAACAGAGTTCCCTATGCTATATTGCTTAGCATATAGCATATTCCCTATGCTATATGCTATGCTATATTGTTGGTTATCTATTTTAAATATAACCGCTTGTACACGTCATATACAATGATTCTTTACACCACTGTCAACGCACAAAAAGAGGTAAGTCTGAACTGAACGATGGCTTTCAATGTAATGAGAAACAAAACGACATCTCCCTTTATTGCATTCACATATTATCTCTTCTTTCTTTCCATCTCCCTTGGAAAAAACTTCTGATGCTTCAGAAGACTCCATGTACACAGGGAAGCGGTACCTAAACAAATTACAAAGACTGAGTAGGGGTAAAATCCAGATACCTTTACAAATGCAATCGTCATCAAATATGGAAGAGGCCGCAGACTATAAGATGAAAGGAAAGCAAAGAGCAGAGAACCTTTGTCTATTCGCGCTCCAGCTCTGAAACTTCTTATCCCGCACTTTGTAATGAATCTATCTCCTTTCCGTAATCAGAAGCCAAGTCTTTGTCTTGCGCCACAGACGAATCAGCTGTGGCACACGTACGGGTACATGCACATCTGGCCCCCAGGTGTGGGTCTTTCTGTGCGCCAGGGAGCCTGTGGAGAGGCTGGGCCTCTTGGCAGGGTCCTCCCAGCACCCCGCACCCCTTCAGGGTGGGGCCACTTCAATAGGGCTCGAACCAGCTTTCTGTTGTTTCCTAGCACTTGATGAGGTATTTGACATTTGGAGCTGGGGTAGGACCCCAGATGGACATCCTGCAAAGTAGCTTAGATAAAGCTTGTGGAACGTGCGGCACCGAACTCGTTCTCTTGGACCCACCGAGCATCCTTTAGATTCCATAAATTCACAAAGTTCCAAGCATCCTTTAGATTCCAAATTCAGAGAGCCAGAGTGGATGGTTGTATGATACACTACAGCCGACTGAAAACCCATCTCTAGTCACCTCCTTCTTGGACTCTATTCCTTTCTCTGTATATTTGTCACTCTGCCCCCGTTCCCTCCTCCGTCAAAATACCTTTACTTTTTCCCTCTGCCAATCGAACTCCTACCAAGTCATTTTTAAATCTCAGTTTTTAATCACAAAATTAATATGTGGTCCTAGCTTATTCAAACAATACGGAAGAGGTTGAATTAAAAACTGGAACTCACCATCCCTGCCCCCTTTCACCCAATCTCACATGGAAAGGTTAACTATTGTTTACAATTGGATGTGCAGCCCCCAGACCTTTTTCCTGTATGGTTTCCGTGTATAAAATACACATTATATGTATTTTCCTGCAACTTGCTATCAAACACTTGGCAGTGCATTTACTGGGGTCAACTTTCTATGTTGGCCCCATCTGAGTGACCTCATTCATTTCAGCGACCAAGTCTTAATGCTTCATCATATCTCATCAGTTCCAGCTCAAGTGTTTTTTCCTCTGTGTCTCCCTTCTCTTCCTGCACTTTTTCATGCAGAGATCATCTTGCTCGTATGTTGTCACACTGTGCTATGGAAGTGTTCATCTCTCCCTCTCACGTCTTTCCTGCCTTATCTCCTCAACTCGAATGTGACCCTGGAAGGGCAGACATCCCTGTACGACATAAAGTGCCCCCTCAGCAAAATCCCTTAACGTAACGCACATTCATATGGACTGGATGAGTACACAGAGTTATGGCTTGACAGGTCAAAATATCCTGCAGGATGACATCATTTTTTTGAGATCTGCACAAATCACCTAAGTATTAAGTAGTCATTTCTGGTGGCATGGGAGACTTTTTTGTTTTATTCTTGTTATATGTCTGTGTTTTCTGATTTTCATACACTGTTCTATTCCATTCAGGTGAAGGAAAGAAGCGCATTTTATTTTTAAATATGTGACTTTATTGGTCTAAGATGACAGGAGAGCACAGTGTGACAGCAGAGACTCTGAGGTTAAATTGCTGCGATTTGAATCCCAGCCCTTCTATGTTACCATGGGCATTTCATTTAAAATTTCTGGTCTTTGTTTTCCCCGTATGTAAAATGAAGACAGTGATACATACACCTCAGGGTAGTGAGTGCTAAGTATTGAATTCATCGAGGTTTTACTCAATAAATACTAACCATCATTATCAACGGCAAGGCCAGGGCTAGACCCAAGGCTTCTATTTTCCAGCCCAGTGTCATCCTCCCCACATGCCATGAATCCTCAGAGGAAAGCCCAGAAGCTGATTTTTCCTCCCGGCTGGAGTGCCGGGGTGCTGATCAGGAGCACCCAGTAATGCAATGAGGACCTGCCTGATGAGAGAGGGATCCTCCTGAGTCTCTAGAAGCACAGCGGCAGCTGGGTCTTGGTGGGTCACACCAAGTAACGTTGACCACATTCATTTTTCCCTTTGAAACTGTGTAGTGATTACAGATCAAGCCCGGTCTTGGAGTCAGGGCCACCTTCCCAGGACTACTACAGGGTTACTCTTTGAAGCTTCCAACCATGTTTTCTAGTCCTGATTTAGAAGGCAAACCAATTTCTTTTTTTTTTTTTTTGAATGAAAGATTCCTTGAATTCTACAGCACTTCACAATTTTCAAAAGTTTCACACACATGATTTCATATAATCCCATAATAACACTAACATACTGATTTGAAAAGATACGTGCACCCCAATGTTCATAGCACTATTTACAATAGCCAAGGTATGCAAGCAACTTAAGTGTCCATCAACAGGTGAATGGATAAAGAACCCGTGGTATATACTAACAATGGAATACTACTCAGCCATAAAAAAGAATGAACTTTTACCAACATGGATGAACTTGGAGGGCATTAAGCTCAGAATTAAGTCAGACAGCGATAGACAAACACTGTCTGATATCACATGTGTGGAATCTAAAAAATACAATAAACTAGTGAATAAAGCAAAAAAAGAAGTAGACTCACAGATACAGAGAACAAACTAGTGGTTACCAGTGAGGAGAGGGAAGGGAAAAGGGCAATATAGGGGTAGGGGGGAAAAAGGGTTAATATTGAAGGCAAACGACTTTCCTTGGAGGGACACTGAGCCCTTTAATACATTTCCTGACCTATCAGGATAAAGTGGCCCTAAACTGCCCCCTTCATGGGAGGCTGTAAGGGCTTCTGTAAGGCAGCCCAAACTCTGCTTTCTCCAAGGTGCTCAGGAAGTCAGCACCAACCTCCCACTCTCTTTGTGCCTTAGACATGTCTCTTCCCGTACCCTATGCCTGGCCTAACTGAGCAGTATCTGCTCAGATGAGATATGCTTCCCTGAACAGAACTATCATGACCCAAAATTCTAGAAGTCATACGTTCATGAGCTGGAAAGGATCTTTAGGGATTCTGCATCACCTTTTAGGTAAGAATACAGAGTCAGAGAAATTAATCTCTTGGTTAAGAGAATGCTAATAGATAAATTCACCATAAATCTTCGAAGCTAAATGATTAGCCTTTCTGTAGGAACCATTATCAGCTGCGTGGTAAGCATCTTGGGTGAGTCTAAGTCTAGGTTTGCAGCTAGAGGAGCCAGTACTAAAGGAGCAAAGTTCAGGTTAATTGAACAGTTGATGGAGTAGTTCTCTCTTTTTCACACCAAATGCCTGGGGATTCAGTTGATAGCTCAGTCGCCAGTAAACCAGGGAGAGCAAAGAGCAATCCATGTACCACAAAAATCATCATGGATTTTGCTGTTTCAAAACATGCTTAGGGGGCTTCCCTGGTGGCACAGTGGTTGAGAGTCCGCCTGCCGATGCAGGGGACACGGGTTCGCGCCCCGGTCCGGGAGGATCCCACATGCCGCGGAGCGGCTGGGCCCTTGAGCCATGGCCACTGATCCTGCGCGTCCGGAGCCTGTGCTCCACAACGGGAGAGGCCACAACAGTGAGAGGCCCACGTACCGCAAAAAAAACATGCTTAGGAACAAAAGTCTAGTAACCACAGTCAGCCACAGCCATAAAGGCAGTGAGAAATTTATGGAACGCCACATTCATCAGTTGTTAATGTACTCATTCTTTTGGCCTGGTGCACATGAATGATTAGCAGTAGATTGGTTTGTCTTTGAGCTTTTTTTGGAACACCATTTCAACCAAATGCCAGGTTTGCTGCGGACATCTTTATCCTGGATACTTCCCTTTTTCCTCAACATAGCCAAGACAATCCCTGAACTCAGGGACCAAGGAGACAAGCTAGGAATATCCAGATGTCTCAGACATTCATCTACATCTGGTTTCGACCTGAATTCTACCTCGGCAAAGAGGCTTTCTCTGACCACCGCCATCTCCCTTTTCTCACTGGACTATGTCATCTCATTATATATTTTAATAGTGTACCACTTTCTCATTTGTAGCAAAACTTATATTGTAATTATTTGTGTCATGTCCATCTTCTTTGTTTATTGTAAAATCATGGGGGCAAGAAATGGATCGACCTCATTCACATTGTTCCTGCAACTCTTATCACTGTGCCAGAAATCGAAAGTGAAGGCTATATGAGAATCCGATGGGGAGATGAATGAATGAGTGTATGGATGGATGGATGGATGGATGAACAGATGGATAGATGGATATCTGAATGCTGCCTATATACTCTCCAATTTACCCATAATTTCTTAACTTTGGTTCTTTGATCTTTAATTTTTCTCCCATTGCCCATTGCTCCTGCTGTTGTCACAGAACATGATACCAACTTCTGGCACCCAACTCTGTCCCTAGAGTACACATCACACCACTGTTTCAACATGAACTTTTTTTTTCAATCAAAACAAACATGTCAGAAGAATAATTTATCTTTTACATAGCACAGAGTGAAGTGAAGAACTGACAATTAACCAGAAGACTCAGGCTGTATAAACAGACAGAATGAGTCACCACTTCACACCAGATTTCTTTTTGTCTGTTATCTGGGTTCATTCAGTCTACAGCTGGTGTGTTTTTCCTTTACCATAGGAGTAGTTGCCGCAATACATCCTTCATCTTGTTTCTCCTTAAGAATAAGTACGATGGAAGGAATTGACTTGTGATTCCTGGACTGAATCTAGACTTTCGGGTTTCATTTCCCTCCTAGTTTGTTTTCTAAGAGTTGCAGATCTAAAAACTCCCTGAAACATCTCACTCATTCTTAACAATGGCTATTGGACACAGAAAGCTCTTCACAGCACAGAGGTGTGCAGAAACGGGATCCCAGTGTTAATTTGGAATGGGATGAGCGTGAAGAATGGAAAGAAATACTTTGGCTGTACAATCCAGTATTCTATCTCCCCAATAAGCATACAAATGAGTTACTTATAGCACCATTTTTTTTTTTTTTTATCAAAGGGCCAGCTAAGGAAATCACAAAAGCTTGAACTCCATCTTTGCACCATCCAGAAAGCATGTGGACTAGCAAAGATGCTGACCTTGCTCCCAGGGAGAGGCTTCTGACTGGAGAGAATCTGACTCATTACCTAATGAAGGGCTGTCTCTTGCAACCTACATCACAGCTCATCCTTGACCAGAGGACAACAGGATACAGCGCACCACTTCTTATCTTATTTTGGTGGCATTTCAAAGGTGAGTTTTTAGAAATGTTGGGTGTTTGGATAACAGATACTTCTAAAAAGGGCCAAAAGAAACAAAAACAGTAAAAGTGAAAAAAGCATTGTTACTTCTAGCTCAGAGTAGGGCAAAATCCTCTGATGGATCAGAGGTACGGAAGGGCTGGTGCTGGTTCAGATTGTAGAGGTCAGCTCTCTCGGTGATCAAAATTCAAGGAAGCTTAGAGTAAATAATTTATATTGAAAGTATGTTCTTACTCTTAAATCATTCTCCAAGATCAAACTTCAAGGACTTTAACCTTGACTCCAAGAACAATTCTTCCTTCTGTCTTTTCCCAGGTACTTATTATCCTTTTTAATCCGAAAGTAATCTATGTTTACTGTTTAAAATTGGAGAAATATGGAAAAAATAAAAACAGACGATTAAATTTATCTATAACCCTCCCCCCACTTCCAGAGATATCCAGTAATAACATTTCCATGGATAATTTCTTTCCAGTCTTTCTATATAGATAGGTATTTTTTATTTTATAAAAAATAAAATAGAACATATTACACATAGTATTTTAGCCCATTTTTTCTTAACCTACTTTTAATGCCATAAACAGTTGCCTTTACAGTATTTTATCTGGTATGTTCACATGTATTCCTAAAGAGTCTAGAAATCTAGCATAAGATTGAGCCTTCATTTCATACTGACTCTTCTAGCAATGAAAAGAATCATAAGATCTGGATTCAATTCCTAGTTTAACTAGTTGTGTGTTTGGAGGAAAGGTCTCTGGGCATTGGTTTTCTCATCCATGAACTAAAGATCATATACTTAATTTCTAGACAGTTTAAGAGGAAGACTTCTGATACATAAATCATACAACACACAGTCTAACTGCTCCTCGTTGCTTACTATGGACACTCCATATGAGAGGGATTCCCCCTTTCCCTTCATTCTTCGATTTGATTTCCCTTTATTTTTCCTTTTCCTTTCCCCTGAAACAATGAAATGTGATGCCTTTGATCTGCTCATCAGAAGATGGGTGGTTGGCCTCTTCCCCACTTCTGCAAACTCAGCACCAGTCTCCTGCTGTACAAGGTCTGCTTTGAGCCCCAAACACAAGGCAGGTACTTCTATATGTGTTCCCACCACCGGGCTCATCTGAGCTCTGAGCCCCTGGTGTAGAAACTGACTCCCGGAACTTGAAATAAGTCTCTGCTTTCTCGAAGGCTCCAACCAGAGAGAGTCTATGAGAAAATGTAAAAGGCACATTCATTTTCTTTGGACCAGAAACAGAAACATAAATCTCTTCCTCTTTTAAAGGGCCCGGTAAAGGTTTTGTGTTCCACATCAAAGGGAAGCTAGGAAGAGACAATGTTTTTCCACTGTAGCCGATGAAAATGGATGGGAGACTCGATTCACCCGTGATTGGGAATCTGAAGGAATCCCTGAGGTCTGACACAGTAGTTCACAGAAAGGTGTGCCAGGTTTCCTGAATTCCACATACGATCCTGCACAACTGAATTCTTAACCTATTTCTCATGCCCATTGCCTGAAAGAAAGGACAACCCGCTTCCCTTCAGGTCTAACCAAGCTGCTCATGTAACTGGCCCAAGACCAACAAAGATCAAGAGATTGAATACAGATGAGAATTTTATCTCTGCGTAATTCCGGGGTCTGTTAATTTGGGTATCTCAAGAAGAGAGAGCATCTCACCAGAGAGCCTTCTGTAGCATATCTATAGAGAAGATATGAAGAAGTGTCTGATGTTTAATTTCATCATGAATGCCATTGACCCCAGAGACTTGTGACTCTGGTGTGAAACAGGAGCAGAGTGAGGAGAAGCCCTGGCGCATTGCATTATCTCGAGGCGCTGATATTCCCACGTGTCAGCAAGCAGGATTCCAAAGAGTGGCGGCATCAGAACACTGAGCACCTTCTGACACATTTCCTTCTTGATTATTTCTCTCCCATCCTTGTTACTAAACATAGCAGTAATCTTCACAGAACTAGGCATCTCTCCGTGCTGTTGCCTACGGTCTTTTCTCATTGAGATGCTGAAAAATAAAATGAGATAACAGAGACAGAAAATGCTTTGAAAGTGAAATGCTTTGCATATGAAAGGGACTGGAGAGTTTGTTTATGATAGCTCTGATGAATCCTGCCTTGTCTCCCTGCAGCAGACGTTATAATATTTCATTGTTGGAATTGAAATGGCCACATAATAGACAAGTGTCACAGAACTTGGATCAGTAGATAAACATTACAGGGAAGCATATTTCAGATCAAAATGATGAAGTGTTTTTGAGCATTTAGAGAGCTTTTGAACATGTGGAACCATTCAAAAAAGAAATGAGAGCCTGGAAAAGCACTGGATCCGTAGGACCAGCCAGCAGGGGTGCTGTAGAGAAGTTTCTTCCACTGGACCAGATGATAGCTAAGGTTCCATCCAGCTCTATGTGATTCCACTATTACAATGATCTCTACTGCTATTTTTAAATATGTAAAGGGCTGTAATGTAGAAGAGGAAGTAGTTCGTTTCAAATGCATCAAACTAGGCCTAGTTGATAGAAGTTACAGGAAGGCGAGCATTGGCACAGCAGAGGAACAGCATTCCGATATTTGGAAATGTTATACAATTAATTGTTTCAAACTCAAGTAGATGTAACTACGGGAAAGTAATCTGACCAAAGCTGGTGGCTTTGTGTTAGACCACAAACTCCTGGTGTTTAATCCAGTTCCGGGTTCTCTGTCTCACACGCCTCCCCCAATCCAAGGCCACACATACTTGGCAAGTATATATTTTAAAAATCAGGGAGTTCCGAGGCAGTCCAGTGGTTAGGACTCCATGCTTTCACTACCAAGAGCCCGGACTCAGTCCCTGGTAGGGGAACTAAGATCCCGTAAGCTGTGTGGTACAGCCAAAAAATAGATAAAATAAAGATAAAAATCAGAAGACAGCCATGTATAGTGACTGTTTGCTGAGAGTCCTCCTCTGGTCCTGCTACCTTATAACTCCTTTCTTCTTAGGCTTTCTTTTTCAGGGAAAAAGTAAATGAATAGGCTTATGCTACTCTGAGGCCTACAGAAACTAGACTGCATTGAATAAAATCTCTTGATGGGAATGCTCTATTTGTTTCTGGGTATTACACATGGTCACTGCCATTTGGAATACTCTCCTTACCTTTCCCTTAGCAAAATCTTATTCAATCTTCATCTCCTCTCCTCTCTGAATCTCCCCTGCCAGACTTTACCCTCTTACCAGTAGCATCACTACAAATCAGGTATCACCAGTAGCATTACTATGGGATCAGGTATTCACATTCCCAATTACCTTGTCCATAAATCCAATAAGCATTTGCTGTCTTACATATTAGTTATTTGTTTACACTCAAGGTAAAGACTGTGACTTATTTATTTTTGTATCTTCAGCATCTCACTTGGTGCCTGGTCCTTAGGAACTTCTCAGTATAGGTTTATTTGGTTGAAAATATGCATACATTTTCATTTATTTTAGAGTGTAGAAAGTTAGTTGCAAATCCCGTGACAGTCTCCAATGCAACAAAACATGGGTATATTAAAATTTTAGATATATTTATGAATCCCCCCCCCAAATGCCTTTTTGGGCTACTATGGAAAGGGGTCAGAGAGCAAGGAAGCTCTTACCTCAGGGCCTTTGCACTTGCTCTTCCTGCTGCAGTTCCATGAAGTTCCCTCCCTTGCTTCACACATGTCACATGAAGATGTTCACTCTTCAGTGAGGTCTAGCCTGACTATCCTATAAAATAAAACCATCCATCTCCATCCTCAGTATTCCCTATCCACCTTATTTTGCCTTAATTTTTTCCATAGTACTTTCCATCTGACATACTATGTATCCACTTGTTCATTTGTTTATTGTTTACCTCCTCTCTCATCAAAAGGAAAGATACTTTGCAGGTTTTGTTCATTGCTGTATCCCCTAGAAGAATGCCAGGCACATACCAAAGGCTCAACAAACATTTACTAAACAAGTGACTGACCAATGAGTGAATGAATAAATGAATGTTGAAATTTAAAAAATAGGATTTCCCAATAAAAATGTCAATAACATGTCTGAAAAAAAGTCAAAGTCTCTTGGAACAAAGAGCAAAAAAATGTAAAGAGACATGAAATATCAAATAATAAAGTTAAGAGACATAGAATATCAATCCAGGATGTGCAACATTCACCTCATAAATTTTCCCAAAATAGAGGAGAGAAAATAAAAGGGAGAAACTATTAGAAGAAATTTGTAAGAACTTAAGAAAGTCACCAATCTTAAAATCAAAGTTTCATCCAAGGATAAGAGAAGATACAAAAAGCTTTTAGAAAGATGAAGGCAAGTCACCTACAAAAGAATGGGAGTAAGATTGGCATCAGTCTTCAAATTAATAGCACTGGATGCTAAAAAGTATTAGTCATATCTTAAAATTTTTGAAGAAAAATTATTTTGAACCAGAAATTCTATACCTAACCTATCAATCAAGTATAATAATAAAATAAAAACAGTTTCAGACATACAAAGAATGTGAAAGTTTACTGCCCATGAAGCCTTTCTGAAGAAATAGGATGTAGAGTCGCCCTTCAGTATCTGCAGGGGATTGGTTCCAGGATCCCCCATGGAGACCAAAATCTTCTGATGCTCAAGTCCTTTATCTAAAATGGCACAGTATTTGCATATAAATTATGCACATCCTCGCATATACTTTAAATCATCTCTAGATTGCTTACAATACCTAATACAATGTAAATGCTATGCATATAGTCGTAAACACAATGTAAATGCTATGTAAATATTTGCTGGCATGTGGCAAATTCAAGTTTTGCTTTTTGGAACTTTCTGGAATTTTTTTCCCAAATATTTTGGATCTGAGCTTGGTTGAAATTCAGGGTGAAGAACCTGTGAATATGGAGGACTGACTCTACTTTAGCAAAATAGAAACTGAAACAAAAAAAAAAGAGAAGAAAATGAGATCCAAGAAACAGTGGACCTTACCCAGGAGAATGGTATACAGTAGGTATAAAAAGCAATCATAGAACAAGAGAATGTCTTTAAAAGAAGGTAGATTCCCTTGTAACATAATTATTAAAAGTTTGGATGAAAGGTGAAAACATAAACTGCTTTAACTAATAAGAAAAAAAAAGCAATCAGCAACACCAGGAAAAACAAAAAGCTATATAAGAAAGTCATGAAAAATAGAATGTGATCTCATTTTAACGAATTCATGGAACATAAGAAAGAGAACTCATTTGATACTAAAACTTGGAATATTTTTCAAGTTTTCAATATTTTTCATTGGCACACATGTTTAGTGACATAGAATTATACCTCATCCTATAAAGTCTAATTACACAACTTGGTCCTGTGGTGAACCACCTTAATATGAATACATAGTCATCTGAATAGAAATGGGTTTTCAATTTTTAGAATCAATCTACAGACCAAGCATGAATGACTTAATTATGATAAAAATTGAATGCAAATATTATAACTTTGGTGATATTAGGAGGTAAAGAGTATGTGAAAAGGTGGAGAGAAACAAAGGCATGCTAATTTCTTCATTTCATATGACATGAGGTCAGAGTTGTTGTCCCAAGATGATGAATCAAGAAATTAAAAATTGAGGTGTATTATTCAAAGTTATAATGATAACTAAAAGACAAGTAAGAACTAAAATAATTATTTAAACATTGGGAAATTGATGGGGTTGGGTGTAGTGTAAGTGAGCTACATGTTTTATGTTTTATATTGATGGTCAACTGGTATGGTTTAAAGTGATTAAATCAAGAAATAGCAGAAATGTATTACATATAATATGGAATTAGCTACGAAAAAAATAAAAATATGAGTAGTTGTCACTTCTTGGGAGTGTGACTAGCTGTGGGATGAGAATGTGGACTTTCACATTTTATTTCATAATATTTTGTCTAGTTGGACTTCTCATTGTCACGTGAATATATTATTTTTATACTTAAAAAGAAAAACAACTCTACCTTTGAAAAGAGAAGACCATTTGTACTGGAAGATGCTGGCCTGTAACCATTTCCCCTATGACATTTGGTATGTCAGGATGGGAAAAATCTGACCAAGAAAATTCTAAAAATGAAAATGTGCCTTTATTTTTCTCTGATTTGGAGTTCAAGGAAGCTATGAGCACCTTTGCAAAGACTGTAGAATTTGGAATCAAAAGAAAAAGTAATCCTAGAAAAATCTTTTAACAAATTTCTATGCCCCCATGCTCCCACCCTTCAATAGGGTCTTTGCCCATAGCATTTTACTCCTTTATTCAGGGTCCCAAGGGGATGAGACTCGCAAATCCTAAGCTATAGGAAGCACTGCCAGTGTTTCCTACAGCTTATATGAGCCAGGAATTGTGGAGAAGAGCAGGGGAGCTCTTCTGAATTTCAGGCATGCAAATGAATGTGCCCATGTTTAAATGACTCGGTAAGATTTCTAAGTCAACAGCTCCAAAGCCCCCTGTGGCAGAATCAAACTTCTGTGTGAAGGTCTTCTGAGGAAGCTACTGACTTACTGAACACCCTGCAGCCAGCCACCCACACAACTCAGAGCACACCTGGAAACATGTTGTTTGGGGGGGGGTTAGATGGGGAGCTCCCCACACAGGGACCTGCAGCCAGCTTCAGCCTCCTTTCTCAAAAACCTGGATTCTAATCATTTGTCAGCAGACTCTGGGTAACAGCCATTCTACTGCCCTGGGCTCTGAGAAGACAGTAAAGGTGCCCTGCAGAACTCCTCCCCCTTCTCCTCTAAACAAAGGGCTCTCCAGTTCCCCTCCTGAGAGTGATGGCGTTTCCACGGGTGCACTGGGCCAGGGATGGGGGTGGACAGGAAATATACAGAAAATAGAAAACAAAAATGATTTGTGCAAATCCTCATCTGGGAAGCCTGCATTCCTGGTTGCCTGCATTTATAATATTAAGGGGAAAATTACAAATAAGGCAGTCAATGAGTTAGTATGAATCAGATCTTTGTTCCTTGGCAAACCCCCTCCTGGAAAGCTGAGTGCAGGCTTCCCATCGACTTGCAGCATCAATTTAATAGGAATGGCTTTAAAATGCGCCCGACGCCCATTCTCTTCCCAGGAGGCCAGAAAGAGTAAGAAAAGGTGACCCCACAGCTGGATCCCCTGTGGTCTGGCTTATGAAAGGGGCAACCTCTCTGCAGTGTCTATGCACTCCCCCCAAACTGGGAAGGAGATGAGAAAATGGTCCCCTGGAGGGAGCTGGGAACAGAGAAAGGGAGCCAACAGGAGCAATCGTTCTCCTGGCTCCATCGTATACCACCCACATCTGTGGGCTGGATACTCTCTCTGAGGTCAAACCTGCCCTCCCCAGTTACCCTTCAGCCAAATGAAGCAAAAAGAGGCAGCCAGACATCCTACAGTCCAGGCAAGAAAAAGAGACAAGACCGTGGGTTTGAAAGAGAGGGAGGCCAATCATTTCATCCGTGTGTCAATTCCTGTCCAGGTTCAAAGTGCTCACAATTTTAATTCATTTGTCTTCCAGGTAAATTTTGGGGGCAAGCCCATATTTTCTCCATTTAATAAATAATGACATCAAAGCTCAGATTTGATTCAAGTCATAGCCGATTTGCACAGATAGGACTGTACTCTGTTCCTTGGCCATCTTGTTTTCTGGTCTTTGCCCCAAGCCACTTTACCAGTAGATATCATTATGTGACCAGAAGACAAGTGCTTGACAACAGAAATTCTAGCCACTTGGCTGGAAGTTAAGGTCTGGGGGGACATTTGCTAGAGGGGAGACTTGAGCCCTGTCTTCCCCACACAGAGCTGGGGCACTAGCTCTCATCCCAATGACTACTTCCTTTTTTACAAACACTCAATGACGCCTCAACACCATGCAGATCTTCTACTTCACTGAAGCCCTGCCACCAAAAAAATGGAGGTGTTGGACTACGTGTTTTCCCTGCAGACCTAAAATATAACTCCAAGGGGTTTATTTTTATATTATTATTGTGTATTTTTTTGTTACTTATCCCCTCTGGTCGTGAGTTGGCTACACATCCTAGAACAGGTGGGTTTGAATACCTCCCATTCTAATTTTAATTTCCACATGAACAGATTAAACCTGGATGCCTTGATACCTCATTTTCCTGTGCTGATGGAAAGTAAAAGTCAACCTTTCTCACACTGGACAGCTCGCTTTTTGATGCTCCTGCCATTACTGACATGGCAGCTGTCAAAGCAGTTTGCCATGGAAAGACCCGTTAGCTCATCTGATCCCATCTCTCTGCCAGGACAGGATATAGGCCCTAAAAATGCTTCCTGGTCTAATGGCTGCTTAGGGGGTTATTTATCCGAGGTTACAGCAAGCACGGCTTCAAAAAACAGGAAATAGAGTCTCACCTAGGTGAATTATGATACCCGTTATAACAATGCAGTGGAGGCTTTCTTCAAGCCAAGCTTGCACTCCCATGCAAGGCTCTTGGAACCTCATCTGCTATCAGGGAGCTGAAGTTGCAGCTCTGACATCCCTCATAGGACCTTAGGAGTATTGCATATTCCTACTCACATCACATCAGATGCATGCCTGATCAGAAATAAAGAAAATTATATCAGCTCATGAAGTTCCTAAATTGGTCCTAACTCACAGAGCTCCTTATGGACAAGTAAATTGTCTCATTTGCCTTTGATTGTGACCAACACCTAAAACACTCAACAAAGTTTTAATTAATTAAGACTGGGTGAAGAGGAGCTCAAGTTTATCAGAGAGGAGGGGGAGGAAAAAAGACACGAAGATTCTGGGTTCATTAGTATGCGAGGGGCCAAGGTGAGTAATGTCTCAGCTCAAATTCAAGAATTTCCCCTCCTAATAACTACATTGTTGATATTAATAACAGCTAACACTCACTGCATACTCACTACTTGTCCAGCCCTGAGCTAAACATTTGACCTGCATTATCTCATTTAACAACCCCTCGGGGAGATTTTATTATTATTATTCCCATTTTGCTGAAAGAAAAACAAATGAGGCTACAAGAGGTTAAATAATTTGCCTGAGGTCACATCCAAGCAAATATGAATTCAAATTCAAGTTAGTCTGACTCTTCAACCCATATTATTGACCACAATATGATACTGTCTTTCTGCTCTTGGCTTATTTTTGGAGGAGCAGTGCTTTCAGAGAAGAGAAGTGAGAGGCAGTATCATTGCTGTCATCCATCATGTAATTTTAACTCTGCCCTCGCTTCTGGGAGGTACCTGTCCTCCTTTCCCACCCGCCTTGGTCCTCACCTGACCCTCACCACGGCTTCCACTGCTCCACTCTCTCTTTCTTTTTTTAGCGTGTTTTCTACCAAAACTCTGAATGATGGGTGAACTAGAGAACCTCTAATGACAATCAGCACCTGCCCATTCACGCCCTCCTGACGTGGTGGTCCACTTCATCCGGTGGATTTCAAGATCCTCTCCCTGCGGCGCTGGTGTCGTTCATGCAGGTGAAGAGGTTTCTATGAGATCCCACGTTCATGGTGGGCATAGGATTATTCTTTTCCTTGCACGTAAACCACACTTTTTGATTTCCTTTGATCATTTCTGCATTGCTTTGAACATTATCTTGATATAAAGGGGAAAATATGAGGCCTCAGGTATCAATGTAAAGTTTATTGAGAGTCTAAACACAAATACGCGTCTGTAAATACAGAGTATGAAGAGCATGAAAGGTGATTCATAAGACCCAGGTTCAAGCCCAGATTTCCCAGTCAGTTCTAGGAAGCCATGGGAGGGTCTCCTAAGCTCTCTAAGCCTCAGTTTCTGCAAAGGAAACAACAGTGCTGGGTGGTAGGTCCCTCTAGGGCCCTCCCAGCTTTAAAATCTCAGTGTTTTCGGACCCCTGGCCATGCTGACCCTGATGCGAGCAGGGGAAGAATGTTTGTTCTGAATAATTGATGTTGCCGAAGCAATAGCAGAAGAAGATGGTGTTTTCTTCCCAGGATAGCCAGGTGAGAGGTGTAGGTAAGAAGATGCACAAGGAACAGAAGGTGTGCGGCGGAGCTGAGTTAGAGTGAGCTGGTCTGCTTGGGAAAGGACAGAAATGCAGAGACCCTTCCCCCAAGAAAGTCTCCTTGGAGCCCAGCTGACGATGCTGGTGACTCTATGTTGGGTGGTCCTCACACTCTTTCTTGTAAGAAACCTGTTGCACGATGGGCTCAGCAGGATTAACTCATCCAAACAACAACTGGGTTCCAGGTATTTTATAAGAACTGAAAATAAAAGATAAAGTCAGATCTGTTCTTAGAGATGGACGTTTATCAGGGGAACAAGGAAGAAGATGATCTACATTTTTAGTGGAGGCTTGTACAGAGTTAGAGGCGGGAAGAGTTAGGGATACTAAATCTGGGAGAACCCTTTCATCTCCAAAATTTGTATAATTGCTTTTTCTATTTGAACATCGCATTATCTAGGGCATTTTGTACCGATCAAATTCTCTTCATTTGCTTCCTTAGGGCCTGAAACACTGTATCTAAAACCTACTATCCCCAATGCCCCATGGTTTACCAGGATATATTATTTTATACCCACTCATAATGTCCTTAACTATTTGATGTGTGATAAGTCCTAGTTCCCCAACACCATACAAAGCTTCTGAGGACAGGATTGGGACTTTGTTCAACAATACCTAACCTAAAATGAAGTACATCCAATTTATTCACCAAATATAGATGGCAGTTCTTTCCCCATCTGGGCACAAGGTAGAATCTCACTTCCCTGCACCCTGGAAATTGGGAGCCGCCTTAGGACTTGCTTTCAGTGATGAAATTCGAGCCCTCTGGCAGAAACCCGGAGAAGCCTGAAGAGTTTCAGCCATTCTGCTTTTCTCTTGTGCGTGTGTCAGGTGACAGCTGCGGAGCAGCCAGGGGCCCAGAGTGACTCAGATGCCATGGCACAAATTCCCTGCCAACCTGCGATGCTCCAGTAGCCTGGTAGGAAGTGTAGCTTGAAGCACTGAGGTTTGGCCCTTGTCACCACGGTGTCACCAAGCCCGACCCGACTGGTACGGAAGTGCTCCCCAACTATCCCCTAAGCTCTGTCCCAGTGGCTCGATCATAGCCCATAAGTAGGATGTGAATAAACTAGGTTGGCAATGCCCTGGGGAAAGCTACCTCCACTGGAATAGACTTTGCTAGGTCTGCCTCATATGCCCTTGTCCTGTTTCTAGAAAATAGCCTTTCAAAGCCACTGACATTTCATATTTTTCTGCATGTCTTCCTCTTTGAAGCTACTTTCCCTTAGCAGGGAAGGTCTCTGTCTTTGCCTGCAGAATTTAAAAGTCAGAATAAAGAAATGCCATAAATTGTCCTAGAAGAGGGCAGAAGAACTTCGGGGAGAGTTAGAAATAGAGAGATTGTCTGAAGGAGTGTGCAAAGATTGGAAAGGGAGGGTTCCACGAGAGAGAGCTTCCCAGGGACCTTGGTCAGGACCCACTGAGACACTGAAATCGATGGTGTCAGCCCAGACCCAGCATTTCATTCACCTACTGGGTGACTCTGGGCACGTTTCCTCAACCTCTCTAGCCACTCAGGTTTCCTCATCCGGAAAACAGGGTAAGAATAGAAACCAGTTCTTGAAGACATAGAAGATAATTGAAGACACAGAAGATAATGTTCCTTACTAATAAGGAAAAAAATTATATTATGTGCTTTTTAAAACAGTCTTAAATAAAGAAGATAAGTGAGATCATTTTCTAGCGCATTTTAAGTGTTCAAAAAAATGATAGCTCTAGGATAAAAAAGGATATGGAAACATTCACCCAGGGCCCTGGCACATGAAAGGGTGCTCTGCCGGGGTCCAGCCTCCAGGAAACTCTAACGCGTTTGCCCAGAGTGCACTGATGTGGCCATGGGCCCTCACACAGGTGACGATGATGCTTTTTCAGATAGCAGAGCTTGCCTCAACCTCCGCCAGCTCTCTGGAAAGTGCTCAATAAGGTCTTGAGAAACAAGGGAGACCGTGATGAATGACGAGGTCAAATCAAGGGAAAACCTCATTTTTCCTGGGCTGAGTTCCAGGACTTTGCAGAAAGTTAGAAGCCGTTGGCCTTCATTCTGTTCACCTGACTTTGAGACACTGGCCAAAGGTCTCAGGACAAAGGGGAACGTGGAAGGTTATTTGCTCCTCACCTGGGGCCATGCTTGTCCTCTTGTTCCAACTGGAAGTGGCCCCAGAAAGGAGGAAAAGTTTGCTTTTAGTTTCCCCACCTTCCTTTTCTGTGCCCTCACCGGGTATCCTACCTGGACCAAGGCATCTGAGGCTTTCTTAAATATGATTCCCTCCCATAGAGTGGAGAAAACCAAAGGTTTTAATTAAATATCTGAAGCTGATCACTCTCACATCAACTCTTTTGTTTATTGTCCCAAAGCCTTAGTTTCCTGGAAATCGTAATAACCACTTCGAAGTATAATAATTACTTTATTACATTATAGTAGTAACAGATTTTAGTTCTACTTGAACAGCAAAGACCAAAACAGATTCATTTCTGCTTCTGTAGGTAAAGTAAAATCTTTTCAACTGGATAAAATTCCCTTGCTTGCTCACTCCCTTTATTCTTCATCAATCCCTCCACTCAAGAAACATTTATTCTCTACATGGTATTGAACTAAACGGGGCTAGATACTGAGGACAACAAGGTAATTAAGACAGAGCCCCCAGCCCTCGTGGAGCTGACAGCCTGAGGAAGGAGCTAGATACATAAATAGATTGTAAAGCCAGGCAGTAAATGCAGTGTTTGAAATACGGGCAGTGTATCACAGAGGAGGCCCAGCAATCCACCCTGGAGAGTTCAGGGAAGGCTTCCTGGGGGAGGAAGCGCCTGGCCTGAGTGTGAATGAGACCTTAGAGTGAAATAGGTAAAAGAGGAAGAAGGGGAAGGAAAGCAGGGGTGGGATAGAGGAGGAAAGGTTAATTCAGGCAAAGGGACACAAGGAAGCGAAGTGGGCAAGGAAGAAAGCATTTCCGTGTTGCTCCAAGAAGGAGGTGGGGAAATGACAAAACAGAGAGATTTTCCTTGCACCCAGTAAACTTTCATTTTAGAAAGGACACGGTAAAGTGCACCCTTCCTCCCTGGAACCACCTCCGTATTCCATCCTCCATGGATTCCCAGGTACATTTAATTCAGGGTGAAAATGGAAGAAAAAATAAAATGTGATTGTCTAAATGTTCAAAGCTCTCTCCACCTCTCTGTCTCTCTCTCCCATTTTCTGTTCCTTTTGTGAGCACCAAACCCCCAATGGTAGGAAGCATTAGTCTAAAAATAGCCCCTCTCAAAGACCCAATTTTTTTCTGAGTTTCATAAAACATCTGCTGAACAGTTTCCTATAACTGTTTTTGGCCATTAAATCAAAGCCGGGAGAAACAATGTTCTGTTTCTGCCTTAAAAGCAAAGAACTGCCATCAGGCCTTCCTCTCAGACCCCTACGACAATAGGCCAGAAATAGACCAGGGAGGCTTTGAAACACCTTAAGGCCTGCGTCTGAGCAGGGAGTTACTGGGGTCTTGTTTTTCTTTCTTTTTAAAGAGGCAGAAAGAAAATCTCTTGCTCGTCTCCCAAGAGCAGAAAAGAGACTCACATAGGCAAAACCTCACGGGAGAGGGTACACTCCCCCATGCAAATTGCCACCTGCAAGAGCAGGCTGGTGAGATGCGGGCAGAGATGTCAGATATGTGGTCCCGGGTTGGCAGGAACAGCCGCGTGGGGAGCAGAGGGTAGGGAGGTCGGCGTCTGACTGTAGGGTCGATGTTGGCTCTGGGTTCTGTCTACTTGCGGGGCGCCCACTGGTTCGTGTGGCACAGACGTGGGAGTTTGCTGGTCCGGGGGGAAACTCACAGACACAAGGTCTAAAGACCTAGTAGGCACCGTCCAGACTATGCTTCCAACTAGCCCAGGGTCCTGGGCAAGACATTTCACCTCTCTGACCCCGTGTTTCTTCTCACCCAGGAGGTTCGAGCTGTTCTAAAGTGAACAAGCATTGGTGCAATAGCTGCTGGGCCTGACAATCAAGGCAGACGGAGGAAAGAGGAGGAAGCCTGGGGTGATGCAGTCGGGGAGGCTGCCCGGGGCTCAGCTCAGCAGCTGGGGGCTCAGGCTCAAGTGCAGCTCAGTGCTGGAGGGCAGCCGAGGGGCCGATCTGGGCAGAGCCAGCATAGCTAGCCGTGCTGGGCGCTGAGACTCAGAGCTCGTGTACAAGACCTAGTTGGGGGCTGGGGGCACAGAGAGCTCGATCCAGCCCCCCAGGGGAAGAGGCGGCCAGGGGCACCTCCTCTCTCTAGGAGAGGCCTGTAGTCTGTGCGGCCAAGTGCAGGATCAGTCACAAAAAAAAAAAAAAAAAAAAAAAATCAAGGCAGCCTCTTGGTGCCAAGGGACGGTTGGAACAACAGGCGAGAGGACCTGTGACCCTGCCGTTCACGGCACAGAGGGTTCACCCATGGTGTGTCTGCTGGCCTCCCTTGACGCACGCTTTTGGCCTCAAGACATAATACTGCCTTAAAACAGGCGATACTCAGTGCCACCTTCGGACTAGCTCAGAACAGAGATGGCCCGGGGACCCAGCTGCAAGCACAGGTGTGGGTGGGTGGGCCTGAGGGGAGTCTGTAGCGCAAGGCTGACAGGGGGCTGGGGGTGGTGAGCTGTGGCCCTTCCCCTGGATCCAGTTCCTTGTGGGTCTGTGTGCTCGCTCTCTGTTTGGGCAGAATGGCCCTCGCAGGTTTGGGCTGACACTAGATTCCACGTGTCATGTCCATCAGAATTTGTGATGGGCTCAGAAGGCCGTGGAGGCTGACCTGTCTAGTCTGTGGACACAGCTGGGTGGATGCCAAGTCTAGGATGGTCAGAGCAGAACCAGGAACCGGAAATGTGTGCCCTTGTCATGGTTTGTGGGCTTGTCCTGAGCACAGAACGGAGCCAAAGGGAAGCAGCGCTCTTTTCTTTCTTCTCTCCTCCTTCCTCTTTCTTTCTTCTCTCCTACTTCCTCCCTCCCTCCCACCCTCCCTCTTTCCTTCCTTCTGTTTTTCTCTCTCCCCACCCCCTCTTTCTCTCTCTCAGTAGATGCCAGTTGGTATCGGTAGCACTCTGGGAAGAGTTTAATTAAAATGACATCGATTAAGATTTTATCCTCCCAGATGAAACCAAAAGCCAATTCAGGTGAAGAAACAATCCCAACTCAGTTGTAAACCCTCACGGAATCTGCCTGAGCGCCCAGGATCCAGGAGATGCCACACCCACACTATCGCTGTGAAGCCAGCCAGCGTTTGGCTTGTGAGTGAAATAGTTTCTGCACACTTGTCACTTTTCAAGGCAAAGAGGGAGGTCTATTTATAGATCTATATTTATTTGATAGAATAAGCGACAGCATTGAACTGTCTGCTTTAGGGATTGCCTGATGCAAATTTAGTCTGTGTGTGCGTGCGTGTATGCGTGTGTACGTGTGTGTGTGTGTGTGTGTGTGTGCGTGCACTCATGTGGGCCAAGCTGGGAAGCAGTGAAGACTAAGTCGGGCTGTGCTCCCAGCTCCTGAGCCCTCGCCTCACTCTTTCCCGGCCACTGAGCATGGAAACCTGGACCTGGGCTTGGTTCTCTGTAGTGTTACTGACGAGCAAAGCGTATCTACTACTAGTTAAGCAAAACCAGCTCAGCTTGGGAGAGGAAAGTGGCTTAATGTCAAATGGGTCATACTGGGGGCTCCCACATTGTAACTGGGGGAAAAGCGTCATAGATAATAATTTTTTAAATGAGTCTATTTAATTTACCATTTTACTCTCACCTGCCTGCCCAGGGAGACAAAAGACAAGCCCTCAGCTTCCGTGTATCAGGCCAGGCATCACCCACAGGGTCGGGCAATAGTCAGCAGATCCCTGGATTTGCCACAATTTCTGAACCCAAGTGCCTGTCATCGTCCCAGTCCTGCTGCGAGCCCTGGCAAGCCGCCCTGCCGCAGGTGGCATGGTGACTGCCACTCACCCGGGGTGCCTGGGGGCCACCCGTGAAGTCCAGGGACAGGCCCAGGCCCACCGGGAGAAGCGGCTCCGGGGGCTGCTGTGAGGTGAGAGCTCTGCGCTGGACCTTGGGCATGGGGTAAGGGGCTCGTCTCCCCCAGTCTCTCTGCCCTTGGCCAGGGAGGGGAGGGCAGTCAGTGTCCTTCCTGCTGCTTCTGAAACCCCCGCTGTGCACCCTCTTCACCCTCTCCCTTCCTGTAGAAAAGAGCCTCGGATCCTTGTGGGACGCAGGTGTGAGCCTGACACCTGCTGTGGGCGGGAAGGAACGGGGACCGTTGGGGCCTCTCAGCTGTGCCCACGGTGGGCTCGCATCACGGGGTGAGGGCAGCTGGCTCCTCCTGGGCCGCGGGATCTGGACAGGGTGGATCCCGTGGTTGGAAGAGGCTCAGGTGGCTGCCTCTGTCCCCAGCCTCCCAAGGCCGTGTGCTCGGTGCCCAAAGAGGTGGGACTTCTAGCCCTTTGTCTCCTTGGAGGCCGTGGGTTTGGTGGGGCTGAGAGGGCAGCAGGTAGTCACGGGACGTCACAGAGCTGGGCACCGGGCCTCCAGAGTAGGTTTCTTGAGAAAGAACCCAAAGTGTAGGGAAGGAGTCTCTTCTGGCAGTGTTTACTGGGCCGGGGTCACCGGAGAAGCCAGCCATGGATGGACAGCCCTCCCTACACAGGGATGCAGCTGCCTGTACAGTGCAACACTGGGGAGACACACACAGACACGCACACACGTTAGA
>NW_021703784.1:5277058-5307745 GCF_005190385.1 Monodon monoceros | reverse complement strand
ACACACACAGACACGCACACACGTTAGACACACACACATGTTAGACACACACGCAGACACACACGTTAGACACACAGAGACATGCACACACGTTAGACACACACACGTTAGACACACACATAGACACGCACACAGTTAGACACACACGTTAGACATGCACACACGTTAGACACACACGTTAGACACACGCAGACACACACACGTTAGACACACACAGAGACATGCACACACGTTAGACACACACATTCGACACACACACCTTAGACACACACACGTTAGACACGCACACACGTTAGACACACACACAGACACGCACACACGTTAGACACACACAGACACGCACACACATTAGACACACAGACACGCACACGTGAGACACACACACGTTAGACACACAGACACGCACACACGTTAGACACACAGACATGCACACACGTTAGACACACACAGACACGCACACACGTTACACACACACGTTAGACACACACAGACACGCACACATGTTACACACACACGTTAGACACACAGACATGCACACACGTTAGACACACACAGACACGCACACACGTTAGACACACACATACAGACACGCACACACGTTAGACAGACTCAAGCTTGGCTCGTCCACCTGGTTCTATGCCTGTGGGCCAAATACCTCCCTGAGCCTCATATCAAATAAGATGACACATGAAATGTGTGTTCACATTTACTCAACCAAAATGTATCAGGAGTCCACTCTCTGCAGGCCTGTGCCAGGGACTGTGAATACCACAGAGAACAAAGCCAACACGCTGTAACGGGTCACAGCTGGGGAGACAGACAACAAACGCGTGAGCAGACCCGTGAATGTGAACTTACAAGTCGTGACAACAGGCCTGAAGGAAAGGCCTGGCAGAGAGCACTGGGGGGCGGGGGAGGGAGATCCTGCTCTATCGGGAATGCTCCCTCAAGACGTGGTGTTTGGCCACGACCTGTGGGCGAGAAGAGGCCAGCCTGCAAAAGCAGCAAAGCTCCGTCCACTACAGAGCGTCTGCGATGTGTCACCAGGCTCTCGGGACTGGACGGCAAAGGTCCTGCCGCTCCCGGTGAGGGAGAGTGGTAGTGAATGCCATTTGCAGCAACATGGATGCAACTAGACATGCTCATACTAAGTGAAGTAAGTCAGACAGAGACAGACAAATAGCATATGACGTCATGTAAATGTGGAATCTAAAACTGGACACAAATGAACCTACTTACGAAACAGAATCACGGACATAGAGAAGAGACTGCTGGTTGCCTTGCCAAGGGGGAGGGGCTTGGGGGAGGGATGGAGTGGGAGGGTGGGATTAGCAGATGTAAGCTTTTATATACAGGATGGATAAACAACAAGGTCCTACTGCATAGCACAGGGAACTATATTCGATATCCTATGATAAACCATAATGGAAAAGCATGTATATATATGGATAACCGAGTCACCCTGCTGTACAGCAGAAATTAACACAACACTGTAAATCAACTATACTTCAACAAAAAAGACAATTTGATTGAAAAGAAAAATAAAATTTTCTTTAAAAAAAGATAATAATGACTTAAGCACCCGAGGCAAATAAGAGCGCTTGGTAGGGATGGGGGAGCGGGGCGACGGGGGTGCTCCCAGTTCACATAGAATGGTCAGGGCAGGTGGGCTGTGGAGGCGACATTTGGGCAAAGACTGGAGGAAGGTGAGGAAGAGAATGGACGTCCATCCAATCTGGCTTCCTCCGTGAGGCCACCACCAGGGGCCGAGCGGGGAGGTGGCGAGGAGGCCCTGGTCGGGCTCCAAGCAAGAGGAGGTGGGGCTTAGCCTGAGGGCGGCGGTGATGCAGGGGACGCACAGCAGCAGGGCACTGGACAGAGCTTAGGAGTAGAGGCAACATTCAGCTGACCAGCTGAATGTGGGTCAGGAGAACCAGAGGTGTTAGCAGGGCTCTTGAAGACCTCGGCTCAGACCCAGAAGCAGGGAGAAGCTATGTCGGGAGAACCAGCGTCCGGTTGTGGCCACAGGAATCCCAAGACATCCATGTTGTGAGTTCCACGTGTACCTGGATTCAGAGGGACTTTGGGTTGGAGCTATCAGTGTGCGGTGGCCAGCTCTAGATGCTTCCAAAGCCGTGAGACTGGCTGGATTCACCGAGGAGGAGAGGAGGATTGAAAGGAGAGCTGGGGACCCTCCAAAGTCAACAGGAAGCTCAGAGGGGCTGAGTGGAGACCAGTGAGGCGGGAGAGGGCCCAGAGAGAGGGCATCCTGACAGCCCAGGGAAGAAAGCACAGCAAGGAGGGAGGGGGGGACCGTGTCCCACGGCGGTTGAGTGGAAAACAAAAACGAGGACTGAGAACTCACATTCTTCTTTCACCTGAAGGGGTGTCCAGAACCTCCCACGCAAACAGCTCCCCAGTCTTGGCGGTACCCTCCCTGCCCCCATCTGACACTCCAGCATAGAAGCCTCCCAGGCACAGAAGCACCAGTCCGGGCAAGGGGCACCGCTGATGGAAGGTCTGTTCCAAAGCTGCAACCAGCCTTCGTCTGTGGACTCGTGAGTTCACGAATGTAAGGAGGAGGGTCGCAGAAAGTGGAAAGAAGCCTGAGGGAATGGGGCCGCTGGCAGGAGCATCTTGATAGGAATGGGATGCAAAGCAGAAACTAAAGACAGACCTCCACAGTCCCTCTTCCCGAACAATTTCTAAATTTCCATCTGATGCCTACGCACCTCTCAGCTAAGGGCAGGAGATACGAAAAGAAGCCCTGCTTTAGCATCAAGACAGCAGCATCTGAGGTCAGAGAGGCATGGAGGGAGCACGCAGGGCAGCATCACCTGAAGCCCCAGGAGCAAGCTTCCTGCTGCCCCTCTCCAGGCTGTTTATGGATAGGAAGGCGGCAGGCTGGGCCACAGAGAAGAAAGCCAAAGCCCCCTCTGCTCGCTGCTGATAACTGATTCTACAAGACAAGCAGAAGGGGTCCAGACCGAGATCTAAGAAGATCCAGATGCTGGCGCAGCGGCCGGTTCCTGAGGTATGACAGCTCCTGGGGAGAGGGCCCCTGCTGAGCACCCCCAGCTCAGAGCCAGGCCCCTGGGCAGAAGAAAGGACCATGTCTATAACCTGATCTCCACAATCCTGGCTGCTTCTTCACTGCACCCTCAAAGGCATGGCCCAGGCCCTATACGGTTTGCAGAATCAAATGTGAGGGGTTCAGCACGTGTGTACTAATTGGAATGAGAAGTGTACATTCAGCACCCAGCCAGGTGCTTTAGATACCTTCATAGATTCCATCCTCACACACAGCCTCAGAAGTCAGTACTAGTCTGTCTTCATTTGACAAATGAGAAAATGAGACTCAGAAGGAGGAAGTAACTTTCCCAAGGTTGCATAGCTAATAAATGGCCACACTGTGGTTCACATCCAGCCCATGCTATTTCCACAGTACCCTCAGGCTTGCTCACTTAGCTGACCACTGAGCTTAGATTCCCTGATAAGCAGGGGAGAAGGACATTCACACATTACATGCAATTTTCCTACTCCTCAAGTATTCTGCATCAAGAAAGAAAGGGAGAGAGGACTTAACAAAGCTTGGTACCACTTACCAAAAAGCACAGTCCACGTGTTTCTGGGTCCTCCCATCTCTGCATCCTCCCTTCTGCAGAGAAAAAAAAAAGTAAATTGCTTAGTTCCTTCTCCCACGATAGAACAAAGACTATAGGACAAAAGCCAGGAATGATGAAGTGACAGGCACAGAACTGTGGCACATCAGCTTGACCCGTATCAAAAAGGTGATAATTGAAACGAGATCTGTCCACGTGTCTGGAAAAAATGAGCTGCCCTAGGAGGGAGACTCTCCTTCCTATCTTGTAACCACTTGTCATCCTGCAAGACAGATGGGACAGAAACACCAGGAGGTGAGGAAAGAGCCGAGAAGAGAAAGAAACGGAGCGATGGAAAATGAGAAACAGGAGGAGGAGGAGGAGAGAGAGAGAGAGAGAGAGAAAATGAAGATCAAAAGACTGGGCATGCTTACTTCTAAGTTATCTTCCAACCTTCCAAGTTTGTGAGACCTAGTGATTTAGGGGGATGACCCAGAACCTGGAACTCCAGGGATTTCATTGGAATAAGCCAAGTGAAAAAGAAAAGGAAAGCTTCTAGGTTTTCAAACTTCTTGATAAATAGGAACCAAAGACCAAACACCGGCAGAGAGAGAACTTGGAAAACAGAAAATTGGGATGTGAATATATGAGAGTGGATCAGAGATGAGCAAAGAAAGAAAAGTCATTGAAGGACAGAACAACTGGTGGGGTGGAGGTGAGGAGGCAAGATGAACCTGATCACCTTAAACTTAACCTATCCTGACCTTCAGATCCAAAGCAGGGACCACACAGTTCCCTATCCCAAACCTTGTTGCTCCTTCCTGGCCCTAAGAGCCACCTGTAATCTGTGGTTTGCTGACTTCTTCAGGGTTCTGAGTCCCCCGATAGACTGTGAGCTTGGTGAGAGAACAGGAGGGGTGGTGGGTACTCGGTAAACACTGGTTGGAAGGATGGATGGATGGATGCACAATGGAGTTTTTTTGCCCAGCGTGACGGATCCTCTGCAGATACGTCTCAGACACCAACCCTGTGCCCGGGGCTCCGAGCTACCTTTCCCAGGGCTGTGCTCCTGTTGGGGTGAGAGGCTCCCGCAGAACAGGAGACAGAGAGGAAACTGGCCCAGAGATTCGACGGGCGGGATTGGCAGAAGCACTGTCTTTTGTGTCCGTTCATCGGCCAGCCTCCAATCTGTGCCAGAGTTGGGGGCAGTGGGGAGATGGAGGAGGGGAAACTTTGCCATGGATATTAGAAGAATAGAGAGTTTGAGCCAGACCTGGACTTTTTGTTGCAAGGCATGAGAGAAAATGTAGGAGGGCAAGGATGGCCTCTCCAAGCTGACGCTTGGCTCAACACAAAGTCAAACAACTTTGTCAAACAACTCACAGTGTGTTTGGAAGGCAGAATCCTTGGGTCCTGGACCAACCAGACCCCAACTCCCAAGTCAAATCCAAAACACATCTTCTGTAGTTTTTCAACAAAGATCTTCTACTCTGAGCCAGACACTGTGTATTCTCCATGCTAGGGACAAAGCAGAAAATAATACCAGCTAGGACCCCATCCAAATGGTGCATACAGCCACTGGGGGAAAGTGTGTAAACAAGGAACTAAGCACATGATCGCATGTGTGCTAAGTGCTGTGGAGGAAAGCATACGACGTTCTGAGAGCATCTGTCAGGGGGATCTGACCCAGTCAGGGAAGCTGCCCCCCAGGAAGTGGAGGGTGGGTAGGAGTGACCCAGCCAAAGAAGGCAGGAAGGGAGGTGGAGTGGGAAGGCCCTGTTTGGAGGCAGCCTGGACTGTCCGAGAGACAAAGAGGCCGGGATGGCTCCAGTGCAGTAAATAAGAACATGCCCGGAGGCTCCACCGAGGACGAGAAATAGAAAGGCTAGGGACAGGGACGTGAAGACACTCCTGCTGGTAGCATCAAGGTCAAGGATGTTGAAGCTAATCCAAAGCAAGAGACGTGCAGATATGTCAAGCTGAGCCCTGAACTCTCCTGAGACTGTGGCTCAGGAACAAGGCGGTCAGCCTAAGAGGCCCGCTGTGCCTTAGGAGAGGTGGGGCGGGAAAGAGGAGTCAGCTCTGCGGAGCCAAAGGCCCCAGGGCCTCCCAGCTAGGGGCCCAGAGCAGCATGTGGGGCATCAGGGGCTAGGCCAGCCATCGGGATAAGCTGTGTATAAACAAATGCTAAGCTATGCACTGCAGACTGGAGAGATTGCAAGGACTCAGAAAAATCCTTAGGCTAAAATAATTGGGGGGAGGGCGTCTTGGAGAAGGAAGTAGAGGTTAGACTTGAAAAGCAAAAGATGGGCAAGACTGGGCAGTTTCAAAAGAGTGGGGAGTGTTCCCGGGGGTGGTGGGGACTGCAGGAGGTCTGTACCCTGATGGGGGAGGGATGGCTGACCAGACAGAGTGATGCGTCAAACCATTGGGCCACCCGGCCAGGAGAGCCCTTTGACTTCTGGCCAGAGGATTCCCATGAGGGAACCACAGGAGCACTCAGGGTTTTGAAAGGGGGGCACCGGAAGTTTCGGCAGAGGGTGACGTGCGCAGAGCAGAGGAGGAGAGAGAAGCTAGTTAGATGTCACAGCGGTCTAGGCCCTAACAGTGTGGGACCAGGGGGGGTCACAGCGGGTGAGCAAGAAAGTGCCGAATCCCAGAAACATCTCCAAGGCAGCAGGCGGGAACCCTGCCCCTGCTTGTACTCCTGGATCCAGAGTCTGAATGACTAGGAGTATGGCCATAGCACCACAGGAAGGGAGAAAGGGGGCTGGCGGACAGATGGGAGAGGGGCACTTTAATCGGGGACATTTCAAATTTCAGCAAAGACAGTTTCAACCCAAAAGTCAATGATTGCCAAACTTTTTTTTTTTTTTTAGTGGCCACAAAAATCTTAGGAGGAAACTAATACATAAAATAGATTAAAGGAGGCAGCTGAAGATACTGACCAGACTCGGGTGGGATTAGAGTCACAGATGAAGTTTCAGCGTCCCCAGCGTAGAAGTGGTAACTACAGACATGCAGGACATCACTGAGGGAGATAGAGCCCAGTGCTGAGAGGCGGACGTTCCTATTTAGGGACAAAGGGAGCAGAGGTGACCGTCAGCCAAGCGTCCAGCCTGTGTCCCTGCAGTAGACAAACACATCTTCCCTCCAGGACTTTCCTTCCCCGCTCCCTCCTCTGATTCAAGGCTCTGACTCCTCTCCCTCTCCTTGTGTGGTCCCCTGCCCAACCTTCCCCTCCTCCCCCTTCTCTTTCTCGCCTTCCCCCAGCTCCCCTGGCACCCCTCCCTCTCCCGTCCCCACCCCCCACCCCCGGGCCGTCGCCGGGGTCTTTTTGGTCATGGTTTATTTTTAGCCCCTCTGCCATCCTGAGGATGTGAACCATATTCCTGAGTCATGGTTTTGCAAGGAAGCAGGGACAGACGGCTCCCTCCACTTCTCTGAAGATCGCTTATCAACCTCTCGCCAGACCGGCAGGGCTGAGAGCTTAATCTGCCAGCTCCTCTTCTGGATGGGGCCCCCAGCTCAGCCTCTTAGAGAAGCAACTGCTTCTGCTGGTGCCAGAGAAGCAACCTGAGCTAAACTCACTAGGTCCACGTCACATCCTCCGAGAGCCAGTTCCAGGGAAACGGACCTTCTGGGAGCCTCTGCTGCCTGTGGCATTGAAAGCGGAGAAGATGCCTGTTCAGAAAAGGAACAAGGTGAAATTGACTCTAAAGAGCCCTGAATTGGAGTCCAGAGACAATAGCTTGTCAATTCTACTCAACAAGTATTTACAGAATCCCCCTTCTGTGGGAATTGCCAGTCTGGGTTCTAGTTTCACCTGGGTGAAGGAGACAATTATACTAGATTCTAAGAAGGGCTTCTAGCTGTTTTTTTTCCTTTTTTTTTTTTTCCTAGCTATTATTGATCAATTTCCCTATGCAATGCAACATACCAGATCCTCAGAGACGCTCTGTCATTATTCATAGGGAGAAACTGAATCTCAAAAGGTTAACAGAGCCAGCAAGTCAGGATTTAGAATCACTGTTGTGTCATCCAAATCTCAGGCATTTCCATGTCCCCCTCTGCCTCCCTGGACCTCTTCCAGCCCCAAGCTTTACCTGTCCTGATGCAGAAGAATCACAACCAAGTCGCAAATGTATCCCCTTGCCAGGGACTCATGCTGGTAGCATGAAGTTAGGGTGTCAGGAGTTCACGGTGATTAGGGGTTTGGAGACCCTTCACCCTCTGGACAATAACGGAGCAGATGCCATGTTTGGCTGGGAGCGGGGACAAGCCCCCAGGTCAGGGACAACCAGTTATAAACATCTAAACACATCACATCCCCTGCTGGCCAATATCCCCAAATGGGAGAGAAAGAAATTGTGTTTCTGTGACACTGTTTCACCTGATCCTACAGCCCAAACACCTATAATGGTACCATGTAGTGTCAAATGTGACAGGATTATGAACTATAACATCATAGTATTAAACCTTGGAGACCCAGCTACTCCCTGGCCATTTCATTCCCTTCTACCTTCTCTCTCTCTGTCTCTCTCTTCTTTCTTTCAGCAACACTCCCTTCCCTTCAACCCTACACACATACACCTTTGCCTGCAGCTTGAGAATCTCTGCTTGCCTTTTAGATGCTTTGAGATTTCCCAACAGAAAATATAAAATCATGCGTAAACACACAGCTGGGTGAGAGGTGGGAAAGAGAAATAAGTCCTGAATCCACTCTGTGACTAGTTTCTTCCAGATGGACATGGACGGTCCCAGGGGTGTTGCTCTAAGAGGGGCTGATGTGCTGACCCTGATGCAAGTCCTAGGACCCAGCGGATCCCTGTAGGATATTAGTCACTCTATAAAACCTCCAGGCCAGTTTCCCAGGCTGTGGGGCCTATAGGCAATTTCCCATAGGGTCTCAGAGCCTGAGAACCTATGCATTTCGCTGCTTGGCGGTGGGTTCGTGTTGCATCAGATGTGATCTGCCTCTTAAAACATGACTTCGAAAGTGTCCCCAGACAACACTGTTAACTTTCTCAACTTCTCTCCCACCCGGTCACCCTCCTCCTGGCCACAAAGCACATCAGAGCCTGGAGGAGCCTAGAGTCTTCGCCACATGCTTGTTTCCAAGATGGCTCACGGGGAGCCCCGGGGGTGGCCCCGGGGCAGATGAGGGAGCAGCAGAGAGCTGAGGGAAGAAAGTCTGCTCCCCGGGATACCTCTGAGAGGACCCCGGGATACCTCTGAGAGGACCCCGGGATGGAGAGCAGTCCTCACACATTACCCAGCATGAATCCCGCCACAGCAGCCCTTTCTTGGATTTATTTCCTGGGTCTTGGTTTAAAATCCTCCCTTCCCTCCCCAGTGGCCAATTTCATCTTTGGAGTCCTTTCCATGTTATGACATTCCTCTACAGCTGGTAATGAAGTGTAGGGGAGGTGGCAGCCATATCTCATCGACGACTGGGCAAGGGAACCCATTTATTCGTTATTTATTCCATCTCTCAGACCTCTAGGTGGCTTATTTCCACAGAAAGGAATTCTGATTTAGAAGAGGGAGACAGATCAGAACGGAGAGAGATTAAAAGAAGAGGAAAGCGTAGGGCATGTGGACCTGCAGCAGACAAGGAGGGAGAAAGCCATGCCAGTTAGATGTATGGGCTGTGCCCTGTCATCTGACCCAGGGAAGCTAACCCAGGCCCAGCCTGCGTGTCTTATGCAGAATGTTCTTGTCTTTTATTTTTTTAAGAATTTTTTTGATGTGGACCATTTTTAAAGTCTTTATTGGATTTGTTGCAATATTGCTTCTGTTTTGTGTTTTGGTTTCTGGGCCCCAAGGCATGTGGGATCTTAGGGATCGAACCCATGACCCCTGCAGTGGAAGGCGAGGTCTTAACCATTGGACTGCCAGGGAAGTCCCAGAATATTCTTGTCTTGACGTGAACACAGTGGACCTGCTTCAGGGATGACCCCCGGGCCTGTTCCTTCCTCCTTGCCCTGATCGCCAGCAGCCTGAGTCCCCAAGTCTGGGTCTTGATCTATCCCAAAATAACAGCTTAGGACAAAGTGAAAAGCATTCCCCCTAAAAAGTACTACCGGTATTTTTAGAGTATTGTCACTCTTGATGGGGAAATATATGAACGTATCACTTTGGCTCCGAGGCTGCAGAATCAACAAAACAACACACAAGCACAAATGGTTTCTGGAACCTGAGGTCTTATCCTCTGTCCATGGGCAGAGCCAGTGGGTCTTCAAACCCCTGGCAGGGTCTCGGCCTCCCACCACTGTCTCTTTCTCCAGGTCTCACCCAAGAAGCTCGAGTCTGACTCGGAAGCCGAGCTTGAGGGCAGTAGGAGAAACCGAGGCATCTGGAAGAGGACAGACACACACCCAGCTTGCCAAGTTCTACACCGACTTTCTGAGCGCGAATGAGATCTAAGCCTCTGGGTTTGGGGCTGACTTGCGCTGGCCTGGGTTGACTTCCTGTTTTTGAAGAACAGAGGTGGGTAGACGCTCAGAGCCATAATCTGGGCACCAGTCAGCTTTGACACAACGGTCTTCTCCTGACGTAAGCATCAGTGGGGCTGATGAGGTGAGATACAGTTACCCCAGACAAGAAGTTTCGAAAGCCAGGCGGCCATGGGCTTCATTGAGAGGGGAGGGGGCCTTCCCTGAGCTCCCAGCCAGGCTGACCGGCTCTGGTCACCTTTTCCTGTCAGGGAACAAAGAAAGCGTCGCTCAAAGAGGGTGACAGAGTCAGAGACACACGCTCGTCGCTGGGAGCTGGCTCTCTTGCTAATCACAGGAAAAGACCTAAGGCAGGGCGGGGACTCCTGAGCGGGGCCCGTGGGACTAAAGGGCACTGTCGTGTCAGCAGGACAACAGCCATACTAGATTTTCTGGGCAAGACCCAGCTTCAATTTGCCGTCCAAATGTGTGCATGTGTAGAACCTCGCTGTTAGACCACGGGTCCTTCTGCCACAGAGGAGGGGAGTCACCATGACCACAGGCCATCCTGGTGGGTCAGCTCGGACCCGGCTTTGGGTCAGGAGGCCTTCCCGACAGCTCCGTGGAGAACAGCACAGGCTCCACACATGCCCCCTGGGTCTCCACACTCCTTGTGAAGAACAGCCACTGTCACCGCCCGACATGATGCCGTGCGGGTCTTCCCCCACCTCATCCCTGAAGCGTGGCAAACCATTCAATCAACAGCGGTTAAAGGAGTGAGGCCTTGTAGGAATCTATTATTTATCCCTCCTCAGTCTAAGCTTCTTAAGAACGGGGCCTGTGTCTTACAATTCTGTACCTCCTAGGGCTTTGTATACGGTAGGCGCTCTAATGAACAGGCTTTCATTAGATTCTGGCTCTGGAAGAAAGGAGAGAAGTAAAGAACAGGAAACAAACAGGTGGGAGTCACGCTGAGTCATACCAAGAACGCACCCACCATCAGACACTTGGCCCAGCAGCCCTCTGCTGGGGTTCAGTCTCACCCCAGCCCGACAGCACACCGAGGGCTGCTGTGCTCCCCTCTCCCACCGACTTCCATTTTCCCATAACACTCTGTTTGCATAAGCGTTTCCACGTTTCACTCAGCGTTACCTGGTCTCCACAGAGTCCCTAAATACCCACCGGCAGAAGCCAGCAGATCACAGTCCAAAGACATGAAAGCCTGGTTTTTACCCAGCAATCCAGACTGACTGCCACCCACCTTCCCCAGGGATGAATTTCTTCAACCAGGAAAGCACAATCCATTCAGGGTGGGGTAGGAAGTAAGAGCGGGAAGGGGGTAAGAGTCCTCCTGATCTAACTCTTCTGATGCCGAACAATCGCGGGCGTTTTCTGATGAACACGTTTTGCACTTAGCCACCATCCTGAGCATCGCATGCTAGCGTATCCATTTCCATCTCTCACTCTGGATTGGAGGCACAGAAAGGTCAAGGGCTCGCGTGAGCTGCCAGGAGACCCAACCTGGGGCTCAGGTCCCCTCAGCCCTGGAGTCGCTGTGCCAGTGGCCAGGGGCAGCACAAAAAAGACCAGAGAGACCTGAGTGTGAACTACACCTTTGCTGATTGTGTGACCTTGGAAAGGGATTTAAACTCACTAAGTCTCAGTGGATCTCATGTGAAAACGAGAAAATAAGATCTAACCCCCCAGGTGGGTGTGATATTTAAGTGAGATAGCAAACATAAGGTGCCTGGTCGGTGTCTAGGCATGGAAGATACTTGATAAGGCAAAACTCAGCACGTCAATCTTTCATTCTTTTGGTAGAATGCCAGGTACCATAGGAGGCCCAGCAGAGATTTCAAAGATAATTTTATGAGCTACCAAGACAGGGAAGAGATGAAGAGGAAGACAAAGAAAGAGAAAAAGAAAAAGAAGAATTAAGAGCAGTTAGCAGTCTATCTGCATTGAAACAATAAGGACACTAGTAAGCCTGCAGCTTTGTGGAAGGTAGCCACAGGTAAGGCTGTAAGGGCTGTCACAAAAGTGTGTCTGGGGACTTCCCTGGCGGTCCAGTGGTTAAGACTTCACCTTCCGATGTAGGGGGTGAGGGTTCAATCCCAGGTCGGGGAGCTAAGACCCCACGTGCCCCTCGGCCAAAAAAACTAAAACATAAAACAGAAGCAATATTGTAACAAACTCAATACAGACTTTTTAAAAAAATGGTCCACATCAAAAAAATATCTTGAAAGAAAGAAAGAAAGAAAGAAAAGCATAAGAAAAAAAATGTGTCTGAAGGGGGGCGGACACACTCTCTGTGGAGGACAGCCTCACGCGGTGAAAACTGAAGTGGGTCTTTATGGACAAGGAAGAATCCAACAAGGAAAGGAAAGGGCATTTCAAGCAGAAGGGATCACACATGCCAAGCACCAAGGTGAAATCGCTGGTATCGGGTGGCCTGCGTGGTGGTGTATGGAGGAGAAGCCACGAGAACTGGAATGGAGATGGCCGGCAGGGCCACACAGTGATGGGCCCAGCTTGCCTGAGCAGTGGGGCTTTGATCCAGGTCCTCAGAGGTTTCCAGCAGGGGGCAATGGGGGAAACAGGACCAGATTTGCTTCAGAAAGATGACTCGGGGGCTGTGCGGGGTTCATGGGGGAGGGGAAAGGGGACAGGGGGAGTCAGCAGTCTCTCCAAATAGGAAGAGCACGCAGGTCGGTGGCCCCATATAGTCAAGGAGTATAATCGGCAAAGCCAAAGGTGAGCTCCAGACTTGCTAAAAATCTCCAGTGTAACTTGGGTTTCTTGGCATGGGCTCTTTCTCCTGCCCTCCTATCTCTGCTTCCCAGCTGCTTTCTAATCCCAGAGATAAAGGTGAGTAATCCAAAGGAAAGGGCCCCCAAAACGAAAGGGAATATTTATTTTAAGTAGATTGACGTCGGTAGGAAGGGGAAAAAAAAAAAAACCTACCGAGGCCTGAATGGGGAACTATGACATTCACACAGCCCGGCCATTGTGTAAAGAGAAAAATTCCTCAAGATTGTGTTTGTCCAAGAAATCAGACAGTTTACAGTCCCTGAGTCAAAACACTCAAAGATTGGAAGCCAGGGTTTCCTGGGCTGAACCCAGTTACTAAATAAAATGAAAAGGAAAGAGCAATTAGAAGCTGGGGATTGTTGGGAAGCGGGTGGGGTTTGTTCCAAGGCTCGAATCCAACAGATGCGACAGAAGAAATTCAGGGAGGAGGCCCTTGGGTTTGCCAGCCGCCCTCCCCACCACAACGGGCACTGCCGTGTCCCATAGCGAGACCTTCTGGGGTCTGGAGATGCCAGGGCCGCTGTGGCAATTGTGAGCCTGGCCAGATCTTACACGGCAGCCAAGCTCATCACAGAGATCAAAAGACACTGGCCCTGTTCTTGCTAATTTGAGGAACAATCTTCACTGGTGTCCTGCAAAGACTGACCCCCATGAGGAGTCTGCCCAGCCTCCTCCATCCTTCCTGAAATGTGGCAAGGGCAGGGGTGGGGGACTTTATCACCTACGGGAAAAGGGACTCATGAGGAGAGTTATCCAGGTAGGAACAATGGGAAGGAAAATGGGGACAGAGAGAGAGCAAGATGATGCAGAGGCTGCCCCATAACATCCGAGGCTACTCCCCTCCTTCCACGGCCCCTGAGCCCGCACCCCCGTGAGCTCAGGGGTCACCGCCGCACGCAGGCTGTGAGGAGAGAAGGATCTACGGCAGCAGAGCCCTTATCAGGACCACCCTGGCTGAACGCTAAGGGTAGAAAGACCAGGGTGAGGACAGATGCTGCTTGACACGTAATGCCCCATCCGTAATGCTCCCGGTCACTGACCGTGAGCTGTTGGTAGGAAGTTAGAGTCCAGCTGCCTCCTGCCTGGGGAGAAAACACACCAGCCACTTTGGGCCTGACAGTGTGTGTTTGGGGTTGCCCAGTGACCCTGGACATTGCTCAAATGGTTCCCAGGTGATCACACCTCGGTGGCCTTCAGAGGGTGTGCTTTCTGGGCTGGGGTTACTGATGAAGTGGTGAGGCATCTCCCCCTTGAAGGTTCTCCAGGATTGAAGTCCTAAAGATTGCCTTTGATGAGAGCTCCTGCGAGGGTTTCCTCGAGCTGAACTGAGGATAAGGTTTAGCGCAGCGTTCCAAGTAATGACAAATTCAGAGGAAGTGTGAAATTTCTTCCCGAAGGTGAGGGGCAAAACCATTTAATAAACAAATGAAAGATGAAAAAACCCCACCGAAGCCTGTAAACAATTAACTGTATCTCTGTTTATTTCCAAAAAGCAGATGGACTTGACTTGTTTTTTATAAATTAAAGGGCTAGATTTTTTTCTCTCTGAAGTCCTTTTTAAAGAAAGCTCCATTTCCACGACTGACCCTTCCAAGAGCAGAATGAAGTGCTTTCTGGAGTCAGATCTGATTCTCTGTGTCCCCGAGGAGTGTTTCACGGTCGCCCACACTGCATGGCAGAAAACAGAGCTGTCAGACCTCAGCGATGCCTTCAAAGGACTTGGGGGGGCGTATCATTAATATTCAGCTCCATCTCCACCCTTCTCTGCTGACGTGGGTCGGTGCGGAGTGCGGGGGTGTTTTGAAACAGTGTACACAGCCTGGATTGGAGCATAGTTCAATCCACTGAAGTGGTCTCGGAACCTGTACTCAGGACCAGGCTCTGCCCCGACAGGCAGCACGGCATCCCTTCTGGGTCTTGGTCCCTGCCCCTTCTCCTTCCACTTTCCAATCCTAATTTTTGTCAGAAAAGGTGCTGTAAACTAGAATCACACGGAGACACGAGGGGCTAAGTCATCCATCTCTTATGGAGGCCTTTGCACTTTACAGAGCAGAAGAAGTCAGGCCAGGGCTGCAGGACATGGATGTGAACGTGAAGCCAGGAAGGCTGAGACCAGAATGGGGGCCCCAGGGAGAATGGGCCTCTGAGTGCCCTGCAGACCCCGCCAGATTTGTCCTGATGGTTCTGCTGGAAGTGAGGACTTTTGGATAAAGGTGAACTTTGGAGGGTGAGGGGAGGCATGAGTTGGGGTCGGGGCAGGGGGAGGCAGAGGGATGAGATCTTATCAGCACAGCCCTGGGAAGTCCTGCAAAAAGGGAGGAGAGCCAGCCAATGAAGCTGAGTGATTCCATCCCCAGCTAAGATCTGGTCATTCAAAGACCCCTGGACTTAAATCAGAGGACCCAGAACCTCCACAAAGCCCCTCCGGTAGCTGTGTGGCACTCCAGCCACCTTACTGGTCTGTACCCTGTAAAACAGGGTCAGTCACAAGAGATTATTGGCAGAGATGAAAAGGTCTAATGCACTTGAAGTTCTCTCCGTTCAGAGATGGGCAGAAAATGCTTGCCACTCATTTCCAGGAGCAGTGAGATTGGAAGCGTTTTCTTTCGAGCCGGGAGCTCTTCCACACTTAGCTCATGCCTGGGAGGAGAGAAAATAGCGACCATCCGAGTGTGCACTGTTTATGGGATAAAAGGGTAATCGTGAGGCCTTTGACAAGTCTCCAAGAGGCTGATGGCAGAGGCCAGCATCAGGGTCAGGCCAGGGAGTGGGAGCGCAGGACTGGCAATGCCCCAGGTAGGCATGGCCAGTGCGCCAAGAATCTGGACCTTTCCTGTTAAAATCTTCCAGGAAAGCCACCCAGTTTGGAACCTCAGATTTGGAAAATAAGCAAAGGGAAAATTGGTCCCAATTATTTTCCCTTTCTCTCTGACGTGTTAGATTCCTGTGAGCAGTAACCAGAGGCAAACATTTGTCTTCTGCTCTCAGTGGTCAGCTAGGCTAAGACTCCGTCCCTGACAGGGTTAAGGCTGCAGAGTCTGACACTGTCTCCAGAGTTGTGTGCGTGCGCGCGTGTGTTAAGGTAGCTTTATCCTTTTCTTTTTAAAGTACTTGGAGCAAAGAAACAACACACGTTGCGATAAGCTTGACTTCTGAAAAGTCCTCTCCTTCCTGCAGGGGAGCAATTTTGTTTTTTAAGAGCTGTTTGTCATAAAGACAAAAGTCTTAGCAGTTGGGATTTCAGCCTTGGAGTCTCCTTTTTCCTTTCATCATGTGTAATTTCAAATAGTGCTGCTGTCCCTTGGCCCGAACTTGGTGAATGCAGCTCAATGGTGCCCCCTGAAGGCCAACAGGAAGGAGTGCAGCAAGAAAGGACAAGGTGAGGAACCTGTGGGAACCAGCCTGGAAAAGTCAGGGTCTCCACCCAAAGGCAGAGTCAGTAAAACCAAGTTGTCGCACTCCTCCCCAGCTCTGAGGCCACCAAGCTGGCTATGCATGTCGGAAAGAGACTGGGCTTTGGCCCAGGACAGGCCTTGGATGGAATTCCAGCAAAGACAAGTTACTTAACCCCCTGACTCCCTTTTCCTTTCTATACAACATGGATGCAAAGTAACATTTTTGGATGACTTACTAAGCCACAGGCTGTAGGGTTTGGCATGTGTTAACCCATTTCATCCTCCCCAAAGCCCTCTGATTTCTGTGCTATGATTATCCACTTCATACACATGAGAAAACTGAGGCCCAGAGGGAGTTAGAAACCGTCACAGCTGGTAACGGGCAGGACCAGGCTGGAATCTGGGTGGTGTGGTTGGGAGCCTGGACTCAATCAGACATCCCACTACCTCCCAAACTACCCCGCGGGGCCCCTGGAGCACTGGGAAGAGAAATGTCAACTGCTTCACTCTGAGCCTGGCACAGAGTAAATGCTCAAAAAATAGGAGATAGATTTAATAATTATTAGGTTATATATAATAGGTTCCTATTAGGTTCCCATTCTTGGTCAACCAAGAGTGACTTCTCTGTGCCTCAGTTTCTTCATCTGGAGAATGGGTCCAAGGAAATGCCCTCCCAGGCACCTTCAAGTGCATATTTTATGCTAACCTAAGATTCTCATAGACTCTACTAGACAAATCAAGACTTCACCTCTCAAGACATCTTCTAATCAATGAAAAGAAGTGGTTGGTGGTCCTTAAGAACACCTCGAGTTCAGTGACATTTAAGCCACTTCTGTTGACTCTTGAGAGAGACACAGCACATCATGGACGGCAGGCATGAAAGCCAAGACCCATGGGTTCTCCCCTCTGCTCTGCCCTTGCTCAGGGTTCTTGGAGCCTTTGTAGCAGGAAGGCTGGTTAGGAGTCCTCAAGATGTGATGCGGAAGCAGGCTTGGAGGCAGAGGGTGGTCCAGGGGCTCTCTGATGTTCTGACCCTCTGGGCACACTTGTCCACCCTGTAACACAGAGCCGATGTTCTCTACCCTCAACTCAACTGGACGTGGCATCAGAGGAAGAATACATGCAGGCTACAGTCTTGTTAGCTGGACCGAGCTCCTCTTCCCACTCTCAGGTGGGAGGGAGAATCCAAAACGAGTTAGCTCCCAGCAATAGAAGTTACCAGACACGCAGGGAACTGGTAAAAAGCAGTAACTGAGAAGATGCTCACTGCGATTTAAAACTCGATTAACTCCTGCTTGAGTGGTTTATTTTACTTAGCACACCGTCCTCCAGGTTCATCCAAGGTGCTAAATGGCAGAATTTCCTTCTTTTTAAAGGCTGAATAGTATTCCGTTGTACATACATATGTACCACATTTTCCTTATCCACTCCTCTGTCAATGGACCTTTAGGTTGTTTCCGTATCTTGGCTACTGTAAAAAGTGCTGCAATGAACGCAAGACTGCAGGTATTTCTTCAAGATCCTGATTTCAATTCTTTTGGGCAAATGCCCAGAAGTAGCATTGTTGGATCGTATGTTAGTTCTATTTTTAATTTTTGAGGTACTTCCATATGGTTTTCCATAGCATCTGCACCATTTTGCATTCCCACCAACACTGCACAAGGCTGCCCATTTCTCCACAACCTCGCCAACTCTTGCTGTCTTTTTTTATTTTTAAACAGCCATCCTGACAGATGTGAGGTGATATCTCATTGTGAATAGAATAGAAAATGAAATAGAATATGAAATAGAATATGAAAATGAAGTGCCAAATTAACGGGAAAAGAAACAAGTAAACAGCGTTTGGGCAATTGGCATACCGCAACAAAATAAATTATGTTATGGATCCAAAATATACAATTAGCTCTTCCTATAAATTCTTAGTATTCTGATTCTTGATGTTAACTTGTGACAATACGAGAAAAATTCAGTTCAGGAAGAAATTCCCAATGACACCTGTTACACACACACACACACACACACACACACACACACATATGTTGTTATAAAGAGAAACTTCTTAACAGATGTAAGCTATTATATATAGGATGGATAAACAACAAGGTCCTACTGCACAGCACAGGGAACTATATTCAATATCCTATGATAAACCATAATGGAAAAAAATATTTTTAAAAAGAATGTACATATATGTATAACTGAATCACTTTGCTGTACAGCAGAAATTAACGCATTATAAATCAACTATACTTCAATTTAAAAAATCATGTAGTCTAATTTACGTTTACCTCAGCCCATCTGGGGGTTATAGTACATGATTATTGCCATGATAAATACAATTAAAATGTAAAAATAAAAAGAGAGAGAGAAACTCCTTCTCTGTGTACTTTATTTTCACGAAAAGGACAGGTGAGTTTAGGGCTAGGAGGGAGGCGAGAAGCTGGTTTTCTATGGGGAAGGGTCTCGCAGCATCCCTTCCAGCCAAATTTAGGATACTTTCTTTGGAGAAAGGAGAGGTGCAGAGTTCCTCCCGGTGTAGAAGTGAAGCCCGGAATGTCCAGGAAGCTTGGCTTTTGCTCCTCACTAGAGGATGCCCCTCTCGGCAGCCTTCCTGACTGCAGCGCTGGGAACCTGTGTTCTGCGCCTGGAGAGACCCCTTCTGCTCAGACGCCGGTGGTGCAACGCAGCAGACACGGAGATCTCACAGGAGATGCTGGGAAACAGGCGAGGCCAAAACCCAGCGACTGGGCAGCCCCTCTGGTCCCTGAGGCGTCAGGGCACCGCGATGCCCTTTGCTGTGCTCACCCTGGACCGCACGTCATCCAGCAAGCTCTGCCCGGCTCCCACACTGGGCACTGCTGAGGACACGGGTGGGCAGGCGAGGACCCTTTTCCCAAGATGCTCAGAGCCCGAGGCAGGAAAGAACCAGTATGCATGATGATGATGTGGTGGAGGGTCCTTGCCAGGGGGCATAGCAAGGCAGTGACCACCCTATTGGTGGGACACACAGAACCTTTTCAGAAGAGGAACCATTTGAGTTATTGGGAAGGACCATCCACCAAATTCAATAGGGGAAAGAGAGGTTGGTCAGAAAAGAGTGTGCAAAGCCGCGGAGGTCTGGGGACGGGGCCCTGGCACAGGGGGACGCCGGGGATTTTCGGGGGCTGGGGCACGCCGTGGGAAAGGTAGGATGCGGGGGTGGGAACCCAAGCTGAGGGCTTGCAATTTGGCCTACCGGCAACACAGAGCCGCTTTGGTTTTTAGAAGATCCTGGAGATTTACAAGAGAAACCTGAGACTCTGCCAGGATGCCTGGCCTGGGGTTGGAATGACGCAGGGACAAAGTGACAGGACAGTGACCTCCCAATGAGCCAGGGACTTCGTCTCTTAGCCTCAGTTTTTCTGTCTACAGTTCATTTATCACCTCTTTCCAGAGGACAGTATGCTGCACTGATGACCAAGTGGCTGGCTGTGGAATCCCCAAATCAACTCCTAATTTAACGCACATAATCACCTCAAAGAAAAGTCCCTTCCCTCCACGGGACTTCTGGGGCAACCAGAATCCAACTGGGAGGAGATTTGCAACAAAACAGGGGTAAAGAGACAAAAAAAAAAAAACCCAACAAATATGTTAAGAAAGAAAAGCATCACTAAATTCACCTTCACAGCACACATTGTTTTTAAGAAAGATAAATCACATCAACCCAGCCATACTGGGTGACAGAAGAGGTGGTAGAAGAGGTGACAGCTGAGCCAGTAAAGAAATGACTAGTGTCCCCAAAGACCCAGACCTTTAGCATCTCTGTAGTCTTTTTAAATGTCCATAAAAACAGTCGTCCCTATGAGACCAAACTGGAATAACTCATTGAGAATCAGAAGCCTGGATCCCAGCTCAAGCAGAGCCTGGCCTCAGGTGGCTCGACCACCAGATACCCAGGGGCCTGTTCGTCCTTGCTGCCCTGGGTTCTGGGCACCTCCTGCCATCTGGGCATCCTGGGTACAGAGAAGAAGGGAAAAGTCCATTTGGCAAAAAGGACCAAATGGAGGGATTGCTTTGCTCGTCCAGAAAAAGCATAATGGCCTAAAACTCCTGGAGTGCTGAACCGAGCTGAGCCCAGGGGATACCCCAAAGCCTGGAGCCTCACCCGCTCCCACAAGCTCCACAGAGGAAGGGGATGGCCTCACAAGCTCCTGTTACCAAGCAGGAGCTCCAAGGCAGGTAACGTGATCCCTCCCGGGTCCCCACCCGGTGGCTTTCTCATAACCCTGCTTCCTGGGGCACACAGGCTCAAAAGCTGCCCGCAGCCCTCTTTCTGAGAAGGAGAAGGAAACGGGGGTCCCTCAGATCCTGGAGGGGTCCCTCCTCAAATGTTCTTGCCAGACCGAAGGTGTCCACTCATTAGGAAGGGCAGCCCACTCAGGCCCCAGAGTGTGGGAGCCGTCACAGTGAGCCTCGGGTCTCCCTCTTCTCCAGCCTAGTTCATTCCCACACACCCCGCCCGGCATGGTTCCTGGCATGCACTAGGTGCTCAGGCACTCCTTACTGGGTGCACTAAGGTGACAGCAGGGTTACGAGGTCTTGGTCGCCACGATCAATCCTCGTCATCATCAAACAGCAGCAGCATCTAAGCTCCTGCAGCCCAGTGTCCTAGGCGCTGTGCCGCAGGAGCTCACTGAGATCTCCCAGCGACCCCATGAGGTGGACACCCCTATCGCCCCCTTTCCCAGGTGAGAAGTTGCTAGGTGACAGCAGTGCCTAGCAGAGCTGGGCTGCACCCCAGGCCAGACCCACCTGCCCCTGCGCACAGGTGTGCCACCTCTCAGAGACACGCCCTCCTTGCCCAGCTCACCTGGGGTCTCAGCAGTCCCTGGTGAGGCTATGGCCTCCTTCCTGCCCAAAGGGGTGATGACGGAGCCAGGACACAGCTTCCTCCCCACTCTCAAGCCGGGATCAAGTATTGTGACATTGACCTCTTCTCCTGCCTGGGCTTTCATTCATTTGGTGAATAATCACTGAGTGTTTATGATATGTTCTTCTGAACGTGCCACGTGTGGGTCTCTGGAGGTGTGTGACTGTGTGTTTGAGGGGAGCAGGGAGTGAGCAATGGAGAGGCGTGAGCAGGAATCGCCATAAGCAGAAAGCCATTCTAACTAGTCTCCTTGCCTCTAACTTCTCAACTGCCCTCCCAACCACCACCCACTCACCCCCAAATGCCTGCCTTCCTAGACGACCTCCAGGGAGGCATCTTAGGTGCCCAGAGTCGGCTCCTGTCCATCAGCATCAAGTCATGAGAGAGCACAGACAGTCGAATACATAAAACCTACGTCTGAATTCCAGCTTCACCGTTTACTAATGGATGACAGACCTGAGCCTCAGTTGCCGTCTGTAGAGCAAGTCTTTCTTTGGTGCTCTTGGACGGGATAACCAGTCCCAACCGGACATGGTTTGGACTGGGTCTGGAGTACGTGTCAGGGGAGGAAATGGAAACACCAGATGAAAACTGCCCAGGGAGTATGGGTGAGGAGAGTAAGTGAACTCTGATGGTGGAGGAGAGGGGAATGCCGTTGAGAGAGATGGGGAAGGAATTTTGCACATTTACAAGCCAAGGGGAGCAAGCAACAGAGAGTGAGAGAGCCGCTAAGACACAGGAAAAGAAAGTTATGATTCTTGGAAGACACAGAGAGAGCCGGGTGGACAGGGAGGCAGACAGCGTTGGATGAATGAGCCCCGCACTGCGGAGCCTAATTCCTCCTGTTCAGAGCTGGGGAGAGGTGTAGAGATGTGTATAAGCAGCCAGTGGCACGTGGGGAAGATCATTCCTGATAGGCTCCCCTTTTTTTCTATGAAATGGGAAGAAGAGCAGGTGTGAGAATCAGAGGTCAGAATATTTAAAGGAAGCTTGAAGTGATGGGGGGAGAAGCAGGCGGTGAGGGTCATGGAGGAGAGATGACCCCAAACCGGTAAAAGCATTGCTGGGAAGCTCTGAGTCCAGCTGAGGTCGGAGACCATAACTTTGAGTCGAAAACTTGTTGTTTTAGTTTTTAAATGTCCTTTAAAAATGGTAGAGGGGTCCGCCTGCCAATGCAGGGGACACGGGTTCGTGCCCCGGTCAGGAAGATCCCGCATGCCGCAGAGCGGCTGGGCCCGTGAGCCATGGCCGCTGAGCCTGTGCGTCCAGATCCTGTGCTCCGCAAGGGGAGAGGCCACAACAGTGAGAGTCCCACGTACCGCAAAAAAAAAAAAAAAAATGGTAGAGGGTGATGAAATGTTGGACTGAGGGTTCCTGAGGCTGGACTGGCAAGTGTCAGGGAGGGGACAAGAGAGTAAGAGGGTGCGAGAGCAGCAGCAGGGAGCTGAGTGGACGAGAGAGAAAGAAAATTGGCCGAGGGGTGAGGAGGAGGCCCTTGGTGCAATAACCGCGTCATAGGGATGAGCAGCCTAGGTGAACGCAGCTGAGCTCAAATACCTGAACTTTGGTCCAAAATTATTTTGGAACCCAAACTGACCCAGGATTCGAGACAGAATTAGGTGCTCCTTCAGGTGAGTGCAAAGGTCTTCATGGCTGCCTCTGTCCCTCAGGCAATGTCCCCCCATTTGCTACTGCTGTAGCTCCTAGACTCTGTCCCAGAGGAGCATCTCCTTGCTGGGAGCAGTGGGGAGGGACCAGGGCCGCCACCAGGCAAGCACGGTGCCCTGGGTGCAAAACACAAGGAGAGCTCAGTCTCAGTGACGGGTGGATTGGGTCAGCACTGCCTGCTCCCCTGCAAAATGACCTGCCCTCGGCCCATCGGTGCTCCCTGGTGCAGAAAGAATAAAACAAACACGCCGCCCATTGTGGAACCTGCAGACTAACACTGGCAATAGTGTAGAAACGGGCATAAAAGACAAATGAACAAATTCTAAAGCAAGAAACAGAATCAGCAAGGTACAAACGTGCCCTGCTTTGGCCAGGAGAAGAGCTAGGAATCCAGACCACCCAGTGGTCTGTTTTCAGTGTCCATACATGATGGGCGTGGTGAGAACCACCCCATCAGCTTGGGCTCTAGAATTTACTCCCTGCACCCAGCCGTTACAAGCATTTGATCACCTCCTACGTGCCAGACTTTACAACACCTCGAGGTCCTTCGTTTCTGGAAGTTTTCAGTTTTCAGCCCTGGGGCAGCCCAGGAGCCATCGTCCTTGGCAGGACCGACTAGGGAAGAGCAGCCCCGAGGGCCTGCTGCCTGATGACTACGTTGTCTGCCTGCACGTCCAAGGCAGGCAGACTTCCACCCAGACTTCAATGGTAGAGCAGTGGTTAAGAATCCGCCTGCCGGGCAGTTTTTTTTAAAAATAAATTTATTTATTTATTTATTGGCTGCAATGGGACTTTGTTGCTGCATGCGGGCTTTCTCTAGTGGCGGCGAGCTGGGCTACTTTTCATTGGGGTGCGTGGGCCTCTTGTTGCAGTGGCTTCTCTTGTTGCGGAGCACGGGCTCTAGGCACATGGGCTTCAGTAGTTGTGGCACACGGGCTCAGTAGTTGTGGCATGCGGGCTCAGTAGTTGTGGCACACGGGCTCAGTAGTTGTGGCACATGGGCTTCAGTAGTTGTGGCATGTGGGCTCAGTAGTTGTGGTGCACAGGCTTAGTTGCTCAGTGGCATGTGGGATCTTCCTGGACCAAGGCTCGAACCTGTGTCCCCTGCATTGGCAGGCGGATTATTAACCACTGCGCCACCAGGGAAACCACCACGAGGAGGAAAGGCCCTCAGAGACCTTGAATCTCTGCGCTTCCGGCTCCCCACCTGTTTCCGTGAATCAGAAGACACGGAAATGTCAAAGTAAACAAATAACAAAGCTGAGCTGCCCAACCTTAGAACCTGAGAGGGCTCCCTAGGGTCCCCTGGCCTTCCAGACCCCAGAGACCCATGGTCAGCTCAGAATCTCACTCCTGAGGGACCAAAAGCAACAGGAGCCGCTGACCGGACATACATTTGCTTCTCCCCTCCCTTCTCTCTGGATTATCCCTCCCGTACCTCTGGCCTCCACGGGGCTTTGCTTGCAGGGGATCCATGGGAAGCAGGGCCTTGGGAACCTCAGGAACATGACACGCCATCCCATGGCCCACAAAAGTCCACAGGGTCCTCTCCTAAAAAGTCTCTCGTGTCTCAAGGGAAAGGGAACAGATAAGGACGCCCCCGCACGCGCGTCTCTGCCTGTGCCCGTGCCCGTTCCCGTGCCCGTAACCGTGTCCATGCCCGTGCCTGTGCCTGTGCCTGTGTCCCTTGACTCTTTCCACTCCCCTTGCTTCTCTCTCCTACAAAAGGTTGAATCCCAAGGAGGCCAAGATTGGTACCAGCCATCTGGAGAGAAGGGAGACTCCAGCAAACTATATTTCATTCAACTGTTGTCAAAAGCCAAACAGGAAAATCTAAGAAAAATAAAATGGATTTTGGTTTTAATTAGCGCGTTGACGCTGTGCTCCCTGTTGGTCGTATTTTCACTGTGTTTGATGACTGTGTTGACACAGCCTCCGGCTGGCGGGGGAGGTCCTCCACGCTTTCTATTCCCTCAAAAACCCAGCTCAAAGGAAAATCCGCAGCTCCCAGCAGACTGGCCTCCTCCCTCTTTAGTGCTCTTGGCCTTACACCCTCCTTTGTAAAACAAGTATTTATAAGAAAACTAGGAGGACCATTGAGCTGATTTCCACACAATGGAGATATTTGCTAAGAGGTCATCCTGTGCTTTCTGCTGTAACACCCCAGGGCCTGGGCTCAGATTGGTCCACAGAGCCCTTCTCAAGCCTCATCTCCCCCCATACGTCCTGCCCCAGACACAGGGGGCTGCTCTCCTCCCGGACCACTTCAGGCTCCCGCACAGCTTTACCCAGGGTCGTTCCCCCTCCAAATCCAGCTGGAAAATCTTGATTCACCTTCAAGTTCGTGCTCAAATGCCCTGAGAAAATGTCTCTGATCTGACCAGAAAGGGCATGGTGTGCCTCTGGCTCTCATAACACTGTGCAGGGTCATTATTTATTAGCTCTGTCCATCCCACTGCACTCAGCTCCTCGTGGCCGATGCCGATCCTCAGATCCCCAGGAGGGAGATGGAGCATTGCCTGCCTGTGAGGGGCACTCGCGATCCTTCTTGCTCAATGAATAGGTGAATGAGGGGAGACATAGATAGGGAATAGGAAAAAAGAAAGAAAAGAAAGAGGGAAGGAAGGAAGGGAGGGAGGGAAGGAGGGAGGGAAGGAAGGAAAGAAGGGAAGCAGGGAGGGAAAGAGGAAGGATGGAAGGAAGGAAGGGAGGGAGGGGTGAAACTGGGTGCCCCCATTTCCAGATCCTCAAAGCCCATGCCAGCAGGGCCTCTGCTGTAGCATCTACCTCTGTCTCTCAGGTAATAGCCGCCATTCTCCAGATTCTTTAGTTCCTATAAAAATCACATGTTTTGGCAGAAACAGATTCACGGACTTAGAGAATGAATCTATGCTTACCAGAGGGGAAGGGATAGATTGGGGGTTTGGGACTGACATGTACACACTGCTGTATATAATAGATAACCAACAAGGACCTACTGTAGAGCACAGGGAACTCTGTTCAATATTCTGTAATAACCTAAATGGGAAAAGAATTTGAAAAAGAATAGATACTTGTATATGTATAACTGAATCACTTTGCTGTACACCTTATTAACACAACACTGTAAATCAACTCTACTCCAATATAAAAATTAAAATTAAAACAAAACAAAACAACTCAACCAAACAAACAAACAAAATCACATGTTTTGGGTTTCATGCCTTCAGGCCTAGGGCAGTAATAGCAGAGAAACTAATTCATATTCTAGTATCAGTGAACCAGGGTTCTTATTTAACATTTTGAAATTTAACATTTGAAATTTCCTTATTTAACATTTGAAATTTCAACAGTCTTTACTGCCTTAACCTCAGTGAGTGAGGGTAATGAAATATCACTTCCTCTGCCAGGGGATATGTGTGTAAGGCAGAAGGGAGATTTTGGAGCTTTTTAATGACCTGCAGATTTTATTCTGCTCATCTGCTTGCACCAAAATAACTGCTTTGTCCAAAGCTGAATTCAGCCCAAGAGGGTCCCTGCCCCTAATAGAGGCCCTTGATCTCAAGGTCTCTGAAATCCTCCTTTGGAATCCACAGAGGAAGTCAGATGATTTGGAGTAAGTGGGGAATGGAGCAGAGAGATAAGGAAAAAGAAGGAAGGAAGCAAGGAAAGAAAGGGAGGAAAAAAGAACTACTTTGGGGAGTGTTCAACGCAATTTGACTCCCCTGGTGCACGTGCTTCGTCCATGAGCTGAAAGCCTTTACAGGATATGTTGGTTCTGATGGAAACAGGAAACTTATGGAGAAGTGTCCAGAAGAGGAACAAGTGTTTCAGAAGATAAACCAACACTCTGTAGACCCAGAGATGGTGCTCAGTTGGGCACAAACTAAGACAAACAGGACACCAAATAATCCTCCAAACATGGAGCGTAGCCCCTAGAGGCTGTGGTTTTTGCAGCTGCCACTGCTGTTGCCCCAGAGAAGGGCGCTGAAACCATTATCTAAATGTATAAGTACGTCTGCCAATCACTTTTTCCTTAAATACCTAATATTCCAGGCAAATGAAATCTAATGTCATGATAAGCTGAATGGATCTTGAGTCCTCACTTCCTTCGATAAGCATAAAGAGTCTCGGTCAGTTTCCGCTCCATTTTTTTAGGAAATCATTTCCAACACTGGGGAAGGGACCCCCCTCCTACGTGCTCCCAAAGCTTCCAGGACCATGTTCTAAAATAACTGTTCTGTAATCACCTGACTACTTGTCCAAATCCCTTACTATATAAACTCAAATAAGGCAGAGACTACGTCCTGGTTACTCTGACGTCCACAGCTAAGCACAGTGCCTGGCACATAAGATGCATCGCCCTCTGTCAACCTGGCACAAGACAGATATTCAATTAATATTTGTTGGATTGAATCAATTATTGGTCCCGTGTAATAATAACGGCAAATGCTTCTCTAGGCCAGCTGATCTCTGTAGTAACTCAGTTGATCTTTACAACAATCCTCCCGAGGTATATACTAGTATTCTCCAGGCAGGAGAAATGAAATGCCAAGAGATGGAGTTCTTGCCCAAGGACACTCAGGAAACTAGCATCACAAGCAGACTCTGGACCCAAGACAGTCTGGCTCCAGAACCCATGCTCACAACGTTACACAGCTCTGCTACTTGTAACTTTCAGAAGCTTACAATTCAACAAGCGTTTACCCCAAATCAATGATTCCAGATCCGGACGTAGAAAGATGAACAAGCTGTGATGCCCTGAAGGAACTGACAGGGACCCCTCATGTTAAGCAGAGTCAGGGCTGCTTCAAAACACTTGAAAACTGAGCTTTTCTCTCCCAACCTCCTTGAATATTGAAAAGAGCATGCTTTGCGATATACGAGCAGAAAGGTTCTGTGGACCTAAAGCGCTACAAAGACCCCTCATTAATTCAGATCTTCCCCACTATTTAAAAGTTTCTACTCATTCCAACTTTGGGCTGAGATCTCCATTTTTGTGATACATGAAAAAAAACAGTATCAACATAACCATGTTACAGGAGAAAAATTATTCCACCACTTCAGAAAGTATATGTTATAACCATTTGATATGGGAATTACTAATAGATATTCTGTTGTAAATATTCACTTAAGCAAGGTCTCTCTGACACGGCACTAACATCACCAAGCTCTGAGTGACAGGTCCATCCCTGGCATTTGCAGGGTCCAAGGTCAAGGGTACAAATGGAGGCCAACGCAAGGTATGTCTAAATATTTAAAACTTTAACTCAAGCTAACAAACTGGAAAATAAATATGTTCTATTCTCCTAATGTGATAAACAAAACTTTACAACACCACTTTTTTTGTATGTGTGTGTGGTACGCGGGCCTCTCACTGTTGTGGCCTCTCCCGTTGCGGAGCACAGGCTCCAGACGTGCAGGCTCAGCGGCCATGGCTCACGGGCCCAGCCACTCCGCGGGATGTGGGATCTTCCCGGATCGGGGCACGAACCCGTGTCCCCTGCATCGGCAGGCGGACTCTCAACCACTGCGCCACCAGGGAAGCCCTACAACACTACTTTTAAAAACATGCAAAGCTATGGTCTCTAGGGTACTGGAAATTAGCAAAATATCAGATGTTGGAATTTAATTATTATTTTGAAGGCTTCCTCGACTGCTTATATGCCCAACAATGTTGCGTGAAAATAAAATAAAGATACATATACATAATAAAGTGTTCTTTATTTGTTCCATTAACTTTCTCGTGCCTACATTTGGGCCAAATTATTAGTTATATTGTTATAATCAAATTATTTTTAAATACTTTATGTCCTATTGACAGTCCTAACATAAAGATAAAAGGTAATTCTACCCAAAGTGTAAACATTTTGAATATATTTTATCAAAACCTCAGATGAAAGTGAATGTTAAAAGGGAGAAATTAACGGTTACCTTTGTTTTACAAGTGCCCTTAATCTGGTACCTAATTCTCTACCATTGCTTAAAAACAAAACACCAAATATTTCTCCTGCCAAGATCTTCTTTTTCCCCACCTCTCTCCATATTCCAATATGATGAGGTATTTAGAGCATTTTACTTCTCCTTCTTATCCCAAAAGGAATCTTTACAGGGTTTTTCATGTAAAGAAAAACCCCACTTCAACTCATTTTGTTGAACTCGCTTAATTTTAGAACATTATTAGGATTTCCCTTCTAGTCTATATGGTCTAATGGTCTATACCTTCAACGATTGTAATTTAGCACTTATTAGACATTTCCAGACAATGTACTATTCACCCATTTGTTTTGTTCATTGGTTGTTGGGTTACTTGACCATCTCCTCACCTCCGCTGCTGCAGATAGGAAGTCAGGTGCTAGTCTGATAGCTTCTCATTTACACATAATGTGTTCTTTTTGTCTGGAAATTCAAAACAGTTTCCCTCTTACTTTGAAGCTCTGTAGTCCTACAAGAATGTGGCTATCCACATCCACTATTTATTGAGTACTTAGTAAATGCTGGGCGCTACTCTAAACAATTTTCCCATATTAACTCTAATCCCCGCAAGAACATTTCGCAGTAAATATTATCATTTTTCCATTTTACAGATGAGAAAACTGAGGCTCAGAGATGAAGTACATGGCCTAAGTCCAAACAGCTCATAAGCGATGGAGCCAGGCTTGAAACCCAAATGGCCTGGCTCCAGAATCTGTGCTGTTCACCACTCACCACATGTGTAGCTTTTTTTTTTTTTTAATTAAACTTGACCGGACCTTAGTCCCTGCATTGATTCCACAGACTTAGGTTTTCTTTCAGCTCAGTTGTTGTTTTAATATTGACTTTCTTTTATGTGTTCTTTCTGGAGTTTAATGCATCCCTTCCTATAGAAAGCCTTCCTTGGTCCACTGAGGTGAATCAAATTTTCCCTCCTTTACTCTCTCAGAGTACCATGGACTTGAATCAATTTCAGGCTGTAGCACATGTGATCTTCTGGTTACTTGTCAGTCTCCACCAATACACTGCAAGCTGCTTAAAAGCAGAGAATGTGCCACGTTTGATGCTGTGCCCCCAGTATTTTACTTTAGTGTCTGACGTGTAGGTTCTCAGTAAATATTGGCTACTTTTAAATGAACGGAATAAGCTCTGACTGCCAAAGACACTATGCACTGCTGGCGATCACTCTAGCAAGCACGTCCCTTTTGTTGCCCCCCAGGTGTTTCTAGCTAAGTCTGTGCAATGTCTGGTCTGCACCCACCCGTCTTACACGTTCACACCCAAAGGTCTGTTTGCGAGCATCCTCTCCGCTAACTTCTTCCCTCATAATTAGACTTCGGCACTACTTTTTAAGCACATTTTAAACACCCTACTAGAAGGAACAGAACAGTTTTAGGAGATGTAGGAGATCTCAGAGTTACCAAGAAAAGAGGGGTCTATGCATTCTAAGAAGCAGGAGAGGGTCTGGGCTTGTAAGAGTCTTTCAGAGGGCAGCACAAAGAAAGTTTATCCCAGACTGAGGGTCACACGTCCACCAACCACCTGCTGTGTCCTCAGGCTGGTTCTCACCATTTCTCACCTTTGCCAGAAGTGTTCACCTTAGTTGATGAAGATTTATTTCTATGGTACCGTCTCTCAAATTTTAAAGTGAAAATAAGAAATAGTATCGGGCCTCAATATAAGTCCTCCATTTAAGACTCTACCAGCCTCTCATTAACATTCTTATTAAGATAGAAAAAGAGGAAATTCCCTGGTCGTCCGGTGGTTAGGACTCTGTGCTTTCACTGCGGAGGGCGTGGGTTCAATCCCTGGTCGGGGAACTAAGATCCTGCAAACATGCAGGGTGGGAAAGAAAGAAAGAAAAGAAAAGAAAGAAAGAAAGAAAGAAAGAAAGAAAGAAAGAAAGAAAGAAA
>NW_021703784.1:5184513-5277048 GCF_005190385.1 Monodon monoceros | reverse complement strand
AAGAAAGAAAGAAAGAAAGAAAGAAAGAAAGAAAGAAAGAAAGAAAGGAAGGAAGGAAGGAAGGAAGGAAGGAAGGAAGGAAGGAAGGAAGGAAGAAAGGAAGGAAGAAAGGAAGGAAGGAAGGAAGGAAGGAAGGAAGGAAGGAAGGAAGAAGGAAGGAAAGAAGGAAAGAAAGAAAAGAAAGAAAGAAAGAGAAAGGATGGAAGGAAGAAAGAAGGAAAAAGGAAAGGAAGAAGGAAAGAAAGAAAGAAGGAAAGAAAGAAAGAAAGAAAAAAGAAAGAAAGAAAGAAAGAAAAGAAAAAGACGAACTCACAATACCCAAAATGAAGACCATTGATAGAATCTGAGAAGACTTCCCACTGACTGTATGTCTGGTAGAAGCTGACTGACAAAAACAGCCAAGGGTGTAGAGAACGAGGCTAGTCTGTTCCCCCCTGCTCCCCACTCAACTCTGCTCTAGGGCTGCGAGATGGGAAACCAGGGCGCCAACCTGTGCCGTGTGGACACATCCATCCCCCAGGGGGCCCTTTCCTCAGCCCTGTCTCACACTCGCATAGGTCCTTGCTTCCACAGCTAATTAGAGACTATAAATTCAGGAGTAAACTGGCCAGAAGCTGGGTTCAGGGCACTGGAAGCTGTGCACTGCCTCCTGCAAGGCATAAGCATCAGGAGGGACAGAGCAAGGAGAGTCCTCCAGGCCATGAAGGCTGGAGCTTACAGGTGTTCTTGTGGCCTGCAGGTTCAGCTTGATGGAGAAGAGTAGACTCAGGGGGTAGAAGATGCCAATAGAGCAAGCTAGCTGAGACCTGCCAGACCCTGGGAATGTAGCTAAGTCCCGAGGGTCTATCAACCTGACATGTACCTGATATTGAAATAGAAAGGGGATTTAACACGTGCCCAGGGATGCAGAGAGTATACACAAGCAACCCACACACTTTGAATATTGGCAAACATTTTGTTCGGTTGGCCACGGGTCTTATGAAAACAAATTGCAGAACATGAGAAAGGGCCCACCATCTTAAAGTCTCTAGAAAATATCAGACTTCAATAGAACACCCAAAGGTATGGCCTCTTTGAAAGAGTAACAGAATGCCCAAGGAGAGATAGGATACGATAAGAAGGAAAACTACCAACAGATAAAAAGGAGATGAGTAAGATAATGGAAGATTATAAGCTAATGAAAAATACAACAGCAGAGTTACATGGAAAGCAGGAAAAAGAAGAGTTGAAATTGCAGAAAAACCAATTGGTAATTGGAGTATAAACTTGAAAAGTTCTTCCAGAATGCAAAGTAAAATAGTCGAATGAAAACAGAGAAAAGACACTAGACACAGAAGACGAAGAATGAGAGTGTCTCTGAGGAATAAACCAAAACCACTCAACCAGAGTGGTCGTCAGAATCATAACACTTTTTTGAGGAGGAAAAATGTGTCCTGGAGACCAAAAGCGTTCACCATGTCCAAGGCTAAACAACAACAGCTGCATCCTGGAAATATATAGTAAACATAAGGACAATAGGAAAACACCCTACAAATATGCAGGTAGGAAACCATGTTACCTACAGTGGAAGAGAAATTAAGATTGGTGGAGTATTTATGGAGAATATTGAAATAAAAGAATTAAATGCTCATCGATGATATCTTTCACTTGCTATCTATTTTTTTGTATTTTATTTCTTTAATTAATTAATTAATCTTTAATTGAAGTAGAATTAATTTACAATGTTGTGTTAGTTTCATGTGTACAGCAAAGTCATTCAGTTATAAGTGTGTATATATTATTTTCATATTTCTTTCCATTATAGTTTATTACAAGATATTGAATGTAGTTCTCTGTACTATACAGTAGCAGCTTGTTGTTTATCAGTTTTAAATATAGTAGTTTGTAACTCTAACCTCCAACTCCTAATTTATTCCTCCCCCACTTTCCCCTTTGGTAATCGTAAGTTTGTTTTCTATGTCTGTGAGTCTATTTCTGTTTTGTAAATAAGTTCATTTGTATTATATTTTAGATTCCACATATAAGTTTCACTTGTTATCTTCACAATAATAAGACAATGTTTAAGTTATTAAAGAATTCAGAAAATATAATGCCATATACGTATTTTGAACACTCATACCAAACGAGGGAAGAATTTCAGAACCCAGGAACGGGGATGTCATGGTGTCATCACACGGGCAGGTAGCATTTACAATGAAGTACATCTAGAATTAAACCAAAATAATTGCTTTAAACCATAGTTACAAAATTAAATGCAAGTGTCCGAAGTGGTTCTAAAAGAGAGAATAGAGAATGCAAAAAAAGGATTTTGCAATCATCATTTGGAACAAACACTTAAGAAAAGGAAAAAGATGTCTGGAAAAGTCAAACAGCTTAAATGCATTTTCTTCTATAGGAAATGCTTCAGGAAGCAACTTTACTCTTTGGATAATTAAAGAAATGCAGATTAAAAGGATTTTTTAATGTCAAGGTAATCATAATGCAGTTAAAAGTATAATGCATTCCTTCTAAAGGGCTGCCTTCCAAGGTCTTTCTCACCACCACAGCTCAGGGTTTCACACAATCAACTAACCCTTCTCTTCCCTCCCAACCAGACCTCTCCCATCAACAATAAAGCATGTTGGAGTCTCTGCAATCCTTAAAATATATTTGTATATATCTTCAACCCCACATCTCCTTCCACCCTGGTGATTGTCAGTCTTGGTTGTGTATAAGAATCACCTGGGAGCTATAAAATATCTCAGCGCTTGCGGCTAACTCTCGGAGATCTGTTTTAATTGGCCTGGAGAGTGGCCTTGGCTTTGGGACTTTTTTAAAGCGCCTCAATAACTGTAGTGTGCAGACAAGGTTGGGACCCGTGTTAGCCCTAACTCTCTGCTCCCCTTCTCAGCAGAATTCCTTGAAGTTTTTCACAGCACTTTTCCATTCTCTTTTCACCTAACCTCTCCTCAAACCACAATAACGCATCACTTCTCTGAAATAGTTCTTGCTGAGGTCACCAAAAGCCCAAATGCTGTTAAATCCAAAAGATGCTTCTCAGCCCTCATCTTTGCTGACCTCCCCACAGCTCTGGACACTGGCTATGGCCCTGCATTTCTTTTTTTTTTTTTTAATAATATATTTTTAATTACTTAATTTATTTATTTTTGGCTGTGTTGGGTCTTCGTTTCTGTGCGAGGGCTTTCTGTAGTTGCGGCAAGCGGGGGCCACTCTTCATCGCGGTGCGCGGGCCTCTCACTATCGTGGCCTCCCTAGTTGTGGAGCACAGGCTCCAGACGCGCAGGCTCAGTAGTTGTGGCTCACGGGCCCAGTTGCTCCGCGGCATGTGGGATCCTCCCAGGCCAGGGCTCGAACCCGTGTCTGCTGCATTGGCAGGCAGCTTCTCAACCACTGTGCCACCAGGGAAGCCCCGGCCCTGCATTCCTTGATGCCCACTCTTCATTTTGATGCTGAGACTCTGCCCTCTTCAGCTTTTTCTGACTTCCCTGCTGCTCCTTTCAGTAGCCTTTGAACGTTTACGCTCCCTACCCAGCTCCTAAAGACCTGCTCTGGACAGTTTTGTGAGTAGGACTCTCGCTCGTTTTCTCCTTCGTGAAGGACAGTCTCCTTCATGCCCATGATCGCAATTTCCATTTTATCTTTGAGGACTTGCAGATTTGCTTCTCCAGCCTGGACCTTTCCTGTGCGCTGCAGACCCACGTGCCCGTTCCCACGTGACTTCTCCCATGACAGGCTCTCCTGGGCGGACGCCATACTTGTGATGCTCTCTCCACGCGCCATGCTCCAGGCATGGGAACAAAGCCAGGAGCCAAGATTTCTCCTTGACATCTGCTCTTTCACTCTCCACATCCAACCTGTCCCTAAGCCCATTCCTAGTACTTCCTCAGCATCTCCTCTCCATCCACATCATAGGTCATCAGGGAAATGCAAATTAAAGCAACAGTGAGATACGACTGCACACCTATGAAAATGGCCAAGATCCAGAACAGTGACAACACCAAATGCTGATGACGATGGAGGGGCGGAAACATTATCTACTGGTGGGAATACAAAACGGCACAGCCACTGTAGAAGACAGTTTGCAGGTTTCTTATCAAACTAGACACATTCTTACCATATGATCCAGCAATCATACTCCTTGGTATTTACCCAAAGGAGCTGAAAACATGGGTCCACAAAAAAACCCGCACACGGATGTTTATAACACTTTATTCATAATTACCAAAGCTTGGAAGCAACCAAGATGTCCTTCAGTAGGTGGATGAATAAATAAACTGTGGTACATCTAGGCAACGGAATATTATTCAGGGCTAAAAAAAAAAAAAAAGAGCTATCACGCCATGAAAAGACATAGAGGAACCTTATGTGCATATTTCTAAGCGAAAGAAGCCAGTCTGAGAAGGCTACATACCATATGATTCCAACCGTATGATTTTTGGAAAAGGCAAAACTATGGATATCAGTGGTTGCCAGGCAGCAGGGCAGGGTGGGGTTGATGTAAATAGAGCACAGAGTAGTTTCAGCGCTCTCTATGGTGCTGTAATGATGGATACATGTCATTATACATTTGCCTAAACCCACTGAACATATAACACCCAGAATGAACCCTTAGGTAAACTATAGACTTTGAGTAATTATGTGTCAATGTAGGTTCATCCTTGGTTTAAAAAAGATGTACCATTTTGGTGAGTGATGTTGATCTAGGAAAGGCTATACATTTGTGGGAGCAAGGAGTGTATTACATGGGAAATCTCTATAGCTTCCTCTCAATTTTACTGTAAACCTAAAACTGCTCTAAAAGAAGAGTCTCTTAAAAAAGGAAAAAGAAAAAACCAAAGGGCATTAGGACCAAAAAGACTGGAGACCTGAGTTCAGATTCTGTTGCTGCTTTTACAAGGTATAAGATATTAAACAGTTCTTCTAGTCACTCTGCAGCTTTCCTGTGCTATAAAATAGCTACCTAAGAGACCTTTCTCCACTGTCATAGGAAGGAAGAAGGGGACTGTGGAGGCAGATATAAGATGCAGATCTGGTGGCAGGAAGTTAAAGGGATTCCCATTGGATGGTTTCTCTTTTCACAGTGAAGCAGAACCACCTCCGTAGGGCAGGAGGTGAAGTGGGAGTACTAGAGGTTCCAGGAGGTTCCAGGAGGGCCAAGAAGTTTTAAAATAGTCATGCAAATGTGGGAGAGGAACATCATAAGACCGCTTTCGCAAACTAGTAACTCAAATAGTTTTGGAAGGAAAATATGGTGCATTACAGCACCACACAGAGCGCTGAAACTGCTCTGCCCCGAAACTGCTCTGTGCTCTATTTACGTCAACCCCACCCTGCCCTGCTGCCTGGCAACCACTGACATCCATAGTTTTGCCTTTTCCAGATGTCATACGGTTGGAATCATATGGTATGTAGCCTTCTCAGACTGGCTTCTTTCACTTATAAAGGAAGAAAGAATTGGCTTTAAAATTTTAAGCTATATCATAGAGTTTTGGGATTAAAACAAAAGTCAGCTAAGTGTGTGAAATGCACGATACAAATATAAAATAGCACCATGTTAGAAGTCAGTGGTTAATGAAAGAATTCACTTACCAGACACTTGCTCTGGATTTTCAATAAGTCCATTTTATAGGACTATTGATAAGCATTTTCACAGGGGTCACCACTACTCCTGTAACCATGCGGACAAATGGCTAGGTAGCACGGTAATTTACCTAGCTTTTAGCGTTATCAGGACTAAGCAACTTTATCAGGTTAAAGTTAACTCAACCTGGAAAAGATAAGAGAAGTTACTTAAAAAATAAATAAAGTGGCATTTTCCTGGAACCAGCAGAAGGGGCGTGTGAGAAAATAACACAGCAAGGGGTTGTATGACTAGTTGAAGGTTTTGTAGGTGGCTTAGAGAAGGGGGTCCTCTTCCAAGGATGCGGGCGAGATTATCACTAAACTCTTCTTTTCTCCCCAACACCAGGTAGGGGGCTCTATGAAGTGCCATTAAGCTTTCCTTCAAAGGCTCCAACAGGGCTTCCCTGGTGGCGCAATGGTTGAGAGTCCGCCTGCCGATGCGGGGGACGCGGGTTCGTGCCCCGGTCCGGGAAGATCCCACATGCCGCGGAGCGGCTGGGCCCGTGAGCCATGAGCCTGCGCGTCCGGAGCCTGTGCTCCGCAACGGGAGAGGCCACAACAGTGAGAGGCCCGCGTACCGCAAAAAAAAAAAAAAAAGGCTCCAACAGCTTACTCTCTCCACCCTCCGCCTTCCATCCCAATGAAAACTATGCCTGGCATCCCAGCATTAGGGAAATTAACCTCAATGGAAAAAATAAATTCTTACGTCTAGTCCCAACTCTCAACAAGAATACCATAGCTGTTTCTTGTGAGCACCGCAGTCTTGTTTGACAACATAATGAGATCTGGTTAAACAGATGAAAAATGCCTTAACCTGAGTGTTTATCTCAACCCTGCCAAAGCTTTCAGCCCCTCAGGCATTCCCATCTCTGCAGAGAGGGTCAAGAACCTTGAGTGGCAGCCCATGGCTCTGAGCTGGCGTCTCGCTACACCAAGCCACTTGGGCAATAGCAGAAGGCAGGAGTTCCTGTCAGTTTGAATTTCCTGAAGTGTACTGGCCTGTGTCATGATCTCAGTGGTGTCTGGGGGCAGTTCTTCGGTCAAATCCCTGGAATAGAATGGAACAGAAAAGAGAGAGTAAGTGCAAGAAACCAGCAGGAGGACAGGTTGGTAAGTGATACTCAGCAGTATTCTTCTAGGGCTGGGTTGGTGTGTGGGGCTGGGACCCCGCCAACAAATAAACCTAAGGGGGCACCCTCTCGAGGTTCTAGAGAACCAAACTCACAGTGTAGGCAAAGTCTGTAATGCAGGTGACTAACTGGTCATCCCTTTCAAGACAAGTCTACAGAGAACACAGTGAAAGGGATTTGGGAAATTATCCGATTAAAGCAAACAAGGTATATAGCCAATCAGGATCATTCTGAATGAAAAATTCAATTTAACATATGAATATTTAGTGTGAGAATTACTCTCACCCATCTGACGTTTTCCAACCCATGCACCATGGGGTTTTGCTTTCTAACCAGATGTTTCTCTATCTCTCTCTAGCACAGATCCTTAACACTCATCCCATGATGTTTCACTTATGCATTTATGTGGCTTCCCCCAGTCGACCGAGCTCCTTGAAAGCAGGGAATTATCATCTCCCACAGACTTTCACTCCTAGAAGATGCTCCATAGAAACACATTAGTTGAATTAATTGATTTAGTGAATAGAATACGGTTATTTGAGAAAGAAAAAAAAAACTATGCCATAAGGTTAGCACTTTGATGCCTCCAGGAACTACAGCCAGATCGTCATGCACACTTACCAGTCATACTCCCTATAAAGGGATTTCTTGCGCCTCAAGACAATTTCCCCAGCTGCTTCAGAGAGAAAGCATCTTCACCTCCACTTCCTGTCTCAGTGTGGGGCAGCATTGTCACTCAATTAAATTACCTGTGCTTCCCCACCTAGACTTGATTTTAACAGGGGATCAAGTGATTGCCAAAAAGACTCTTGGAGATGTAGAAGGATATCAGTATAACTAGATTTTTGAAAGTTTGGTACGAGACCCTTAAGCGAGTGTCTTTACCTGGTATTCATTTTCTTTCAATGGTTTATTTTAGAATACATTGTTTTGGACTGGATTGGACTGGATTGGACTGGACTGGATTGGATCAGGTTGGACTGGATTGGACTGAATTGCGTTGAATTGGATTTAAGCTGTTAGTGTCCAAGTGTTGCCTCCTCCACCAGACCATAAGTTCCTCGAAGGCAAGGAAGGGCCTTGAGTCTTTACCTACCACCAAGCTTGGTACATGGTAGTTACTCAGTATTTGCAAGAGTTACTTGGGAATGAGCCCGAAAGGATCCAAGATATACCTGTCATTTCTATATTTGTCTTTGCCCTCCTATGAGGCGGATGGTGCTGCCCTTTATTACTCTTAATAATGATGAACTTTGTAATTGCGAGGAAAACCATACACCTTAGGTGCCTTGTGTGAAGGTTTTATGTATATCTGTTTCGAGGGTTTCACTTTCTTTTTTCATGTGCATAATGAAATGAACACCAAATGGTTTAGATTGTACAGACTGCCTTCCCCAGATGCTAGCCCATCCGAATCCCAGGGAAGCCTTCAGTGGGGACCACGAAGTAGCAGAGAGAGGAGGGAAACCACACAGCGGAGCCCAGTGGGGTGAGAGGCAAAACTGGCAAGAACAAAGGAGACCCGTCACCAGCATTCCCTCTGGACGGTCTCCACAATGTTAGAGCTGAAGTAAAGCTGCAATTCCTCCCGAAGATTGAGATGTCCCTTTTAAAATGATCGCTCCAGTTATCACTGGGGCAGCGTGCGTCTCAAGGGTTGTTAACCTCCCACCCTCCACCCTTCACCCTGGGCTCTGGGGGTGTCTGTCTAAGAAAGTAGCTTCCAGAGGGGGTCAGTATTCCCTCTTAGGAGCCCCCAGAGCAAATGACTGAACAGATTACGACGGATTAGACAGATAACAATCCAGACCCTTTTACAAGCACATTTTTCACTCGACACTCAAATCCCCTTCTGTGTCCCAAGCACGCACAGCCCAGCGACTGGATAGTATTACTGAAATATCTCTGCACCAGCTGAGTGCATGGAACTGTGCAAAGCCAGATGTTCTTGTAACCCTGTTTTACTGAGTTATTTATATCCATATAATATTTGACATTTCCTGTGTTGTTAAAGAGTTGGGGGCCCTTGACGTATTTTTAAGAGAACAGTGCCGACTTTTCATTTTTTTCTTTGATGCCCAGCACCAGAAATAAGTAATATAAAGAGGGGCTATATTAAACAGATGCTTTGCTAGCTCAAGTCTACCTTATTTTGATGTCTTTCATCTTAACTCATCTTCATGAACAGAAAGTTGCTAGAGTCATCTGAATATATGAATTAAGCCTATGATAAGTGCACGCCCATGGGACTAAAATAAGTCGGCCGATAGACAAAGAAACAATTTAATAAATATTAAGAATATATTGGGCTTCCCTGGTGGCGCAGTGGTTAAGAATCCACCTGCCAATGCAGGGGACATGGATTCGAGCCCTGACCCGGGAAGCTCCCACATGCCGTGGAGCCACTAAGCCCATGCGCCACAATTACTGAGCCTGTGCTCTAGAGCCCGTGAACCACGACAACTGAGCCCATGTGCCACAGCTACTGAAACCCGTGCGCCTAGAGCCTGTGCTCTGCAACAAGAGAAGCCACCGCAGTGGGAGACCCGCGCACCGCAATGAAGAGTATCACCCCATCGCTGCGACTAGAGAAAGCCCGTGCGCAGCAAAGAAGAACCAACTCTGCCCAAAATAAACAAATATATATATATAATCCACATTTCTAGGACTAAACTTTATGCAGTTCGGTACATGAAGTATATTGTCTCAGAACTTGATAGATGTGGAAAGGGCTAGTTAATATTTTTCCAAACCTAGTAAAGTATTAGCTGGAAGATTTCTCTGGCTAAATGAAATAATGGAAACTTTATAGAGTTAAAAGTACTTGGTTGATCCTACCTGGTAAGGATACCTAAACTGTACATGAAATTTGATATCATAGGAAGTAACCATTCTATTTCTTTGTTTATTGTAAGGATCCATTCACAAACTATTCTTTTTATTTTAAAGATTTCCAAATTTTTAAAGAGCTTTCTCCTTTATAGGATGTGACAGGGAGGGGTCCTGGTTTACAGTCCCACCTTGATATCTTTGACTGCTCTACCCTGAAAGCAGAAGTCATAGAAAAAGAGAAGTAAGATGTGAATTACTTAGGGTCTCTTTGGTCTTCAGAGTTGCTTTATAAACTTTTTCAAATCTCCCTACACTAGTTTTGTTTGTTTTTTTGTTTGCTTAAAATCAGCTTCCTTTCCTAAAAGCAGAGGAGGTATGAGTATATCATTGTTTGGAGAAACTTCCAGAATACATTCTTCCTTCCACTATATATCTTGTTCCTACTCATCTCACTCTGTATCCCCCCTCACTCTCTGAAGCCAAGGACCTTCCTGACAAATCAAATCCTTCCCACCAACTTAAGGAAACGAGATGCCGGGGCCTGCTGGTGCCCATCTGAGCACACGAAGCCTGCCTGCTCCAATGCAGCAGTCAAATCCCTTGCAAATCCTCTAAGCTGTGCTAAGTCTCTAGTCTTCAAATAATGGACAGATCCTCTTGAAACCTATAGGTCAGGACAGCCCTCAGGGTGCAGGCTTGCTCATTTGTACCACCAGTTCCCCAGAACTTTACCACTGATGGCGGCAGATTCTCCACTGAGTCCTTCCAGGGTTGCTCCACTGCTACAATCAGGATTGGGGATAGTATATGGAAGGCCAGCTCTGGACCACTGACCAGGGTTCTAACTGGGTCTGCATCTCCCAGATTCTTCGGGACCCCAGTTAGCCCACTAGTCTCTGGCTCCCACGTGAAGAGCATCTTTGCTCACCTCCTGAATTCTTGATCTTTTTCTTTCTACTCATAGTCAAAGCACTGCTCTTTTCCTTGAAGGATTCTCAGGATTTTTTGTTTCATTCAACATACGTTGTCCATTTTTGCTTGTTTACTATTTAGCTCAGAAGCTTCTCCCTATGGCCATTGACAACCTCTGTCCAACTCTAGAAAATCTCGCACCAGCAGACAACTTAACTCACTGGGACAAACTGTTAGCAGTAGTGTTTGGTAAGATGTAGAATTTTGTTTGCAGTCTTCTTTAAGCCTTCAAATCCACTCACCGAGTATATTCCTATAGCAGCCTTTCCTTTTCTGAAGCATGAATTTGAGCATCAAATGCCGTCTATTTTCTCAGGCTGCCTCTGATGGAAAGAAGACTCAAGGAACTTCCCTGGTGGTCCAGTGGTGAAGAATCTGCCTTCCAATGCAGGGGACGTGGGTTCAATCCCTGGTCGGGGAACTAAGATCCCACATGCCACGGGGCAACTAAGCCCGAGTGCCACAATTACTGAGGCTGCACGCCTCAACTAAAGAGCCCGTGTGCCACAAACTACAGAGCCCACGTGCTCTGGAGCCCACGCACCACACCTAGAGAGAGAAAACCACACGCCACAACTAGAGAGAAGCCCTCACGCTGCAACGAAGAACTCGCGCACTGCAACAACAAATAAAGATCCCGCGTGCCACAACGAAGACCCAAGCCAGCCAAAATAAATTTTTTTAATTTTAATTAAAAAAAAGAAAGAAGACTCAACTCCAAGAGATATTCATCCAAAAAGCTCAAGTCCAAGAGATATTCCTCCAGAAAATCAAGGATTTTCTTCAATTGATTCACCCAATTGCAGCCTAGAGTTTATCACACAAAGATCCCAAGGTTTGACTTTGGGGTGGGGAAGTTCATTTCACATAAAGACTTTCACTGTCACAAGTAATACTGTGAACCTGGCACCTTCTCCAAGAAAATTAGATTGACGGATGTGGCTAAGTTAAGGCTACCCATCAATATTATACTAGGATTGGTAGTAGTAAAATTCCTAAATGTGAGAACCGTATGTTTAAGTCTAAAGAATGACATTTATCCAGATGATGGAGAAAAAGAATGATATAAATTCTAGAAGCGTTAGAAGACATCCTTACAGAGCATCACAGATTAGCATATGAGAACTAGATGTAAATAAGAAAACATAAGCAAAGGGTCTAGCACAGTGCCTGTCTTATATTAAGCGCTCTGTGAATTACAGCTAGACTCAGTATGGTTATTATATCAGGCAGACTCTCATCTTCAAATAAATAAACAGAGGCACATGGAGGAAGAACTTTCCTTCTGCCAAGCCCAAGCCACCTCTCCTTACTCCTGCCCCTAAATCTCTGCTCTCAAAGCAAATACTGTTTATTAGACTGGTCAGAGCAGCCACCGTTCAACCCCCAGTTCCCATCCTCTGAGCATAACATTCAGAAATGCTTCAAAAACAAACATCCAGTCACCAGATGTCCTTAACATCTGGCTAAGCCCATAAAACTATCCTCTACCACCACTACCTCCTTCCTAACTCCAAAGTGTAAGGAGAACAGAAAAACTTATGAAATCTCAAATGTAGTGAAATAAGATCTTGACATTTTCATCTTTGTAATTTTTTTCTTTCTTTGTTGTGTGTCCTGACTCTCTCCTCATTATTTAGAGGAATTTACAGTCTATAAGAAAAATTTTGACTTCGTTACAAGAAAATTAAAAGAAAGGAAATTCTAATAGTCGCTTCTTTTTAAAGTTCTAACCTAAGCTCCTATGAATCAACAAGGAAGGTCCTAAGTGTAATGGGAAATAATGTGTATTATCATGATGTGTATAAATCAGAAGGAAAAGAAAGTGATCCTACCCGTTGCCGTAAAGAGAGTTGATGATGGGACCCTGGGTTGGCGGTAGCAGAACAGAGGTGCTGAGGTCAGGACCTTGGAACTTGTCAGGGGCCGAGACAATAGGGATAAACCTGAGGGAATAAGGAGGAGGGGGGAGGAGTCAACGGAGAGACAGTCAAGCATCCTAGCAAGCTGAATGCAGGGGGTGAGGTGGAAGGGGGCTGTAGGAACTGAATGCCCAAAGACCATCCCTCTTTGTTCAAAAGGTGCATATCAGCTGACCTCAACTCTTTGGGGCAAGAGGCTTTCATCATCAGTGTCTTGCAAAAGGCCTGTGGCTCCTCCAGTAGAAGGATCCTTGACCAGCCTCCAGAATTTTGCTGACCCTGAGTGTGGGTATCAAATTGGGAGCAGTCCACTCATATGGATCCCCAGAACGGGATGGGTTGCCTAACTCCTAACCAAGCAGGAATGGCATGGAAACAGGAACTCAGCACTGGACCCTGGGGATGTCTAGACCAGGGTCTGTCAACCTCAGCACGATTGCCAAGTGGAGCTATATGATTCTTGGTCGTGGGGGACTGTCCTGTGCTTTGAAGGATGTTTAGCAGCATCCCTGGACTCTACCCACTAGAAGTCAATAGCACATCATTGCCTCCTAGTTGTGACGATCAAAATGTCTCCAGACATTGCCAACAGTCCCCTGTGGGAGTGAAGGGTGCAAAACTGTCTTCATTTGCGAACTACTGGTCTTGACAGTAAGGAAGCCCTCCCTTATTACATGGAATCTATACCCACCTCCAGTATTTCAGGGCAAGATATTTGTGACCAGTAAGCCACTATCTACAATTTGTGACCAGTAAGCCACTATCTCAGACATCTCAGTAAAGTGCATTTATTTTAAGTCTCAAAATATTTGATCACTCATTATTTCCATTAATACTCCAACACATACGCGTGCACACACACACACACACACACACACGCACACATTTGTAGAGCAGTGGTGAAAACAACTCCAGCACAAACTATTTATTTTTCAAGTGCAATAAATAAGTACAGTAGTTAATGTGAAAGGGAAATTTGTATTAACTTAAGGATTAGGGGGCAGTAACAGAAAGCTAGATGATCACAGAATAAACGGTAAAACACTGAAAATGGGAGCAAGTCTAATACAGAATTGGAGACTGGTGGCAATTTTTGTGCAGTTGACAATTTTTTGAACTCATGCTTAGGCAAGTATCATTATCTCCAAATACTAGTAAGCTCCCCCACTTACCAGATGTCTAATATTGAAAGAATATTAATTTTTCTAATGCTTTTTATTCATCTGCAAAACGGAGACATAATAACATACTTTATAAGATTGCAATGCAGATTAAATGAGCTCAGTCATTAAAGCAATTAGCACAGGGCCTGACGTTTAATCATGTCTCAATAAAGTTAGCCACTATTATCTTCAGTAGAATGGAATAATTGAAGAATTATCTGAAGAATGGAAGAATTGAACAAACAAAGGGTGGTAATAACGTTTTACACAGCATATTTTGAAGCTCTGACTTATCTGATCCACACTCAGCCTTGTGACCTTGATGTAGAGATTATCACACCCCTTTAACACGGGGATTGAGCACGGAAGTTTGACTGACCTTTTGCTCCTGGGCACATAATTAGTACACGGTAGCCCAAAACTCCAGGCTAGAGCCTTGGATTCCCACCTGAGTTCTCTTTCACGGGGCCCACCCTACACCATGCTAAGAGTCTACACCCCTAGACAAGTTAGGATGATTTCAGCTAAATTGAATGGCTTGAACAATAAGGAATTTTATTTGCTTCTATAACTGGATGTCCAGAGGTTGCACAGTTTCCAAGAACATGCAATCAGGACTCTGGCTACGTTTCCCTGAGATCCTCTCTAGATGCCTTGTTCTGGGCATCAGCCTTGTTCTCAGAGCAGCTTCTCTCATGCTCTTAAAAAGGCCACCAACAGAAAACGAGGCAGAAAGAGAGAAAATGGCTATTTACTGTTCTTCTTAAAAATGAAAAGAATGTTCCCAGGAGTCTTTGATAACTTTGCCTCAAACAGAATAAGGTCATACGACCACTCCTGAACCAAGCATTTCAAGGAGGGAATTGCCCTGGAGTCAAATCGTGGCCCATCCCTGGAGCTGAGGGTAGCACCACAGTCTCTGAGAAACTCAAGCAGTACAGGAAGGCATACGCCCGTTGCCAGGCTTCACTCGGGAAGGAAGGAGGAGGGACGGGGAGGCAGGTAGGCAGCCATCAAGCCCTTTATGGTGCCCAAAACTTAAAGCTTCCTACTGCGGGCATCGTCAGCTTCTGCTTTCTTTGTGGCAATCATCCCCCACCCCCCAAAAAAACAGTTTTAGATGAGGGGCTTCCCGGGCGGTCCAGTGGTTAAGACTTTGCCTTCCACTGCAGGGGGTGTGGGTTCAATCCCTGTTTAGGGAGCTAAGATTCCACAGGCCTCGCAGTCAAGAAACCAAAACATAAAACAGAAGCAGGGCTTCCCTGGTGGCTCAGTGGCTAAGAATCCTCTTGCCAATGCAGGGGACACGGGTTCGAGCCCTGGTCAGGGAAGGTCCCACATGCCACGAAGCAACTAAACCCGTGCGCCACAACTGCTGAACCTGTGCTCTAGAGCCCGTGAGCCACAACTACTGAGCCCGTGTGCCACAACTACTGAAGCCTGCATGCCCAGAGCCCATGCTCTGCAACAAGAGAAGCCACTGCAATGAGAAGCCCGTGCGCCACAACTAGAGAAAGCCCACGCGCAGCAACGAAGACCCAACACAGCCAAAAATAAATTAATTAATTAATTTGAAAAAACAGAAGCAATATTGTAACAAATTCAATGAAGACTTTAAAAATGGTCCACATCAAAAAAAAATCTTAAAAAAAAAAAAGTGTTAGGTGAATCTAATAAAACCCTCAACAAGGAAGTTTTAGATGAATCTAATAAAACCCTCAACAAGGAAGTGAGCTTGGGGGAGAGTTCTGCGAGATTTGCAGGAATCATGTACCCCAGAAGATATTCTAGAGACATTTATCAAAAACAGGAGAAGTAATGAGTCAGAAGGAAGAGCTGCTAAATGCATAAAATCCCCCCAAAGATGAAAATGCCATGCACTTGAATTCCAAGGACATCCCACCAACTGCTTCATGGTCTCTCCTGTCATTTAATTTGCTCCAAATAACAAAAAGCAGCTCTCCATCCTCGGTTTGTTATTTAACACGTTGCAGAGAAGTTGGCTGGCTGGCTGTTTATGAACGGTTTCTTCTCTGAAACGTCATAAATCCTTAGCAGTTCTTCCAGTGTTGGGTTTACTCTGTTTCCAGGTTTTAGCAGCAGCTGATCCACAGATACGGCCTCGTAATGGCCTGAAGATGTCCCCTGAGAATAGGGATGAGACGCTGAGAAACCATTCCCTGTGAGCCAAGGAAAGACGGCTACTAGGAAATGCTTTCCTCATGGGTTTGGGGCTTATGTTCAATCTTGTGCTGAAAGCCGCTGTGGGGAGGTGGAGAGAGGGCTTCCAGTGCAAGCAGAGGGGAGAGAGTGTTTTCACAGGTAGAAGAGGAAAAGAGAAGGGGAGAAGCATGGAAGCGATGGGTGACTTTTGTTGCTACGCTGCTTCCTGAGCTGCCACCTCCCCACCCGGAGCCCACACTGCAAAAGCGGCATGAACCGTCCAGGTCCCTGCAGGCCACCAGCTCCCCTGCACCGTGCCTCTCCCCTTCCTAGCACAAGACGCCAAGCCCTCACCACTCACAGCTGAGCCCTAAGAAACAATATCCCTAAGAGGAAAGGCTGGCAGCCTGAGAAATCTGAGCTTATAGTTTCAATAACTCAGCTGCCCATTAAGTTCTGACCAAACCCCCCGAAAGGACTTGTCACCACAACCCCTGCAGGACATCCACTCTTTCTAGCACTATCCACTCAACAATCATGCCTGGAGCCACAGCCTCCAGAAACTCGGCCCCCAACTCAAGTCTCCATGAGCAAAAAAACCAGAGCTGAAGAGCAATGGGGCAAGAGAGAGAAAAGAAGAGGCTGCTCGTTGGTGAGACTTCTCCAGCGCTCCATATTGTTGGCTTGGGGACCTGCGTGCACAGTGGGTCTCGGACCTCGGACCAGGGTCAGGGGTACCATGGTGTCCCGGAGACGTCGCCTGCCCGGCCAGGCACAGTGGCTCCTTTTCACTTCACACGTGGGCTAAGTTCTGAGAGCTGAAGCCTTCTGTTTCTGTTTATTTGTCTTGCGTTGTGTTGTTTTATTAACCAGAACTTGAAAAGGAGGATTTCTTTGTTGTATTGCCATTTGGCAGAAGACTAGAGGTTACAGAAGCAAGCAGAGCCTAAACATTTTTCTTTAAAACTCGATGAAAGTTCCTTCCAGAGAGAAAAGCTATATCCGATTCCCTGTCTCCCATTGAATCTCTGAAGGACTTCCCACACCTTACCTTCAAATAACAGAACCCTAGCCAAGGCAAATGGAAAAACATAAATTTTTGCACGTAAAGTAAAAAATCAGAGGGTGCGGACAGGCCTGTGTCAACAGGGTATTTTTAGCTATCAGTGAATTTTTAGAATCAAGTTGTAAGGCATGGTGCTCTCCACATGGACCCGGGGTGTGTTTTTTAGGACCTCTGCTACCCATGGCTATCCTCACCTCATTTTCAACAGTGGATAATATCCCCATTTAAAAGACTGGGAAAACAGAGGCGCAGATGGAGGGAGAGTGACCAGCATTATTTTTCAGGGATTGAACAGCAGAGATGACGATCGAGATGGGACAATTCCTTGATAACTTCACCTCTTGGGGCAGAGACTCCAACTTGCATCATTCGTGATCTCTGTTTCTCAATATTCGCTTGCTGGCTCCCTCCCTAGAATTAAACACTGCCCCTTTGTTAGGCATTACTTTCGTCTTTCTCCATCACAGATTTACTTCCTCATCTTTAAGCTCAGAAAAGAAAAAATAAATAAATAAATAAGGGCAGAAGGATCTCTTCTGCAGGGATCTCAGAATCTCTCTCCTGGCTCCTAATAGAATGGTTTTAAAACCGAGGGTGACGGTGAACGATGGGCTCTGGCTGGGCCCTGCCCCTTATGCCAGAAGAGGAGGTGACTGCAGCAGCTCAATTTTCCCTCCTGGTTCCCTCAACAGTCACGGGTGGCTAAGTCTCAACGATCAAGCTGTGGCCATTAGAGGCAGGAAATGGAATCGGAGAAGAGAGACGTAGACTTACCCACCATGGAGAGCCCAGGGTGCTTCAAGCTCTCCCACGTCCCCAAAGCCCCACCAGACATGCACCTAAACAAATCTCCAGGGGGCCCAGTGCACTTCCTGGACTCCTGTTAACCTGTGTCTGGGTCCCCACTAGTTGATGCTGCCCAGTCACCTTTGAGGGACTGTCCTCAGCTCCCTGAAAGACCGCCTCCACAGGGTCAAGGAATGCAGCAAGCTTTAGACTGTGGATCCGGTGGTGTGGTCCCAGCCTTGCCCCTAACCAAGCAAAAAAATCTGAATGCAAATTGCTTCGCTTTTGTCACCAGGGTTCATCAGCTCTGAGTACAGATCTGCAGGTAGAAGGACAGAACACTGAGGAGGTGCCGATGGAGACAACCTTCCCAGCATCTTTCACTCAAAGGTTCTTTTCTGTGGCTAGTGCTGCCTTTGATCAAATTGTCCACGTGTGTAGAATCTGTAGGATGACACTCATCCGTATAAATCATGAAGATTTGGGGCTCCATAAAGTCAGCTTTTCCTGAAATCACACAAGAGTAGTGAGAGAATAAAGGACTTTTTAAAAAAAGTAACCAAACAGGATTGTTTATGAACTAAACTCGAGGAATTTCTGAAGTCAAACAACTCACTTTTCAACCCACCAGATTGTGTGTGCACACGTGTGTGTGCTTGTAAACGGGAGAGGGCTTGCCTACATTAGTGATTAGTTCAAGAATGCTATTAGATTATCATGCTGTCTGTCTGTTTAAAAATCAGTCAGCATTCAGTCACTTCTACCTTTGGTTTTTCTGATAAATGACAATTTATGAACAATACATCCCTTTCATGTAGACTGATTTCAATGGAAATAATTTAGCAAATTTTTATTAGAAGTTTTTTCCAGGGATGTTGCTACATTTCAGAATAGGTACATTTTGGCAACTGCAGCTACTGAATTCTTTAGAGTTTGGTAGAACCAAAAGAATCAAAAGACAAGACACAAAATGGAAGAAAATCTTTGCAACCATAAATCTGATAAAGGACGTGTGTCCAGAGTAATGAAGAACTCTCAGGTCTCAACAGTAGGAAAAAAACAAAAAAATACTGGACAAAAGATCTAGAAAAAATACTTCACCAAAGAAGATATACGGATGCAAGCACACACATGAAAAGATGTTCTTCATCATTCGTCATTAGAGAAATGCAAATTACAGCCAAGTCCTGGTAAGTATTGAGAGCAAGTGGAATCCTCAAACCTGCTGGGAGGAATGCAGCCTAGTTGTCCTTCAGTAGCTGAATGGATAAATAAATTGTGGTACATTCACAAAATGAGTACTACTCAACAATGAAATGCTACTCAGCAATGAAAAGGATCAAGCTACTAATTCACACAGCAACATGAAAGAATCTTAAATGCATTTTGGTGAGTAAAAGAAGCAAGACCCAAAAGCAACATATTATATGAGTCTATTTACATGACATTGTGAAATAGGCAAAAGTCTGTGGATGGAAAGCTAATCCCAGTAATTGTCAGGGGTTGAGGGTGGGAGGAAGGGCAGCACAAGAAAATTTTAGGGGTGATGGATAAAGAGGTAAAGGTAAAGATGAGGGTGATGGTATTAGATGGTACTATGGTGATGCTCTACATCTGTGAAAAACATAGAATGGTACACCACAAAGCATGAATGTTACTGTATGTAAATTTTAAAACTCAACCCCAATTTCAGGGGAACCCAAGATGGGATGCAGAGTATGACAAGTGAAATTAACTGCATTACAAAGGAATGACATAACCACACTCAAGGGCTGAGGAAGGAACATGACCTAAGTAACTCTGGGAAACATTGCGTTGAGCAGATACTGTAAGGCTAAAAACAAAAGACCCAGACATAAACTCCGTATTTTAGTTGGGCGAATTTTTTCTTCCCAGGGTATGAATTAGCAATTCTGAAACAACACAGGTATACTCTGGCTGAACAAATAAATAAATATATTGTAGAGAGTAGATGTCAGATTTCTCACTGTTGGAGAAAGAAATAACAAGTAAGCAAAGAAGAAATGTTAGAATGGACCCTATGGTATGGACTGGCATCTGAGGTGTCAGCATTAACTCATTTTTAAACATATGTCTGTACAGATGGTTATGGACTATGGAGTCCATATGTTGAAGCCCTAATCCTCAATAGGACTGTATTGGGAGATGAGGCTTTTAAGGAGGTAACTGAGGTTAAATGAGGTCTAACTGTGAGGCCCTAGTCCAATATGACTGGTGTCCTCATAAGAAGAGAGAGAGGGATGGTCATGCACACAGGAAAGGCCATGTGAGGACACAGAAAGAAGACCACCTACTGCAAGCCAAAGAGCAAGGCCTCCGAAGAAATCAGCCCCGTCACCACCTTAATCCTGCACTTCCAGCCTCCAGAACTATGAAACTGAATTTCTGATGTCTGAGCCACGCAGTCTGTGGTATTTTGTTTAGGCCACCCTAGCAGACTCTGACACAAATAGAAAGGTACAGAATGGAGGGTCTTCCATGGTGGTCCAGTGGTTAAGACCCTGTGCTTCCATTGCAGGGGGCACGGGTTTGATCCCTGGTCAGGGAACTAAGATCCCACATGCCTCATGGTGTGGCAAAAAAGAAAGAAAGAAAGAAAGAAAGAAAGATACAGAAAGGAATACAGATACGTGTGTTTACTTAGGTTAGTGTACGCACATATATTTCCTTACTCTGTCTGCTGAGAGGGCCTAGAAGCAATAGCACCTAATAGCAAGGAGCACAACCAATTACCAGATCTTGGTTTCCAAATACCATTCTGCTCTACAAGGAACTGGGGATCCTTGGAGGAGCAGTTGATTCGGGGAAAATGCAAGATAATCCTGGTGCCAGAAAGTAAGAAGATGCTAAAGGAAAAAAATCAGCAAGGATGGGACATGTCAAAAGGATGCAGGGGTCAATGTGAAAAAGTTCCCAATGGCCCAAATGGAACAATTTGAGACACAAAAAAAATAAATGGTAGTAATGAATTACAATCCAAAGAAGAAAATAAATACCCAAGAGTCCACACTGAAGAAAGGAAGGAGGGAGGGAGGGAGGGAGAGAAGGAGGGGAGGGAGGAAGAAATAGAGGAAGAGAGAGAAAGAAAGAAAGGGAGATAGGGGCAGAGAAGGAGGAGAAGGGACAACTCTTTCTTACAAAAATTTCCAAGTAATAACTGTAGATGAAGTGAGAGCATTCACCATTAGAGCACCACAGTTATTGCTCAAGGTGAAATCCAACTACAAATGCTAAAATTCTTGAGCAAAAGAGTAAGGTCTCAAGGTATTTTCCTCCCCAAATACTTGTTAATTGCAAAGTGTCTTTCCCACCCCCACCCCCCAGATTCTTATTAATTGCAAAGGGAAAAAATAGTGACTATACAGGGAAGTGTCCTGGTCAATAGCACCTTGACCAAGTGCTCAAGGTCAACATCACCAGTAATAAGAAAGGTCAGTGTCATGGATCCTCCAGAATGATGAGCTGCAGGAGGCCCTTCACCTCTGTGTGTTCTTCGCCCCAATACAAAACCTCAATCTAATCATGAAAAAACTTCAGACAAACCCACAGTGGGACATCCTACATAAAACCTCACCAATGCTCTTCCAAATGTCAAGATCATGGAACATGAGGAAGGACTGAGTTACTAGAACAGAGGAGGTGGTTAAGGAGACCTGACAGTTCCGTGCAACGTGTGTCCTGGACTGGACCCTGGAGCAAAGCAAGGACACTGAAGGACAATCAATGAAATTGGAATAGTCTGTGGTTTGTGAACGGTATTGCACTGACGCTAAATTTTTATAATCATGCCATGGCTATGTAATATGGGAACGTCAGGGGAAGGGCATGCAAGCTATCTCTACTACCTCTGTGACTCTTTCTCTGGGGGTGAAGGGAAAAGAAGTGGAAGGCAACATTGGATGCTTTAAACATGGAAAGAGAGAAGGGAGTGATAAAGTCAGTAAACTGGCATTCTTAGTGAAAAACCAACCCCACCACCACCTAAAGGAGATGGAAAGCACTCTTATTTCATGGACAAATGGATAGAAACTCAGCAAGGGAATATGAGATTAGAGGTTAAAAGGCCTGGGGTCTAGCCAGGCCCTGCGGCTCCCCAGGCAAAGTGTGACAAATTGTTTATGTAATTACTTAGATAATGTCTAAAACACATTACTTAGATAATGTATAAAAGATGATTCTAAGAGACTCTGGTTTCTCATTTATGATTCAGTTTTCACCAAGTAAGAGGTGGTGATAACAGTAATCGTGTCACTTACTGAAATAGCATGTTTAAATATTGCCATGAGAAAAAGCAATTTCTGTTTCAGATTCTGTTTTTCCATCTGGAAATTGAGTAGGAATTTCTCTAGGGTCCTTTCCAATCACACATGACTCTAAGGGCTACATAAAACATATCATGGAAATGTTATAATAGTAGAACAAGATCAAGTTTTCTATGTACGCTCATGTCATTCTTTGACAGAAGTAACATGTGAAATCTTTATTAGCACAAGTGACCTTTTCAATAGCACATGTATTATGATTGGAATAAAAATAACCCTAAAGATAAATGTGGGAGGTGAGGAGAGGCAATTCTCTTTACAGAAGCAAAATTTGTTTACAAAATTTGAAAAATGTTAAGCCATGACATTTATATAGCTGTTTCCCCAAGTGCATTAAAATGTGACCTGATTTTAACATCACCAATTTAATGGTCCAGAGTTTATCTGAGAATGTCAGCTGAGTATCCACGCAGCATATATATGTGAGTGAGCTTGTGTGTGTGTGTGTGTGTGTGTGTGTGTGCGTTCAAGCACGTAACTATGGATTCTTTTTTCTTATTCCAAGTGTAAGAAAGCTGTATGAAAAGTGTGTCTGGAAAATAACCACCTCTGTAGCTTAAACGCACACCATTGTTGATCTCGGTGGGTGCCCACGTTTCCTGCCCCAGCAGTTGAAAATCAGCTAGTACGTGGCCTGAGCATCAGCCATGTGTACCCTCCATCCCTGTCCCCGGTGGGGCAGGCAGGAAATGCCAGCCTCCTCACAGGAAAGCCTGTTGCGGTGAGATTTCCCGATTTACTTTATGAAAGCAAGAAGGCCAGATACAGGGGGAGATAAGCACTCAAGATTGCAAGTCCTTATCGTCTCTGGGTCCTGGGCCCTACAGCTATGACCAGCTTCTCTGCTCGACATGCAGGCCAAAATTCAGTTTGGTTCCAAATCGAAAGGACTACCCAACTGAAAAACTGTGATCATCACCCACCCTTGTCAGCCTTTGCAAGGAAACGAGGTGAGGTGAACGACTTGCTGGATTTTCACCATGGGTGGTATTCTGGCTGGGAGAATTCCTAAGGAAATGAAGAGACTGGCTCTCCACGTGGCTGCACATTGCAATCACCTGGGGGCGCTGCAAAAATATTGGGGTATCTGGTCCCCGAGCTAGTAGCTAAAGCTGTGGTGCCTACTTGACTCTTGTCCAGCTGACTTGCGAAATGTTCGGTGGGCACACTGCTGCCTGACTCGGATTTTTCACTGTTGGTGTTGCTCATATAAAAAGGTTCATGGAATGAAAAGGGAAGGGACCTCAAAAGGGCAAGCCAGCCAGCAGAGGTGGCCAGTTGAGTTAACAAAGGACGTGCAGGACTCACTCAATTAAAATCAAACAAGTTCCGGTCACCACCGCCGAGGCCAAATCACTCTCTGGTCAGAACTTGGGGAGGGGAGAGATAGGGGCAGGAGGGGAATATTACCCAATGGAAGGGGAGCCCTATTTCTTCAAAGTCCACTCTATGTCCTCTGTTCTAGTCAATTTTTGTAAAATTGAACCAAAGTCATCACCAAAAGTAGCGGCACACAGGCTGCATAGAGAGTGACATATAATTTCCTACCCTTTCCATAGCCAACTTACCAATCCCTTCGAAGCAACAAGAATTTCAGAGTTCAAATACTCAGTTCTTCGTGCCACTCACAAGTCTGATCTTTTACAAAGAGAAAATAGGATTTGGAATAAATCTATGTCCCTCTTGCCCTCAGACAAAGATCTAGGAGACATCTTATTTCACGAAGTCTGATTTAAAAACACACACTAAGAAAATGAAAACATGTCCTCCACTTTTGATCTCTTATCTAGGAAAGCCAGGTTCCCTCGGAGGAACTCACAAGGCAGGCGGTGGGTCCCCAGTGTTTATTGTGTTAAGTGGGGTACATTGTTTTGCGTTCAGCTGTGAAGTGCACTGAAGTGATACTGAGTGGCCATGCTCTCTCCAGGACCCCACTGTCCCCTGTCTGTCAAAGCTGAAGGTCACCAAAATAAGAATAATGACACATCAGACCAGTATTTGATCAGGCAAGTATTTACATAACATCTTTTTCCTCTAGAAGTTGGAAGCGCTCGGCCAAAAGGCTCTCAGTTCTCAAAAGACTCTCCTCAGGCCTTAGTGTGGGGAGTATTGTTTACACCTCTCCTCAATCAAACATTTCCTATACCTCACCCCACTCCTACCACCTTCATTAAAAAAGATGTCAAAGACCTTCATGTCAAACAGAATTAGCATTGGCCCAGCTTGACTTTTGTCTCGGTTTTTTCCTTTCTTTCTTTTTTTTTAAATTGGGGATCATTAAGGAAGGAAGGGGGCAGACTGTCATCCAGAGCGAAGTCAGAAAGAGAAAAACAAATATCGTATAATATCGCTTACATGTGGAATCTAGAAAAATGATACAGATGAACTTATTTGCAAAGCAGAAATACAGACACAGACGTAGAGAACAGACGTATGGATACCAAGCGGGGCGGGGCAGGGGGAGTGGGATGAATTGGGAGATTGGGATTGACATATATACACTACTATGTATAACATAGATAACTAATGAGAACCTACTGTATAGCACAGGGAACTCTCCTCAGTGCTCTGTGGTGACCTAAATGGGAAGGAAATCCAAAAAAGAGGGGATAGATGTATACGTATAGCTGATTCACTTTGCTGTACAGCAGAAACTAATGCAACATTGTAAAGCAACTATGCTCCAATAACAGTTAATTTACAAGAAGGAAGGAAGGGAGCAAATGCTATGGCGTCTTTTGCCCTCTCCAATTCTCAGCACCCAGAGTAAGCCCACTTTTATTTCTGTGGCATTTTTCTCAGCGGTGTCTCAAAGGGTTGTTTTTTTTTTCAACTAATACAATTACCTTCTACCTCAAAGTTGCAATGGATGGACCAGCTGTCTCACTCTGTAATTATGTTTTCAATCCTTTAGTTACCGATTCATTCCCCCTCAAACTATGACGGCCACTTTTTCCACAAGAGGTCCTGAACCCGGTGCTTTCTTTTAATTCTATTCTCCTTCTTTTTTAGGGTTGAGTAAGACCAGACTGATAGAGCAAAGATAACATAGTCTTTGCAAACTTTTGCCTTCTCAGAGATAGCAAAATAATACCACTCAGGTCCTTTATATGACCCATCCTCCCACCCCTGGCAAACGAATGAATAAGTGAATGGATGAATAAATAAATTTCATTCAGTCAGAAGAAACATCACCCTATCTGGAATCACACTGGAATTATTATAAAGGAAACGTTCCACAATTTTTCAACAGGAACAGGGATGGAGTCCATCTCCCAGAAACCTGGAAAAATATAACCGTAGATGAGATTAGTAATATGCTCCTTAGAATTATGAAAATTTATAAGCTTATTTATAAAATAAGATAGAACAGGCCTCGGGATTATCTAATAAAATAAAATTAGCTAACTGGTACCCATGAGAAGATAACTTAAGGGGGAGAAAAACTTGCTTAGGGGGTTAGAAGAATGAATCTAAAGTATATAAAAATCTTTGGTCTTCAGAGCACTTCTTTGCCTTAATGCATAGTCCCATTCATTCTCCAGTAACCTCACCTCTTCATCCCAATCCTGGGAAATTTTACGTATTTTAGATTTATAGATGGGGCCGAGGGGGTGAATCTGTCAGCTGGGGGGGACCGTTTCTCTTGTACCTGTTTAGATAGATCCTCTTTTACACGGAGGATATGTATGAATGTGCCAATGTGTGTGTGTGTGTGTGTGTGTGTGTGTGTGCATGAGCACGTGTGCGCATGTGTGTGCATGCATGTGTGTTGGTATGTGATGGGAATCAAAGGACTGATCAGGTCACACACATCTTGGAATCTAAAGAGCCCCCGTCTGACCACTCTTCTCATGGGTTCTGTTCTACTCACTGCCTCTATTTCCTGGACTTATCTCCCTGGGCAAATTTCCCACCCCTTCCCTCTCCTTGTAATTTCCAGGAGCCCAATCTAGGTTTACAGTCTGTCCAGGGCCACAAGAGGACACAGACAGTGAGAGATAAGGAGTGTGACACCTTGCTGACTACACTTTAAAATCTGAAGTTGCTCCTTGGAAGAGCAATTTCCTTCCTTCCTTCCTACCCCATCATTACGAGCAAAAGCAAATAGAGGACACTGAAACTCAGTGTGGTTTTGGACTTTATCTGGGGTGGAAAGAACCCCAAAGACAGAAACACTGCTTTACACACCAGGCCACACATGACCCAAAACAGTGTGGATACACAATAGACATTGATCATCATAGCAAGTTCTAGAAATATTGAGTCAACATAGTCAATTCCTTTTGCCTGCTTGGAGAAACCAGATCATGGCAAAATACTATTCCTCAGTTGTACTAGTCTGCGAGGGCTGCCATATTAAAATGCCAAAGTCTTAGTGGCTTAAATCATCCATTTTCTCACAGTTCTGGAGACTAGCTGTCCCAGGTCCAGGTGTTGGCAAGTTTGTTTTCTCCTAGGCCTCTCTCCTTGGCCTGCAGTTGGTCACCTTCTCGCTGTGTCTTCACACGATGGTCTTCCTTCTGTGCTCTCACATCTCTGTGTCCTATCTCCTCTACTATAAGGACAACAGCCCTTTTGGATTAGGGCCCATTTTTTTACCTTATTCACCTCCTTTTGTTTTTTGTTTTTGCGGTACGCGGGCCTCTCACTGTTGTGGCCTCTCCCGTTGCGGAGCACAGGCTCCGGACGTGCAGGCTCAGCGGCCATGGCTCACGGGCCCAGCTGCTCCGCGGCACGTGGGATCTTCCCGGACCGGGGCACGAACCCGTGCCCCCTGCATCGGCAGGCAGACTCTCAACCACTGCGCCACCAGGGAAGCCCCCTTATTCACCTCTTTAAAGGCCTTATCTCCAAACATAGTCACACTCTGAAGCATGATCAGGGCTTTAGCGTATGAATTTTAGGGGGACACGATTCAGCCCCTAACACCAGGCATGAGGAGCAAAACCAAGACTGGAACCCAGAGTTTCTAACCCGAGAATGTGAATTTGCCTTTGATTCACATCCTTTCCCAGGTTAAATAATCTCAAAGAATTACAGCACGCTCCGATTGGAAGGCATCTCGTGATGATCTAATCATAGCTCTCTCATTTGCTAAATAAAGAAGCCGATCCTACTTGTGTTGCTTAGAATCCTAGAACCCATGGATGGCCCAGCTTGGTGCCACCCAGATATTCCCCCACTGGGGACCTTTCTTGGATTCCAGTCTCCTGATCTCTAAACTCTACACCAGGGTCACCTGCCACCCAGGCCCTGGACTGCAAATCTACAGCCCAAGGAAGCAGCTTGGTACAGGCTGGTACCTGGAGCAAGAAAGCCCCTACCCCTTCTCCTTTGGAAACAGTTGGAGGGATAAACTGGCTTTCCTGAGTCTTCCTACCCCTTTCCCCGCACCGTCCTCCTCTCCTTTGTGCCTTCTTATGGCAGCTGTTACCAATTTCAGCATCTTCTTCTGGCAAATCGAAGGTTCCAGGTGACTAAGGGAGTTGGTCATATCCTCCTGGAGGATAGACAGCCTGGGTCTACTCCCACCCACCCCTGCTCCCAGACAGCGTGGTCAAGGCCAAAGACATCCCTAACACTCCCCTGCCTCACACGTGCACAAACAAGGCAGGCTTCCAGGTCTATGTCCAGTTCTGAAAAGAACTCCAGATTATTCCTCACTTCATTCTCAACTCATCTGTTTTCCCAGGACCAACAAGATTTTGGTCCAAGCACCAACCTGTGCTCCGCAACAGGAGAGGCCCACGTACCGCAAAAAATAAATAAAATAAAATAAAATAAATTTACCGGAAGAGTAGGAAATAGGGCACGTGCTCAAGCACACCTCACCCATCAACACACACACACAGAACCCTGAAGAGTTTGGTACAGAACCTGGAGACGGGACACCTCCATCAGCTGACCACACGAAGTGTCCTTGGGAAGAGGGATGATCACACGCTCCCTGGTTGAACCATTTTTGTAAAAATGAAGCCAACACATAAGCAATGATTTCACATAACCCTGCAAAGCAGAAAATGAATCAGGATCACTCACTCAGGTGTAATTTTCCCGTCAGTTTCTCCTTAGTAACAATGCCATGGTGCCATGTGCTCGTTCCATATTTCCTTCTTTAGTTTTTGGCCAGAAAGGAGGGATGTAGGTAAATAATCGTTCTGTTTCCCTGCCTGTCAGTTTCCGTGTGGACAGAAAGTATCCAGACAAACTCCGCTCCTGCCCTCAGGGAGCTTACAGTCTAATGAAGGGAACAAACCTTAGACAGACGTGTCTACAAATAAGGATGTAATACCAATTGTGAAAACATAAAGAAAAGGGTTAAAAATCTAGGGGCAGGTACTCAAGGGATCTCTTAGAAATCACCTTCAAGAGAAGGAAGGAAGAAGGAGGGAGTGGGAGGGAGGGAAAAAGAAAATACAGGGAGGACAAAGGGAGGAAAAACCTAATCTGGGTGGTGAGGTATTAATGAGACAATGTGCTTCATTTTCATCTCCTCTAAGATAGCTGAAGCCTTCATTTTCAAATTTCTAACTTTCCTAAAAAGAGCTTACCTTTGAAATGCATGACATCAGTGTAGTATTATTATCTGCTTGGAGGAGCACCTTCTGTTTTATTCATGGTTGTGCAGAACAGTGTTTGTTCCCTTTAGGAGGGAAGACAAGCTCTCCAAGAATCCCAGGAACAAAAATACGGGGCCGTGGCTCTGGTACTTCAGTCCCTTCCCCTCCCCAGCCCTGTCTTGTTTTCCTAAGCCGTGGCCAGGAATGTGCTGGGCGGGGGCAGCCCGGCTGTCAGCGCTGAGCCCGGGCAGCCCCAGTCACGGTCCCAGGCTGGCCTTTCACCTCCCAGCTCTCCCGGCCGCTCTTATTAAGCAGCAAAATGTTTCAATATGTTGAGCTTTGGGGGGAGGGACGGAGAGAAAAATCGGGATATTGTTGAGAAGGAAATAATGAATAACCCTGACGCCCATACCCCCCACGTGGGGAGATCTGGGTGATAAGTGTGCTTTCTCCAGAAATGGAATCCAAGCAATTGCCTTTTGGTCAGAAATTTCCAGAGCCAGTTGGAGGGGGAGGAGAGGAGGAGGGGGGAGGGGGAAAGGAGGGAGCAGGTACTAAACAAATTTTCCCAGTGTCCAGTACCAAAGTAGCCAGAGATCTGGGTACCCCAGGAAGGAAGAGGAGGGGAAACCTTGAGAAACTGAGATTATCAGAGGTGTACAAAACTGTCGGTTTTGTTCTTACAAACTGACACACTCTCTACTCTTACCTGGCACCTCTGCTTTCTTCTCGTCGCCATCCCTCACCTCACAAAGTTCTGGTCTGGGGGCCTGGTAAGCAGTTCCCTTTTACAGGAGACTCTGGAGAGGGGGGCCCAGTGTGTGAAAACGGCCCAGGGTCTGTGGAGAATGAATGGCCCTGGGATGGGGCACCTGAAAGGCAGTGCGAGCATGACCCACAAATCGGAGCCCCATTCAAGGCCAGGTCTACAAGTGGCCTACAAGCCAAGAAATTAGCACCTTTCCAAATTTCAAGAAAACACAAATCTGAGGATCCAGAAAAATTCCCTTAGTAAGAGTGTTGTTTTTAAATTAAAGTATAGTTGATTTACAATGCTGTGTTACAGCAAGAGTGTTTTGAAATGTATGTGTATTTTTTAATCAAAACACCATAATAGTGTTGGTTCCCTGACACTTGCAATCTACTTGCTCTTATAGATGCTGCCTAGAAAATGTGAGTCAGGAGGTATATGCCTGGAGAGGACCAAATAAGAGAAAGGAGTAACTTTTAAGGAGGAAAAACTTAAGGGCTTGAAAAATGAAAGTAGACATCATTCATATCATTTAAATTTGAAGAATAATTCTTTGCGCTGCAATCGTTTGAAACTAAATAATCAGCTTAAAGAAGGCCCTGGTTTCTACGTCTCCTCCTGGCTTGACTCGGTTGTGTGTCTTTACATTTATGATACATGGTGGTTTCTGGTGATCCTTGACATTTCCTAGTAACACAGAGAGGTTTCTGGAAAAGCAGCTGGGGGCAGATGGGTGGCTGTCTATTAGAACAATTCATCAGAGAGCAGTTGAAATATTGATAAGAAAGCGGAAATCAAATTAAAAGACGGAAAAGAGAGAGGAAGAGGGAGTGGGACGGAGAAAGCTGGAGAGAGCCGGCGGAGGCGGAGAAGAAAGCTGCAGGACGCACAGACTTGAGTGGTTCCTGCAGCCCCCGAAGATGTGCGGGAGCTGAGGCTGCCTGTCTGGATACGCTGGAAAGAAAGGCAAACGCTGACTCTGGGCAGCCAGCAGGTTTAATTCTATTCTGCCAAGGATCAGGAGTCTGGGGGCAGAGGATTCACATCAAGAGCTTGAACGCCCTGGAGTTGTCGGAGTCCAGCCCCTGCTGGCGGAGCAGGAAGGGGTGTCTAAGGTGGGTGTTCGTTTGCAAGGGATCTCTGGGGGTGATGCAGGGTCACGTCTGCCTGCTTTAGGTGCAGCCTGGAGGCTTTCTGGGGCTCCTTCTCTCATTCTCTCCCAGGCTTTCTTTTCTGTCCTTTCTTCCCCCCTGCTCACTCTTCTTGCAAATTTCACTCCAACTTTCAAAGAAAATGGGGAGACTCTAGAGCAAGGGCACCAGGGGAGAACCATGAATGGGAATCTAGGAGCCTGGAGAAACGTACCTGGTCCCTGAACTTGTGTGTCTGTTGTGGCTTCGGGAGCCAAAAAGCTGGAATTCGTTAGTGGGGAGAAAAGCGTTTTATCAGAAACACATTGGCTGCTGTAGAAGCTGCGCCCTGCCACGTTAGAGATGGCTTAAGAGAAGGAAGGGAAGGAAGAGGAGAGAGACAGCCGTCAGACTTGGCCAGGCGGGGAGAGACTCACGCAGAGGCACCTGGCCTCCTAGGGTAGCTTTTGCGCCCTCCAGTCCAAATATTCAAACTTCAGACCCCACCTCCCCTGCCACTAGAAATGAGGCCTCCTCATTCATTGTCTTTGTCTCTGCTGGGAAAACTCGATTTCTTCCAGAAGCGGTGGCGGTGAGGGGTGCGCTCTGGGAAAGGGGCCTCCATAGACCTCCAGAACCTTGAGCCAGGGGCCCTTCTAAGCGGTCCCCCAGCAGGGAAGAGGGAGACAACTGGACGCTAGTGGAGCCCTGGCGGGTGGGGGTGGGTAGGGGAGTCAGGCAGAAGGTCTGTGCCCCGAGGGCCGCAGCGTGGGCAACTCTGTAAATATCTGTTTCCTGGAGCCTCGGGCTGCAAAGCTGAGGAGACCTACCTCTATCCTGGCCACCTTCTCTCCTCTGGCAAGGGCACACCCCTATCCCCACCTGCATCCCCAGGTATGAAACTACGCAGGCCCTGGGGGAGACGCGCGTCTCCGGCTGCCGATCGAAGGTTACAGGACTGTAGGCAAGAGGCCCAACGATGTGAGCTGGCTCTCACCACCACCCCTTAGCCTGGAGCCTGGGGGACAGAGGCGCAGGGAGGGTGACGGTGCCTGCACCCCACCCTCCCTCACTGGTCCAGGTGGATGGGAGCCTCCTAGCCCTCCTGTCGTCTCTCGTTTGCTCTCCCACTTCACCCTGACCCCCACCGTCTCACCCTTGCTCCGCTCGCGGGTGACTGAGGTTTCTCCCACCCAGGTTGATTCTTGGGCCTTCCCGACCCTTCCTCACCCACCCAGGATGTTTCAGACAGTCCCCGACACATCGTCTTACGTCAAGGTAAGACATGACAGCGTCTTTAAACAGGTAATGACCCCCCCCAGCAGCCCCCTACCCTCTCCCCGGACCTAGGGTTCCTTCCCCCTTTCCGCGGGAAAAGAGGCGGGTGGAGCGGACCACGCTCTTACCAGATGGGTGTGGAGCTGGGGCCACTAGCTAGACTGGATGAGGATGGCGCAGACCCTCGGGAATCCCTGGTTGAGGACCAAGCCTCTTGGCCGCTTCTCTTTGGGAGAGTGGAGGTGGGCGAGCCTGGTGAGGGCCGTGCAGGAAAGCCCAGACGCCGGCACCAGGACCCGCGGGCCAGCGTCCGGTCCCGATGAGTCGTGCGCCCACGCCGCGCCGTGCACAACAGGTTCCCCGAGTCAGGGGTCTGTGTGGACAAGAGTGTGAGGGTGTGAGCGCGTGCGTGTGGGTGCGGGCAAGTGATCGCGACGCGCTTCTCTTACGGGTTCGACACCCCCGGTCCTCAAGCCCACCTTCCTCAGCTCCACCGGCCCCTCAAAAGCGCAGATTCCTGTATTTGAAGGTATATCGAAGGGGGTTGGTTGTTTTTTTTTTTTTTTTTCCTTTTCCACAGCAGTTCCCAAGAATGTAAACAAACCGAGGCCAGGACATCTGGGTTACACGTTTAATGAAAATCCGCCAGCGGGGCGGGCCGAAGGTGCGGAGCTGCCCGGGGTGGGGACCGCGGCGAGGTCCTCTCGCATCCCAAGCGCGACCTCCCGCCTTCCGGGTAGCAGCCCAGATCCTTCCCCAGCTCCGAAAAGGAAGGACCGCTGCGGCTCGGCAAACTAACTCCCACCTCCTTAGATCTCGGCTCCGCCCCCTCCTTCCCGAAACCCCGCCCCGAGAGGCCCCCGCCCCTCCCTCCTGGCCCCCTCCGCTGCGTCCAGCATCCGCGAAAGCCGGGCGGAGTGACCGTCTGCGGGCACCGGGCACCTCGACGGCGTGGGGACTCTCGGGTTTTTTCTGGGCGCGTCAATTATGCGTCCAGCCCTCCTCCTGTTTCTCTCAAGGGAAATCTGTGGACACCAAGTAGCATCTTCCCTGCCTGTGGTCTGAAGGAGTCCACATAGTCACTTTGGGGAAGCCAGGTTTTGGAGGCTTGGCCGGGAAGGGCTGTTTAATCTATCAGTGATGAATGAATGAAAAACGAGTCAATCAATGGACGGGTAATCAGTAAACGGATGGGTGCCTCCCAGGAGGTGGCAGAGCAGACACAGACTTCAGTGAGCTCGGTTCGCGGCGTCCAGGTTTCCTGGGGGGTTATGGGCGCGGTAACCCCTCCCACCCCACCGCTCCCGGGACGCGGGGCGCAGCTGACCCGGCTCTCACTCCCGGCTCTGCCCCGAGGGCCGCGAAGGGCCCCGGGGCGGGGCGCTGCAGTCTGTCTCCCATCCACTGGGACCCCCGAGCCTGCACACACCCGGGGACCCAAAACCTTAAGGATTACCCAGAGGGGCAAGTGGGAGCCCGGGAGCCTGACCCAGGCCAAGAGTCAGAGAGAAAGCAAACGGGCCCCGGCGAGTGGAGGGAGCCGCTGGGGGAGGGGGAGAGGGGCGGCAGTCTACGAGCTCCGGCCGCCAGGGGAGCCGCTCGCCGCAGGAGCTCCTTTCAAGGGGAAAAAATGGATTTTTCGGCAGCCACAAAGTTTGTATTGTTGCACAAAGAGGTGCATTGATGAGGTCGGGAGGTCCGCGTGGCGGTGACAATCTTGGGTCTGTTCCGCAGGCTCCCTACGCCTACCATTTGCCAGAGGGGCACAAACAGTCTCTGGCCGCCAAGCCCCGGCCATCCCGCCTCAGCACTCGGCTCCGATATTATTGGCAAACACGGCAGGTCCAGGCGCCCGGGGCCCCAGGAGCCAGGAGACGAGCCGGGCCCTGGGGAACCAAGGGTGCCCACTCCACCCGGGCAGCGATCTGGGTTCCAAGTGCTCAAGGAGGACCGCGCAGGAGAGAGCGTAGGGCGGATTTGAGGCTGGAAAGAGCAAGAGAAAGGTGAAAAGGGGGAGAGCATTGTATTTGTACTAACTTATTTAATATTAATAAAAACGCTAGGAGGTGGTCCATTTTGCAGATGAGAAACTGAGGCATTGAGAGGTTAATGTAATCTAGCTTACAAGGGGCAGAGCCAAGATACAAACAATAAGGGCGAAGTTGTGCTGACCGCCAAGCGAGTTCTAGACACTCACTCCATCTTTACAACAGCCCTTTGAGGTAGATCCTATTATAAAGCCAACGTACAGATGCGACATTGAAGCACAGAGAGGTTAAGGAACTTGTCCAAGGCCACAGAGCTGGTAAATGCAGAGCTAGAATATAAACCCAAGGAGCCCGGTTTCCCAATGCGAATGTTCGACCAGGACGTTCCACTTGCAGGTATCGGGGAGAGGCAGGAGACCCAGTGGAGGAACCCTGACCATGTCCTTGCGAGGTGCCCGCACTGGGCAAAGCACTTGGCAATTCCAGCGCCAGGAGCACATCCCCGAAGACCTCTCGCCGCCCCACTAGAGACTGGCAGGGTCCCCCACTTTCCCTCTTTACGAGTCTCCCAGACTCCTTGTTCTCGCTCCCCCTCCAACCAGCGTGCTGGTTCAGCCCACGCTGCATTCTGGGGGAGACTCCCCCCAACCAGAGGAAAAGAGGCTGGTAGCCCCCGAATGTTCGCAACGGCACGGCCCAGGGGCAGCATCTGGTCGGCAGGTCCTGAAACGGCGTTTCAAGGACACAGGTCTGTACTTTGCATGCTGTTTGGGGCGGCTGGGAGGCAGGGCGGCTGGAGATTTGGAAAGGCTGAATTCTCCCTTCCCCCAAAGCCCCCGTCTAGGCGCCGCCACCGGGTGAGGGTCCCGGCACCTGGCTGGTCTCCACCTCTTGTCAGCCTGCGCTCTCTGGTCAGTCTCGGACTCCCTTGGGATTTCCTCCTCGACGCCGCGTGGTCTGGGGACCCGGCCCCGGAGCGCCAGGGGCTCGGGGCGCAGAGACCCTCCCCCTCCCGGGCCCTCCCGCCGCCGCGGCCTCCCACGTAGCGTTTTGAACCCTCTTGGCGCTAAGGCAAGAACGAGCGTGGGGAGCGGGCCGGGCCAGCAGAGGCTCTAAATCTTCCTTCAATCTGTGAGTCGATGAAGTCTGAGAAACAAATTCAAAGCAGGCGCGCCTGCAGAGCCTTCCTGCAGAAATATTCCCCGGCATTCAAGCGCATCCAGGGGCGGCTCGAGCTGCCTTGTTTGGCTAAGGTCAGACGAGACTCGAGTTCTCCAATAAAAATAAATCTCAAATTAATTATGGCCTCGAGCGAGGGGCCAGACACTTGAAGCTGCAGTTGTGCAGTCTGGAGTTTTGGCGCTCGTTCGCCCATCCCTCCCCCGCGCGCCCTCCCCCACCCCCCTTGCCAGCTCGAATACCCGCCGAGGCCGCCGGACCGGAGGGGCCGGGAGGAGGGAGGACGAAAGGGGAAGGACCCGCCCGAGACGCCCTGCCAAGCCTGGCATCTTTCGGGGTTTCAAGTGACCGGAGGTCCCGAGGTCTGGAGGCACCCCAGGGACCCGGCTCCGGTTGTCGCGTCCTCCCACCCCCAACCCGGGCTGGGACCGAAGAAGCCCGGGAAGCCGCGTCTGGAAAGTCTTGACCGGGTCAAAAGGGCTGACATTGAGCGAGCCAAGACACGTTTCACCCCGCCGCTCCCCTCCCGGGGGAAGCAGGACTTCCGCATCTTTGAAAATATTGTCAAGTGCGGATGGTGCGAGGCAAGTCGCCCCACCACAGTCGCAATGAAAATGCTCCAAGTCCAAAGGTTCCCTGAGTGCTCGCCCCCGTGGGCATGCGTTCTGCAAGTGACCTTAGACTCAGAAACGTGTGGTGGGCTCTTTTGTTGGTTCCCCCCACCCCAACCCCGACCCCCGGTTGCTGGCTTTTGTTTTCAGTGCGGGTTCGGCTGTGAGCTTCCCCTGACTTGAAAGCCAGCCGGGGCTGGTGGAGTGGGCAGGACGGTATTGGGCATGAGCTCCTGGTCACCAGCCCTGCCCAGTCTGGGAAAGGGAGAGGCAGGACAGTCTCTGGTGAGCCAGGAAAGAGGGTGTGAGCAAATGCGTGGGCTGGGGTAACCAGCCCCTAGCTGGGCCAGGAGAAGGGAGAGGAGGGGGAGGGGAGAGGGCAGAAGAGGGGTGACGAGAGAGAAGGGGAAGGATTCCCCTCCCCAGCTCCAAGACCGTTTTCATCTGTAGCTGCTTCACCACAGGCTCTCTATCAATTTGTCTCAATGCAAACATTCGAAATATTCTCTTTGGCTGCTCGTGAAAACAATGTGAGCTGCCAGGATCAAACCATCTTTCCAGATGTCTGGTGGTTACCACATTAAACAGGGCAGACTTGTTTACTGTTGTGTTTGGTTAGGGCTTTTTTCCCCCTTCAGGATTTAAAAAAGCAGCAGCAGCAGTGGAGTGGGACATCAAACCCAGAGTTACATAAGTGGGCAGCCCTGCCCACTGCCATGCCAGTGCGGGTCACAGGGAGACTCAGATTCCCTCAGAGGGCTCTTCAGAGTTGGGGGGCTCTTCTTTCTGGGTGGAGGGCCTTGTGAATAGACAGGAGCTTCTGACAGAGGGGCTGGTAAACACTCAAAGCCGCGGCCCCAGTGCCAGCCAGTGAGTCACTAAGGGGTGACAGCTGTACCAGTGCCAGCCTCTTCCCCTCCCCACCATCTTCAAAATTACAAAATTGCCAGAAGCTTTGGTTTTACAGGCAGAAACGGAAAGGGCTGTTGAGTTCCACAGCTCACACAGGAGGGCAAGTCCTCCTTTTAATCTAGTTCCACACTGAGTTCTCCCTAGGGGAGAGGCAGCTCCTGCTAAAAGGAGTTGGGGGTACTAGAGATGTTGGGGTGACTTACTGATCAGAGCAGTGAAGCCAATCTGTTATTTGCCAGGCTGGACAGGAGTTGGGAAGAGACACCTGGCCAATGTTTTGCCACAGAGGTGCCTTCTCAAGTATTAGGAAGACCGGGTGTAGAAAGGGGAGACGCTGGCTGGCCTGCGATGGCCTTTAACGGCCTGAGTGTTTGCCCAGCACCAGGAAGGGGGCCTCCGGCGGTAGACTGGAGTTCTCTCTGCCTGAAAGAGGGGGAATGTGGCCGGGGGTGCCGGGTTTCTGGTCAGGTCCGTGTGGGAAGCGGTTTCCCCGCTCCCTTCTGAAAGCCTTGTTGTCGTTTGAAGGTCGGCAGAGTCTGGGCTGAAAAGGAAACAATTTGGGGTTTGAAAGGATGTAATTCATTCTTCCTTTCCCTTTAACCTCTTTCCTCTCTGGAAAGCATGTGGAAACGCTGAAGGGAAGAGAGAGAGGGCGGGCGTCGGGGCCCAGGGGAGGAAAGGGTTAAGCCTGATTTCTTTTAATTGAACTCCAGAACTGGTGGCCCCAGGCAAAGGGGGGGACTGACCCCGCTAGCGGTAACCAGATGTGGCGGTCCCAGGGGAGCCCCCGAGCAGACCCCTGGATTGAGAAGCAGACAGGAGGTGGGGGGGGGGGCGGCCCGGCCCCCATCCCACCCCCACCCCATCCCCCCACCCCTCTCCCCCGTACGCACACCGAGTCACAATTGCTGGCAAGCTGCACCCGCCACTCCAGGTCTGGTCACGTTCAGACCCGTGTCTGTATTCGAACCCAAAATTGGAGCTGAATTGATGAGACTAATTTCGAGAAGGGGGTGGGGGGAGGGAGGGAGGCCAGCGAGCTCTCGGGCTCAACTGCTCCTGAAGAAATAAAGAATTAATAAGTCACCTTTTTCGCCGCTGTGGACACCCTTTTGAAAATTTTTCTTTCCAATTGACTCGGATCTCCTCTGGATTTTTTTTTCCTCTTTCTCCGGGTGGACTCTTAAATAAAAGTGAGAAAGTCCAAAGCGTGGTCTGGAGAGCGTGGACAAGGTAACCTGTTTCGGAGGAGGTCGGGGAGAAGCGAGTCAGGCCGAGAGCGCCCGGGGGTCCCCTCGCTGCGCCAACTGGAGCGGGCGGCGGCACTGCGGAGGGACCCGGGAGGTCTCCGGGTGGCGGGGCCCGACAAGGCGGGCCGAGGGGAGGTTGGCCTCACGGCGGGGTGGGGATGATGGTCTGGAGCCCCGGCCCCGGGGGTCTCACCCGGGAGAAGTCTGGGTCGGTGTGGGGATGTTGCCTGCTGTGCTTTGGAGACCCGCCGGCCAGCCTGGAGGGATCGTCTCTCCGTAGTGTAGGTTTCTTGGGGCCCAAGGTGGCATTGCATAGGCGGCTTTGACCCGAGTGCCAGGGCTTGGGCCATCGGGTTGGGGTATGTGCCAGGGAGTTGACCCTAGAAGGCGCGAAGCAGTGGTCTGGGGTGCCGCAGGTCCCGGCCCTCGGCGGGCGCCGGGACCTCCCCAGTAGCAGAGGGGCCGAGGCGCTCCTCCCCGCGTGCGTCCCTCCGCTCACAGCTCGCTGGGAGCCGAGTCCACGCCCCCGACTGCCGGGGTCCGTCCGAAACCGCCCCGAGTCCGCGTCGATGGGTGAGCCGCTCCGGGAGTCTGCGCGACTCCGCAGCCGAGGGCCCGAGTGGAAAAATTCCCATTGGACGCACTTTCTAATGGTCGGTCGGCTTCGGTCTGCGTCCGGATCTTCCCGGGCAGTAGGCTCCAGGTTATCCCCAGCCCGAGTAAACTCTCCCGCCCCCCGCCTACCCCCCAACCCCAGAAAAAGTTTGACTCGGCTGGAAAAAACATTAATGAACGTATCTGTGGGAAGAAACGGAAAGTGAATGAGTCAGGAGGGCCACCTTCGGCCAACGGCCCCTGGAAAGGAAGGAGGCCAAAGGCGTTCGGTGTTGGACTTTGGGGGAAGGTGTGGGGGGAGGCATGCAGACTGCGGGAATCAGGGCGCGGGCGCTGGGCGTGGACCCCGGCATTGTTCCCAGCTTGCTGTTATCTCCCGGGAGCAAGTATCCTGTGGGCGCAGCGCATGAATGTATCTGGGCATCTCCGCGTGTATTTATATAGTGTGTGTGATGCGAAAAGCAGGACCCGCGGAGGGGAGGAAGAGGGGGTGTGAGGGGGGGAGAGGGAAGACGAGGGAGAGCAGAGGGGAGAGAAGAGAAGAGAGAGGAGAGCGAGAGACAGAGAGAGAGAGAGAGAGAGAGAGAGAGAGAGAGAGAGAGAGATAGGACTTCCTCCCCATTCGCAAAGTGAAGTCACTTCCCAAAATTAGCTGAAAAAAAGTTTCATCCGGTTAACTGTCTCTTTTTCGCTCCGCTACAACAACAAACGTGCACAGGGGAGCGAGGGCAGGGCGCTCGCGGGGGGCACGCAGGGAGGGCCCAGGGCGCCAGAGAGGCCGCGCCGGGCTAATCCGAAGGGGCTGCGAGGTCAGGCTGTAACCGGGTCAATGTGTGGAATATTGGGGGGCTCGGCTGCAGACTTGGCCAAATGGACGGGACTATTAAGGTAAGCGACCGGGCGGTGGGCGCGGAGCGCTGGGGTCTGCCGGGGCGGCGAGGCGGCGGGCAGGCTGGGCGCGGGGCGCCGGGGTCCCGGAAGACGTGGCCACTCTCCCTTCCTTCCGCGCCCCGGCTTCGCGCCGTCTTCTCCCGCGCTCGTGTGGCGAGTCTCGCAGGCGGGGGCTCCCCGCCGGGCTCCCCGCCGAGGGCGATCTCCCCCGCACCCCTTGCCCGGAGCGAAGCCCGGCCCCCTCCCACCGCGCTGCCGGCCGGGCTGCGGGCGGCGGCGGCGGCGTGAAACCCGGGGAGCCGGGCGCCGTTCGCAGCCGGGGGCCGGAGACCTCCGGGGCCACCACTCCCACCCGGCGAACCGGGCACCCCGGCCCCGGCGCTGGGCACCCGCCCGGCGGCCGGCTTCCTCTCCCCCGAGGCCGAAGACGACGGGGGCGGGCGGGCAGCCGCCAGCAGCCCGGGCCCCTGCCGGGAGGGCCCAGGGGCAGGCTAGTGGATTGCTTGCACGCGGATCGGGGTGCGAGTGAGTGTCTGGGGCTCTGTGTGCGCGGGCTGCTCCAGATGGAAGCCCTGTTTACATGTCAGCGCGGGCCGGTTTCCCTTCCTCTTGGTACTTCTGTTGCCGGGCTCTCGGCGCTCGGGAGCTGCCGGCTCCTCGGGACTAACGGGCCGGCCTCGCCGCTCCTCCGCCGGGGCATCTTTTTCCCAGCCGGTCCGCGCCGCTCCGCACGCCCGGCTCCCGCGCTCCGCGCCCGGGCTCCCACCGGCCTCTCGAAGAGGGTCCCGCGCCTGCGGAGCCGCTCCTCCTAAAGTGAGCGGCCCTGAGCCGGCGGCCCGGACGACTGCCTACTACCCCCCAGCCCCTAGCCTCACCCCGCGCCTCGCGCCTGGGTCCACGTTACCAAGTGCAGCCCAGAGGGACGGGTGAGGGTCCGGGTTTCACCGCAGACTTCACGAGGGTTGACTGCCTGATCCCTCTGGAAGGGGGAAGTGGAGCCAGAAGCAGAGAGGAGGGACAGCCCCTAATGAGACTGGCCTTAAGAGGCCCGAGAGGAATGAATGGGACCAGCAGTTGGCTGCGAGGCTGTCCCCCAGCACCAAGCCCGAGTCGGTCTGGAAAAGCTATTAGGCTGGTGAGGTGGGGACTGGCAAAGCCCGCCATCCCCAGAACCCAGAGGAATCAAGTCTTTGCTCAGGCCTGAGGAAGAGGATGTAGGGCTTGGAGAATTCAGGAGATTTTTATCATTTGGGTGGGGTGGTGGTTTTTATTTTCTAAGTTTTTTTTCTTTCTCTCTCTCTGAAAGTTTGAAATATGCTGACTTAAGTAAAAGGCACCAACAGCAGGAACTTGAAGATGTGGAGATGAGATTACTGATTGTATTGGGTTGAAGGGAGCCTCTGTGAGCCTGGGTTCCTCCAGTTTAAAGTGCATGGGTGAGAGGGCATTCCTGTAGGGAGGTGGTTACCCATCGGTCATTTCATGCCAGTTTCTCTTCTCATTGGTGGGTGCGTGCAAGTGTCTCAGTATCCCTGGTTTAGTAATAAGATGCTCCGCTCTAGAAAACTTCCCTCACTAGGATGCTTGCCACTTACCCAGAAGGCCCCCAGCTGACCCGGAAGGGTGGTAAGATGGCTCCAGGGTCTTGATGTGGACACCCTAAGGAGAAGTGAAGCAATATCTCCCCGATGCTCAGACCTCTCGGCACAGGCCCTGAGGGTAAGGAGGAAGCTGTGGTCTGTGAACCCAGGATGTGCTAACCTCTTTAGCTGCATACACAGGGATTGGCATGGCCGTCAATGAGAACAAGCTTAGACCAGGACCCTGGCACTTCATGCCAGGGTGGGAGTGACAGGATTCCTTCTCACCTGGGTGATGGGAGCCTGTGAGTCCTGTCCAGACCCTCCTCCGGAGCACCCTTGTCTCTGATCCAGGTTGCCTGGCTGGTCTGCTGGTGGGCAGAGCAGTGAGTTTTCAAGCAGGCTTCTTCACTGCCCAGCGTTCTGAAGGATTGAGTGTTTAGTGTATATTTTGGTATTGAGATTGTGTGAAAGCCACAGTTTCCTGTTCATGGGTGACCTTCGGATCTCGGGGTTCCCAGACCCCAATCCCACATTGGTTCAAACGCTGTGTTTGGAGAAGACAGGGGACAAGGAGAGGCCAGGGGACTTCTGGTCTCTGCGAGGGTGCACAGTCCATTCAGCCAGTATGAGCTTCAAACTCTGTAAAAGTGAAATAGTGGGACTAAATTACCTCTACAATAGTGCCTTTCCAATCCTTTCAGTTCCTAAAATATCACGCTCACATGCTCTTGCAAGAACATGTACCTACATGTCCACGAAATCCAGTTCCAGGCTGAGAGAGGTCAGAAGGCACCACATACCATGTCGAATTTGTAGACACAGATTCAGAATGTGTGTTCCCAGTTTGAATGGCCTTGACAAGTCATCTTTGACTAATTCTGGCATGTGATTTTTATGCACCTGCGTATTTCTTCCTCATATATGAAGCATACTTATATTTCAAAATACCTCTGGGTCTCATCACTGGGGACCTGTTTGGTCCAGAATGCCAGGGAAGTCTGGATTCCTTTGCAGAAGCTTTTTACTTTGTGCATAATTTGCACAACTTCGTGTGATTACAAAATCTTAACTTCATCACCCTTGTTATAGTAAGCCCTTCTGTATTACGCTCTCTTCTCCTCTCCAAGAATGTCTCCTGGGAAGGCTCCGAGCACCATGTTGGGAGCACCAAAATTTGCAGGAGGCCTTCTACTGTTCTTTTGCCACAGATAAGTTAGCCTAAATATTAAACAACACCCTATACCACCCTGCTCCCCACGGTGATGGTATCAGTTGTTGAAAAGCACGTGATACTGGTTGTTGCCTTAAGAATGAACTGCTTTCCAAAACTGCACCTTAGTTCTAGGCAGTCTTCAATTGAATCTACTTATTTCATCTAGGGAAGCTTGATTCAGTCAATGCACATTGTACCATTAAAGATGGGGAATCAGTCAGAGAAAATGCAGACCTGGTGAATGAAATAGGGAAATGAACTGGGGACTCCGAGTCAGAAAACCTGGGTTCATTCTCAGTTCTGCTGCTCAGTTGCTGCGTGTCCTATAGCAAGGCACTAAGCATCTGGAGCCTCAGTTTTCTCATCTGTAAAATGGGGCCAAAGAACCTCCTTACCATAGGTCACAGTAAGGATTCAATAAAGTTTGGTACCTTCGTTGACTGTACATTAGTTGAATTTCTCCTTAGGGACAGGGCTTGTGGGGATCGATTGGCTAGAAAATTAGATCATAGGTATGGATTTATTATAATAGGTATTTCATTAATGCTATGAATCTTAATTAGGGGTCTCTTATGTTCCAAGGCTCTGGTTTATGTGTTGAAGATAAAACAGGGGTCAAAACCCTGCTGGAATTTACACTGTGGTGGAGGTGACAGACACATAAATAAATAATTCTATGTCCAGGGTGATACAACTTCTGAAGAACAGTAAATCAGGTTAGGGAATAGAAAGCGATGTGGTTGTATCAGCCAGAATGGTCAGGGAGGATGCTTGCAATGAAGTGGCAGTTGAGCAGAGATACTATCAGCTTTCACCCTTTACCTCAGCATCACACAACCAGTACATGTTGGGAGAGCAAAATGGGAAAGGAGGGTTGAGGTGACAGCTGGGCTTTGAAAACCAGCAGAGTCAATGAGCCAGACTGGCCCAGGCTGCAGGTTACCACTGACAGTGCATGTCCAGACGGGAAACTTCAGGATGGGATCCCGGGAGAAAGCAGTAGAGAGATGGATACCCGGGAACAAAAACTTTACTTCTGTCATTAGAGGTGGATGCTGCCTTCACTCTGAGAGTGAACCGCTTACCCACCTGCATCTTTTTTTTTTTTTTTTTAACCTTCCTAGCGCCTAGATTCGCGAGAACTCCAGGCGAAACAGGCTGTGTCTTTTTCTCTGTCCCGTGACCACATAGAATTGCCTCCCTCGGGGAGTTACCCGACGATGAACCCTATTTGTTTGCGAATAATTTCTACCACTTCGGCTGCTGTGCAACTTCAAGTTTTCAGGTTTGCAATTTTAGAGCTTTAGAGATTATTTAGCTGCATATCCTCCTTTTATGAGAAGGGAAACTGAGGCCCAGAGTTTACTGAATTATCCGAGATCACATGGTTGACTAGTGACAGAGTCAGGGTAAGAATGAAGGGCTCCTAACCCTCAGGCTAGTGTTCTTTCCACTATACCATGAACATTTTATTTGCTTTCTTTACATTTTTATGAGTTATAGAACCCTGGGGGCAGTGTGTTTCTGTGTGTGTGCGTGTGTGTGTGCGAAAGAGAAACAGACAGACAGACAGAGGGACAGAAACAGAGACACACAGAGAGGGACAGAGACAGAGAGATAAGGTTTTAAAAAATATCACGGAGAATCTGACTCTTTAGACTAAAGACACTTCTGTTGCTTAATGAAAAATGTACTGCTACCATCTTGAATTATTTCCATAATTCATAAAAAAATCCCAAATTTCTGAATAGGATTTTTACATAATATATTTTTTTATTTTTCCAAAATAAACCCTTCTCTTTCTGTAGACGAACAAGGTCTCCATAATCAGGAGACAACAAAAAATAGAGTATTTTACTTAAATAGCCAATAGGCCGCTCTACAGACCAGGGACAGGTGGGCTGAATTCCTATTTCAATTCTTTTAATAATTGAATATTTGACTATTTAAATAAAATATATTCGGATGCATTAGAACATATCTTGTGGCCCAAGATATGTAGTCTGTGTATTAAGTAGGTCTTCAATAATAACCACGTTATGTAAGATTTAAGATTTCGATGTCTCTTTCTCTTTGGGGTCAACCAGTTAATTTGGTATTGGTTTTGAAAGGTGGTTGATTTAAACCAAACCTCTTTTTTAGAAGTGTAGCATTAGACAAATGCTAGCATTGAGTTGCCCCAGCCAAAAAAAAAAAAAAAAAAGAGTTGGGAAAATGTGATAAGGATGAACCACCGGGCAGGACTTCGAACGGTCTGAGGCCTTTATCCTCCCTCAAACGCCAGAAGATATCCCCAAATTGTAAGTCAACACTCAGGCCGTCGGCAAGGTCCTCGTCTTCTGTGGGAAAAGTCTCATTCTACCTGAAGCTTGATAGAAAGATTTTCAGATTAGGGTCCAACTGTCTAGAGTTAGAATGAAAAAAAAACCCTACTATTTTCATTCATTTTAGACATGCAGTTGCATTATGTAGGTATAGAGCATTTTTTCTGTTTTGTTTAGTTTTGAATAACAAGACTTTCCTTTTTTGGCCTGTCTTGAAACAGTCTTTCTAAGTCTATCTTTTGTTTGTTGTTTTGTGACAAACTGAGAAGACTAAAGGCCATTGGCCACTATCTACACACACACACACACACACACACACACACACACACACACAATCTCACAAAATCTTCAACCAGCCGTAATAGCATTTTTGGAAATCTCAGAGCTGTGCAGGTGTCTTTCTCTCTGCAGAAGACTACACACTGTTTCATTTTCTGTTGCTTTAATGATGTTTATCTATAGTGTTCATCCCATTCATGTGCTAATTCATCAGTGGGACAGTATTACTAAGTGATGTCACTCTAATTCTTCTACTGACCTGATAGACCCAACATCAGTAGCCCACGGACTTTTGAGATGTTTCCCCGGAGGCAATGGATGGGGTGTGTCTATCCCCACATTATCACCCGTAGGACCAATATCTTGGACATTTGACAGAATTAGACAATCTATGGAATAACCCTTTTCCGTACAAAGCTAGCTGGCCTTATGGGAATTTGTCATCTTAATCCCATTGGCATCGTTGGCTGATGCCAGCTGTAGCAATGTAGGTCAGTAGGTCTGCTGCATGGCTGTTAGGCAGGAGCTGAACTAGCTATTAAATGCTATCAAGGGCTTCCCTGGTGGCGCAGTGGTTGAGAGTCCGCCTGCCGATGAAGGGGACGCGGGTTCGTGCCCCGGTCCGGGAAGATCCCACATGCCGCGGAGCGGCTGGGCCCGTGAGCCATGGCCGCTGAGCCTGCGCGTCCAGAGCCTGTGCTCCGCAACGGGAGAGGCCGCAACAGTGAGAGGACCGCGTACCGCAAAAAAAAAAAAAAAATGCTATCAAGACACCAGGCTGGTGGCAAAAGGGCTGCCGCCCTCGAGACAGAGCAGGAGGAGAAGCCGTGTGTGTGTGTGTGTTTGCACAGCAGAATGCAGTAGTGTTCTGCTAGCCTCAAGGAACGAAAGAGCAATTTCAACTGGAGAGACACAGAAAGACCGAATAATGAGAGTTATGTGTTTAGTCCCCTCTGTTTACAAAGTACTTTCACATACACGCTTGCATTTAATCCTCAAAACAACCCTATGGGAAGTAATATCATCACAACTCTGTTTTATCGGGGAGAAATGAAGGTTCAGAGAGGTTAGGTAACTTGCCTAAGATGACAGCTAATAGGTGACAGATTTGGTTTTCGAGCCCAGGGTTTCTGTTTACAGAATACTTGTTTTTTTCTACACACCAGTCACACTGCCTCTTGGCTTTGAAGGATGGGTAGGACTTGCACAGGAAGATATGGTTCAGGGGCTTTCTAGGAAAGTGGAATAGTTTTGTTGCGGGGGGGCATATGAAGGAGAAGGCAAGAGTGGAAATATTGGGTGGAATTAGATTATGGACGACCTTAAATACCATAAGAAAGAATTTGGGTCTTACCAAATACATAGAAAGGAGGAATCACAAAATTTTTAATAGAGGGATGGTCTAGGTAATTGTACAAATTTCAGAAGACTTCCTGTTCTTATCCTGCTCCTTAAGAAATGGAGATGGAAGCGGCTGCATCACTTATCAGAGGCCATAAGAAGTGAGCAGCAGAAAGGATTAGAAAACCAGTGATAAATTCAGGCCCCCAGACCATGCTATCAGCTGTGTTTAAAGATGTTTGTTTGTTAAATATGGAGTCAAGAGAGGGAGGAGAAACTCTGTTTCACCAGATCTCATAAAAGTGTGATTATCCTTTCCCTCCTTTGACTGTGTGTTCTTCCGTAGTTGTTCTAGAGATTTCACCACAAGCTGTCTTTTCAACGGGGCCATCTATCCTGGGCTACCACTTTAGTTCCTTTTGAGAATGAGTTAGCAGAGAGTAAGCAAGAAGAGACAAAAGGAAAAGTTGTTTCCCTGAAACTCAAATCCAATTTCTATGGAAATTCAGACAGATCTGACAGACTTTCATCGGTTTGCTGGGCCCGTCACCGCACTTAGAAATACTGACATTTCACCCAAGCAAACCCAAAACTCAGAGAGTTATCACCATCTTTCCAAGCAGGATCAGAGATTATGTGTTCAGATGCACTTTCAGATAATTCAGATCAACTTTATAACAGCTTCAAAATGGCTTATACCCACAAAAATGAACCAAAATACTGAATATTTGAGACAGTTCCCATCTTTGGGGAGCAATGTGCCTGCCATTTAGATCATGATCAAAATTCCAGAGTATGTAATTTTTCAAGCCACTTCCAAGAAAATGCAGACTTGGAATGTGAAATGTGTTCCCCACAGCAGGGCCCATTTACTTAGACAGTGCCAGGCGTCCCAGGTAACAAAAGACGGTATGTCACATCCCAGTGCACACTTGCAAGCGGCCAGCATTACAGGTGTCACGGGAACTTTAACTCTGCATTTCTAGACATATGCGGTTTTCTCGTGTCTACTGGAATCTAACATGCCAGGAGCAGGGTTGGTAGGTCCGAATATATGGGAATTCACTGATTTTTCATGGGAAGAAGTCTGAGAGTGAACACTTTTGCAATATTGTTCATGTAGCAGAAATGTGAAAACAAACAGGTTAATATTATAAAATTACTCAGCTCGTGAGTTGTCAGTGCTTTTGCAATCTATATAGATGCATATACTTACATCAAAATTCTTATGCCTGAGAGTCCTTTTGTCTTCAGGTATTTATCACTTAATTCATATTCGTGCGTTTACTCATTCAACTAAGTGTTGAAAACTATTGCGAGGCACCGTGCTCCACAGAACTCCACATAAACGAACAAGAGCAGGATGCCTTCAACTGTTTCTTCCAGGCTTCTAGAGAGTAGAAGTTTCTCTGCTTACTGATTTTAAGCTCTGACTGTTGGAGTTTCCAAAAGAAGCAGTACTCACTGGGGGAATCTTTATTTGTGGCTTTTTATTATAAGGAAATGTGGGCACATTTTCCCAAGAGTAACACCCAGCTTACAATTTCCATTGACCCTTTATTCTTGGTGATACTAGTCCATTGTATGGACATTTTTGGCAGTCCAGGGTTTCAGCCAAGGAAACTCCTTCTTATTATTATTCTCCCTTTCTCAGCTCTAATTCCTCTATATATTAATGTAAAGAAAAATGCCATAAGTAAAGTGAAAAGATAAATGAGAAACTGAGAAAAAATATTTCCCATACATCAGAGGGCACGTGTCCTAAGATATAAAGGCCATTTACAAATCAATAAACAAAAGGTAGACCTCTTAGCAGAAAAATAGGCAAAAATGCTACAAATAACTGCTAGAAAAAGGAATGCAAATGGCCAAGAAGCATATGAAAAGAATCTCAAGCATGTATATATTCAAATGAAATTAATGAAGTTCCAACAGTTATTACCTATGAGGATAGCACAGATTAAAACAGCTTAATAATGCCTCATGTTAGAAAGAATAAGGGGAAATGTCGCTCTCTGTCCCTGCTGGTGGAACTCTAACTTGCTACACTCATTCTGGAATGCAATTTGGAAACAATTATGGCGATGTTAAGTATTTATACAAATTTGATAATAATTCCAAATCTAAAAATGTATCACACAGACATGTTCACTCGGATACCAAAGATACACATACAAGATGTTTATTGTAGCATTGTTTGAAATGGCCAAAACTGGAAAGAATCTAAACGTCCATCAATACGGAACTAGATAAATAAATTTTAGAAGACTCATAAAAAAAATCATGCAATTGTTGAATGGAATAAAATCAATTGTCGATATACACTGACTTAGAAAGTTCTCCAAGGTATACTAATACATGGGAAAATGCAAATTACAAAATATGTGGTCCCATTTCTGTAAAAAAAATTGAAAATATTTATTTATTTGTTTGTTTGTTTGTTTCTGGATAGACCCTTCCAGAAATTGTCTATGCATAAATCATCATACATATGTGTGCGTTTTCAATGTTTTGCTTTGTTTTGGTTTTTTGTTTTGGTTTTTTTTAAACAGTGGCTGCCTTTGGGCAGGGAAAAGTAGACTTTTACTTTTCACACTATAAACATGTGGTGTTTGGCTTTTTCAATCACTAGTATATATTACTTTTATAATTTAAAAAACTGATGTAAAAAATGAAGAGGGACAATTAGAAATAGATTTGTAAAAAGTAAGCTGAGCACCATCATTCTAGCCCCAGTGTGCTGATCTCAGAGATTTGGGGATCCCACTTTCACAGTAAAATATGGAGAAAAATTGTCCAGCCAAGGATCCGGGGACCTGAATTCTAGCTCCAGTTCTACCCCAAACGAGCTCTGAGATCTTAAACAAGTTACTTCACGCCATCAGCATTTGTGTAAATTTCCTCATGTTAAAGATGTTCTCATCTATAAATTGAAGGTATGATTTCAAAACTTTCTTTTAGCTCCCGTGTTTATAAGACTCTGATCCCAGGCAGGCTTTAAAAGCATTTCTTATTTGGGGACGTGGGCGACTGAACTTCTCACAGAAGTTCCATCTGGGCCCATGTGGCTCTTCTCCACAATCCCAAGGATAAGTCATAGAGTGTTCTTGCAGCCAGTTGGAGGCTGGGGGTCTTAGGAGGTGCTTCCTGAATTTCTGTGAGCTGGTGTTTTTATTACCAAGTGACACTGGAGCTGTGTTAATCCCTTTGCATTAATGTAAGCTAACAATGGGGCCTGACTCTGCTTTGGGTTCTTACACTCTTTCCCAAAATTTGGTCTCATTTAAAACCCAAAACACATTTGGTCCCAAGTGCCTTTTCCTTGGACTTTTAAAAAATTCTGTTTAATTGAAGGGAAATTGAATTTGTCTGGTTTTGATTCATTTACACTTAACTCTTTAAAAACAAAAAAAAAAACCATTTTTTATTTTGAGGACATATTTGATGTCCAGAAAGAATTTTGAGTCTCTTAATGAGTTTTCTGGGAGGCTTTTTTTTTTCTTCTTCTTAAAACAGGAAGTGGTGCTAGGCTTTGGGCAAACACAGTCAACCCTGAAAGGCCCTAGTTCAGTTTGAAACCATATCACCCACCATTTTGCATGAGCCCCAATGGCCCTTGCAGAGGCCATTTTTTCCTTACCCCTCACCTGAGAGTAAGAGATGCACTCACCTTCCATCTGAGGGGAATAGCGTTGAGGATGGGTAATCACAGTCAGAAGAAGAAAAAGGAGGAGCTATTTATCGAGCTCTTACTATGTGCCAATATCTGTTTTCACCTTTATGGACATACTTTTTTAAAAATTTATTTAATTCAAGTATAGTTGATTTACAATGTTGTGTTAGTTACTGCTGTACAGCAAAGTGATTCAGTTATACATATACATACGTTCCTTTTCATATTCTTTTCCATTTTGGTCTATCACAGGATATTGAACATAGTTCCCTGAGCTATACGGTAGGACCTTGTTGTTTATCCATTCTACATATAATAGTTTGCATCTATTCAACCCAAATTCCCAATCCCTCCTGCCTCCTTCCCCCCCTCCCCTTGGCAACCACAAGTCTGTTCTCTAGGACACATTCCCTTTTGATCCTTGTAACAGTCCTATGCTGTATGTACTCTTTTCATTTTGGAGAGGTGAAGTAACTTACCCAAGCCCATCAAGATAGAAAGTGGAAAAGCAATGATTTGGACTTTATCCTGTTAGCCTCTGAAATTCATAGAGCTTAGCCACTGTGATCTGTAGCCAGTTTGCCACACACATGTCCAACCCATCTCTTGAGGACCTTGCAGGTGGCGGTGGTGTTTGTCTAAGAGACTCCCACCCTCAGTCCGCACTGGGCAGATTCGTGGCCTCACTCCACGCTCCACACCCTCTCCTGAAGAAGGCCTCAGCCCTGTATTCCTCAGGTGAGCGTCGCTGCCTAACTTAGCTGGCAGGTATACTGGAGAGCAGGCAGGCAGGCGAGGATGAAACCAACAGGTTCTGTTTTACTTTAATGAGCTACCAATATGATTTAAAAAAAAAAAGTTTTGTAGCTCAGTAGAGAATAGCATATTCTGTGACTTGACAATACCTCCTTCTGTACCCTTCTGTGTTTTCTCCTCCTCTCTCCAGCTCTAACTCTTGCTGTCTTTTTCATTCTCTTTCACTCATATACACACACTAACTACACACACTAAAAAAAAGCCCTGGTTTTGGGGGGGGGTTCTATAAAACACAAAGAAAGGAATGTTTTGCAGGGTTAAAAGGAAATCATCGAGAAAGGCTAACTTCAGGCTCCAGTTTCTCCTGAATAGCATTTCTTGTTATTTCAAGGCTGATTGACTTATAACTGCATCCCCAGCCACCTCACATCAGTTCCTTTTATCAGCTCAAGTGAGACTTCCTGTGGACTGGCCCAGCTTCCTGATGTATTTCCTTTTTCCTTTGGCAGAACAAAGAAAACCATAGCTCCAAGGATCCTTGGAACCAAACATCATTTAGCACTGAAGAACCTATTATTTTAAACTTTTCGTTCTCAATGCGGAGGCCCAGTGCCTGGCTTTGCGTTTTTTTCCTGGCACTCTGTATGGCATCATGGTGGACCCTGGGTGCAATGATGAGGGTCAAGGAGGCACTCAAACTCATCATAGTTGTAGTTCTATTTCTTTCAAAGCGGGAAAATTAACCCATTCTCCTCACTGACACTGCATGAGCCCCCCCACCCCGTACACACATACACCTTCAGGAGTCACATGGAATATCTCTGTGTATAGGGCTTGTGCTTTTGTTACCCTGATTCAACATAATCCATCAGCAAAGAAACTCTCTTATTTAGAGATTTCAGCCTATTTGTGTTTGAAGTTCTAACTCTAGAAACATGCGTATAAGAAAAGAAGCTTCAAATTATATCCAAAGGGTCATTGACATCGACAGAAGAAGACATTCCAGAAATTGGGATAAAGGCGCTGCTTCCTTCTTTGGCTTGGAGGGTGCCGTATCACCCCTTACCACTTGGCCTTACCTCTTCCTCTACACGTTATTTCTGAAAGGCCTTGAGTGTAATCCCGGGCGAGAAGAGAACACTAAGAGAGCCGCTTGTATCTCTGTCAAATTCCCTAATGCAAATATTGCAAGTTGCCAACTTGAGTACCCCTGAGATTGTTCTTAGAACACAAGAGGCCATTGCACAGAAGAGGTAACTGAGTCTTCAAGGTGTGATGTGTCTAAAGATGAGAATTGGGCAAGAGACCCTGGCAGCAGAACTCAGGTATCCATTCCCCTAAACCACACATTCCACCATAAGGGTGTTTCCAGAAGCAAAGACGGCAAGACTCATCGAATCCACAGGCGTTCCTGCTTTCTTTGCCTTTCAGTCTTACTCCCTGGCCATTGTGTAATTGTCCTGTGGGATCAAACACCGCACTTTCCATAGGAGCCACCCAGGCAGCTAAGCAGTCATGCAGCCACCCAAGTGCAGCTCTTCTCTTTACGAAGATCACAGATTGGAAATAGAAAACAATTGAAACTGAAATGTAGCTCCCCTGGCAAGAGAGGTATGTTTAAGACAAGAGGAATTATCATGGGGAATTCATATGGATTTTTCCCAGCCCAATCCTCAATGTAATCAACCCTAAGTGTAAGTGCGCTGAAGAGGTGGTCTCGGGGAGGAAGATCGCTCAGAAACTATATGGCATGAGGGGAGTGTGTGAGGGCAGGTGCTAAGCCTCACATAACCTGCTTTGGGGATGCCAGGGGAAGAGGGTTAGAATGTCTGCGCCTATACATAAAAGCAAGAGATCTTTCTTCTCCCAGCTCTGTACTCTGCTACCAGCCTGTACCTAAGTCCGTGACCAGTCAGGAATCCTAGAACAAAGATCCATGCGTTCTCTCTCCCAGCCCACAAAATGCTGTCTGTAGAAAACCATATAGGTGCAGTTATCCCCCAGTATCCCCGGTGGGTTGGTTCCACCATGGATACCAAAATCCGCCGATGCTCAAGCCCCTTACAGTCAGCCCTGCGTAGCTGCAGCTTCCCCATCCACAGATTCAACCAACCGCCAGTCAGAAATACTACTACATCCGCGGTTGGTTACACCTGGGGATGAGGAACCTGCCGAAAGAAGGGCCGACTGTGCTGACCTTGGTTTTCTCAACAGTAAGAGCATATTCGGTCAATGGGTATAGGTAATCATGCTCAAATGGGGTCCATGGTGCAACACAGGACTTCCCCAGAGGTCAGGGACTTGAGGGGCACCTGTACTTGCTGCACTTTTCGAGAAAGGGGAGGGAGGAAGGGCAGACTACTTTTCTGGAAATGTGTTTCAGGAAACTGGCATGCGGAGAATTTTCCCAGGGTGCCTCAGGAAAGGCATCCAGACATGTGGATTTGCTGCTCTGGACCTTGGGGCCTCTAAGCTCTTCCTTCTGGAGATCTGTGGTTCCCTATGTACTTACTGGATCTGTAAGGCCAGAAAGGGAGACTGTGGTCCCCGCTCCCGGCCTTCCCAGAGTTTGCATGGGAAGATGTTGCAGAGCGGGGCTGGGTTTGGAGCACCTCGGAATTCATGATTTCTTCCCATCAGTTTGGACTGTATACAACCCAGATTTTGTTCTGCCCAGAGCACCCTTTATAAAAAAAATTTAAACCCTGTGTGTATTTCATGGGAAATTTCACATGTCTGTTTCTGATTCATTTCCAATTAAAGGCTCAAAATGCTGGTTTTGTAAGAGCTCTTTGATGATTCGGATTCTTGTTGGTTCATCCTTTTTTTTTCCTCCTAAAAGTCCACAGAAGTTTAATAAATGTTGCTCAGACATTTGCATGCTTAACTGTTCAAAATAATTGGAAACAGGAGAGAATGTTTACTGTATGTGCACAAAATGAGCACATTTACGAGGCGAAAGCGAGAGACAGATGCCTCGGTGAAGGTGACTTTTGTGGGAAAATAAGGAATATGACCGAAGGTAGACACCTCGGTGTGCCCACCGCTGGGAGGGAGGGGTGCTCTGAGCTCAGTTCCTCTGGAAGGGTCAAGGGAGTGTTACGGGAAACACACGAGTCCCTCTTAAAGCAGCCAGCCAGCATCAACAAGCTGTCAGTGAGGCAGTCAGTCTCATCAGAGGTGGACCGACCGGGTCGAGTGGCGTTTTCCACAGGCTGATGCTTCTTCCAGCTCCCTTCTGACCGGAGGGAGGCAGTTGTCTGCAGTGACAGCAAGCCTCATCCTCCACCCCTTCCTTCAACACTCGTTAGAAAGCCTTGATGGTGAACCGACCTGGGCACAACTCTGCACTAAATGGAGAAGAGAATGATGAAGCAGGTCCCCCAGGACACCTGGGAGGGGTCCCAGGTTCTACGTTTGTACCAGTCCCCCTAAAGTGCTGAAGTGGGCACAGGGTGTGGGGTAATCTGACTTCTGCTCCTGGCTTTGCCTCAGGTTGGCTGGGTAACATTGGACAAGTTACTCTCCTATTCTTAACTTCAGCTTCTCCATCCAACCGAAAGGATGAAGAGTGGCCGTAGTACAAACCTCTTCTCCTGTGGCTTTCGTGAAAATCTGGATTGACGAGTTGCTTTGAATTTCTTGAAGAAAAGCATCAATTAATTACTACCATTTGACTAACAATTGGGTGGCTCGTTACATGGTTGTTGTCAATTGTAAATCATGCATCATTTCCATTCCTGAGCCTTGTATGGACATCTTACTGAAGAGAGATCACCCTTCTCTCTTTATTGTTAGGGGCTGGTTAGCCCTCTTTAGCCAGAGTTACAAAATGTAACTTTGTGTTCACACAGTGTAACGCAGGGATGCTGTGTGCTGGGTGGTGCTTCTTGCCTAAGAAAGGTGACACAAGACTTTTATTCAGGTGGGCAGTGAGGTGCTGTAATGTTTTGCAAATTATCGTGATGGTGGCAGAATGGCTCCGGGAAAGCCCTGTGCAATTCGAAGTGTGAAAAAATCTAGGTTTCAAAGCAGCTGATTGGTTGTATGATCTTGGGCCAGATATTAACTTCTCTAATCTCCTCCCTTCCTAACTGTAAAATAAGACTAGTAATGATCGTAATAAGTAATATTAAGTTTTCCACCTGCCTTATGGACCGATGATAAGAATCAAAGTAAGTGTGGAAGGAAAACCACTTTGTAATTGTACAGAGCTATGTAAGCGCTGGTTATTATTATCATAGATCTTACTCTAAGGCCGACATGTGAACATAACAGGTAATAAATGTTGCTTAACTTGAGCCCACTGGGCTGCTTTTTTCTGGCTTTCATGGTTCCCGAGACTTACTTGCATTTGGTAAAATTTGTCAATTAGCTATTTCATATCTTTGCCAGTATAGACATTCTCCCCTATGAATGCAGCAGTACAGACCAAACATCACCTATTCCTCTCCCCTCCCTCATATCCGGTCATTGTTCTCCTCATGAAACTCCCAACCCCATCAATGGGGGTTTTACGTAAAACCCCGATGGCAGGATATGAGTGCAGCTTCAGGAATTCCAGGCTTGTGCTGCTGATAAAGAGAGCTGTGGACACTGAAAACACCAGAGAAACAAAATTCTCCTGTCCAACCTATGCTACTCAGTTTTTTTTGTTTTTGTTTTTACTTTTGTCTCTGCCTATAAAGAGTCAAGAGCCCTCCTAGAATGTAAACCATGTATCTTGTACCACGTCCCCTTGTGAATGGTTTTTAGATGCCCATCTAGCGAGCCAGACACCTGCTGCCCCGTTCCCAGTTGTCCACTTATGCCACCTCCTCTGTCTTCTCTGTGTCCTTGTGGTCATGGGTTACGGGGATGCAGGGCAAGGCCTGAAGTGGGTTGATTCGGAGGGAGCTAACATTTCAGTCCTTCTATGTGCTCTGCTTTACCATCCCCTTCCAGAAAGAAGAGTTTTCCAACCTAGGAGGGACTGTAGGACTGAATGGTCCTGATCAAGGAATGTGATTGTTTAAGTGTGGAAGGAACTAAAAGGTTTAACCTACTTAAGTGTGAGTGAAGGGGCAACAGTGTGAAAGAAGTCATCTGCCTTGAAGGTGGTCCTCTGCTGGGGCAGAGGGCAGGAATGATGGTGTCTCTTCCCCCACGTATGGAGACTCGACAGGCGAGCTTTGTCTTTGTTCTCATCCCGCATCAGTAATATTTTAGGAAAGCTTGTATCTCTGTCTTCCATGTGACATTACACAACCAGTATGACTGTGTGACCAGAGGTGGAGTGAAGGGGAAGAACATTTGCCCCTGTTCTACCCACACTGAAGTAGCTAAGTGATGATGAGATTTAAAAACTGGAAAATGAAGTTGACTCTTTTCATTTTAAACTGCTGATCCAGACATTTAAGATTGAGATTAAGAGCTTCTCCTGACATCTTTTTTCTGAATGTGTTGAATTAGGGATTAGGGTTTTCTTCTTAGCCAACAGAATTGGGATTTCAAAGTCCATGCGGAGGGCATTGAGCTGCTCAGACACTGATCTATTAGCTCTTTAGGAACCTCAGTCCAGCTAAGATCACCCTACTGCTTCTTTCTCCGTGAAAACAAATGACCTCCAAGATCTGTACGCTGTATTGAAGGAGCATTCTGTGTTTTTCTACACCAAAACCACCGAGTGGAGATAAAGAGATTAGAGAGCGTCTCAAATATATATTTCAAACTATGAAGAGCATCTCGCTCATGGAAATTAATTCAGCCTTGCAGAAAATTCATTTTGTTTGACAAATGGTCTCCATCTTTGGAAGACTGGATTGTATAAAGGTTCTGGACACTCATCCTACCATCTTAACCACAGCCAATGTCTTGCCTAAATTTATTACAGATTTGGAAATAGCTAATGTAACACTTTCTCATCTTTTTCATATAGCACTAAATTTCTGGTTTTAAATTGTTATGGGTGGGAGGGAGAGCGATATTTTCTTGGGCTGTAGAAGGCTCAAACATCTCTTTGGAAAGTATTGATGTATAGGAAACCTCATGAGAGATGTAGCTCTTGTACAATTTTTAGGATAAGAGATTTGGAAAACTTCCTCAGTACTTCTCAACTTACTTAACCTGATCTTAAAGGCAAAGCAAAGTGGAAGATTAAGAAAACTGTCATTATCTGGGCTGTCCAATAGAACTTTCTGCAAAGGTGGAAATGTCCTGCTCTGTGCCGTCTAATATGTAGCCGCTAGCCTAGCTGTTCAAGCATCTGCTGACCACTTGAAATGTGGCTGGTGCAAAGAGGAACTAGATTTTTAATTTCATTCTATTTCCTCTTCGTTATTCTACATTTAAATAGCCACAAGTGGCTAGTGGCTCCCGTATTAGACAATAAAAGTCTATATATTTCAGGTCAAAAACGTCTTAAAATCTGCATTCGGTTGGAAGGTATATTTATGTGGATTATTTTTATCTGAGTCAGCAATGTGTGGTCCACATGGAGACTAAAAGTTCCATTGACTCTTATGACTGATATTAAAGCAAAAACAGATGAAGGGTGGATGTCCAGCATTACCCAGGTACTACCAGTGCTGGCCTGGAGCTGGAACTAAGGTAACCATCTAGTCTCTCGGCTTCATCACCAATTCTACACTGACCTTTAAGAATATAATGCTTTCTTTTCCCATTTATAAAATGGATGCATTTGGAATCTGCCACAGGGATATTCACAAATTATGATTAAACGTATACTGGGCTTGTCAAAGAAAGGTGTGGGCTTTTCCTGTAGATCTTTTCACTGAAAATGACCTCAGCCAGAGGGAATCCTCTACAGCATGGTGATTTCAGTTTCCTCATTTGTAGAATACTGGCATTGTGCTCAACTGTTTTTAAGGTCGTTTTCAGCTCTAATGCTTTGTCCTGCCGTGAATATATGATTTCCTATTACAGAGGATTCCATGCTATTAACAGAGACTTGGCTTTTCTAATTCCAGGATCCTTATAATTCCTTGTAGGTAGATTTCTCCTTAAGTATAAATGTGAGCAAAGCAACTTACTTAGCAAACAAGTAGCTAGAGTGGTGACTTTGAGCCCGTTTCCCTCCAGTGAGTGTTCCCCGGGCTCGCATTGCTTTGTGCTGCTCTAAGTCACTGAGACCCATGTGCTTGACATGTCCAAGGCATGGAGCAATTTCTCTCCTTCCTTCGTGCCCCTCACCCATGGACAATCAAACGTATGACGTGGTCTACCTGCTGTGGCTTTGGAATGCCCATGAGGAATAAACACCCAGTCCTTCTCTGGGGAGATCTGACCTCCTCCCTAAGGCCTCTCTGACGAGCAGAGCTTTGGTGGCTTTTGCTTTGCAAGTCTTCGGTTGGACATCACTGGGAAGGTCCATCCTATGTATATCACTGAATCAGTGGCACGCATTTCTGAGTTGAATTGTTTAAAATCAAGATGGACAGATGCCACAGAGAAAATAGGGCAGAGGTCCCTGCAGTCTAACTCTCCATGATGGTTTTAGGGGTGATGAACCATTGTGGTCCTGCTTCTCGCTCACACTTGCCCTCCAGAAAGGAGAAAATATGGATCAACCCTCAGGCCCCTGTGAATGCCCAGTTCGAGTCTTTGATCACCTCAGGCTGATTACATATAAAATCCGTCATTAGTCCCGTATTTCTAGGGCTTATGCATTTTCAGAAAGATCGCTCTGCAGTTTGAAATCTTCCACCTTTGTTCTTTTCAGACTGCATCTGGAAAAAGGGGAGGAAGTGTGTGTAGAATACGATTCTGTGACCATGACAATTCTGTCACTCCTGGTACGTCATGGCGAGCATCAAAGTGTGGGTTTCTATGGTTTGCTGTCAGCTCCTTGAGGGCAGACACTCTGCCAGGTCGCCTTTGACACCTTAGCACCCAGCACATATTTGTGTGTTTATTGAGCACCTTCTGTGTGCCAGGCGCTGGGATACAGTGGTAAAAAAAAAAAAAAGACAGGCAAGGCTTTTGCTGTGACAGAAATTGTAGTCAAAGGGATATTGAGCCAGTTATAAGTGCAAAGAGCTCGGTGAAAAAGGAAGTAGAAGATGCTTCAGGAGAGTATACTATGGGGACCTAACCTAGTCTCAGAGGTCTCAGGCTTCCCCAAGGAAGTGACATTTGGGCTGAACCCTGAGTGGTAAGCTGGGGTAGGCATGGAGGAGAGCAGGCCTTTGAGAAGTGTTTGCTGAATGAGTGAATGAGTGAAATGCAGTTTTCCTACAGCTCTGCTAAATGGAGTGTCACAAACCTGTAACTCTGACTGTAGTCCCTCTAGGCATTGTCTGTGGGTCCCTAAGCCTTTTTCTTCAGTGAAGGCAAGTAAAGTGGCATAATGAACATCGTGAGAGGACAGTAACTTTCAAAGTTTCAAAGACGTGATCAGACTAGTGTTTGAGCACACAGAGTACCTTTGCATCGGTTGGCATGCTCTGAATATGCAGCGCATCCAGAAAGGTCAAGGGCAGGAAGTGTCCAGAAAGCTTACTTCCATCTTTGAAGACTTCAGCCGCGTTTGGGATGGACCTGTCCTCAGCTTGGTGGACCTCCTGACTGGCAGAGTGAGGCAGCTCTTGGTCACACAGAGCTCTGGAAGCCGTGCTTGCTGGCTTTGGTATGAGCTGCTCTCTGCCCTTCAGCAGGTCCTGAACCTCCTCATGCTTTGGTTTCCTCAACTGCAGAGCAGGGAGATTCTGCCAATGATAATTTTACCTCGAAGCAATGTTGTAATAAAGATGGCCGTAAATGCATTTTGCAAGATCAAAAAAAGAACTAAAAAAAAAACAACAAAAAACGCCTACTGAAGAGGCATGCTGTCTATATGTGGTGTTTGCTAGAATTTCAGAGGAAGCTGTCTGATCTAAGACGGTATAGAGGATAAGAACGGGGATTGGCCTTCAAGATCTTTTCTGGAGTGGCTGCGTCCTTTACCTTATTATTACTTGGAAACAATTTTCACAGGAGATATCAGTAATGTCAATAATAATATTATTATTAATATTATTTATTGAGTAGTTACAGATGAACCAGGCACTGTCCGGAGCACTTCAGTGCATGTTAGCACTTCATTTCCACCACAGCCTGTGGGATACATCTATCGTTAGACTTTACCAGTGAGAGGAACCCAGGCACAGATAACTCAAGTTTCTCATCAAAAGTTATGCAGCTCGTAGGGTCTGTCTGATCCCAGAGACTTTATTCCCTACATATGTGAAATATTTTGAACTTTTCAGAATAAGAGCTCAGGGTTGCTAAGTGGCTAAACATATACAATTAATTATTCCTGCCCCAGAATACAAGTGTGTTAACATTAGCAGTTGTTTTTACAATTCCTTTGGCCTTCTGGTGTTCCACATGCCTCTTCCTGACTGGACAGGCAGACCTCCGAGGTGTCGCGGGTTCGGTTCCAGGCCGCAACAATAAAGCGAGTATCACGGTAAAGCAAGTCACAAAATATTTCGATTTCCCAGTGTGTAGAAAAGTTACATTTACACTATACTGGAGTCCTTTAAGTGTATAGCACTGTGTCTGAGAACCTTCGTTAGAAAATACTTTATTGCTAAAATATGCTAACCAGGATCTGAGCCTGCAACAAGTCGTAGGAGAAACACTGAAGATCACTGATCACAGATCCCCATGACAAATAGGACAATAATGAAAACGTTTGAAATATTGCAAGAATTGCCAATGTGACACAGACACAAAGTGGGCAAATGCTGTGGGGAAAATGGCACTGACAGACGTGCTTGATGCAGCGTTGCCACAAACCTTCAATTTGTAAAAAATGCAGCATCTATGAAGGTCAATAAACAAGGTGCGCCTGTATTGCTCTCCTGTTGTTTAAAGCGGGAAAAAAAAATCTTTTTCAAACTTGTCCAAATACAAATGAATTGCATTAAAACCGGTGAAAGCCAGCCCTGAAGGACCGAAGTTGAGGTGTCAATCACGTTTGATGAGAACAGATTGTGTAAATGGAGAGAGAATGGGAGGGTCTAGGCTACGTTTTATTACCAAGACCTTAAACTAGTTTTAAGGGTCCTTTTATTACCTCCTCTATCCCCCATCCCACCTCTTTTGGTTGGATGCTCTAGGGAGAAGACAACATTTCTACCTTCTTGAAATGGAAACAATAGACTTTGCCTGTGCTACTTTTATTTCCCCACTGGGGAATCTGAGCGATGACCTGATTGAATTCCACCCGTAAAGGTCAGGCTTTGAATTCAAGGCAGAGGAAAAAGCGAAGAAAACATTTTGCAATGATACCCCCCGGGGCCCGAGCACGCAGGGGCCTTTGCTCACTGCACTGTGGTCTGCTGATAAGGATAACGTGGATGACAAGTGGAACATTTCCAGGACAAAGGAAATTCCCTGTTTCATTGTTCAAAGGAAGCCCCCCGTCCACTCGGGAGAGCAAGGTTTGGGGCACATGTCGGCGGGCAGGAGAGGCAGAGAGAAGCCAGGGGTGCAGTGAGATCAGGGAGCCCCGAGGGGGTGGGAAGTCAAGAAGGGGTCACTGCGGTTTATGGCATTCATCGAAGTCCAGAGCCAGACTGTTAGTGACGGGGGCGCACGGGCTGGGAGGGTTAAAAGCCTGAATCGTACAATGTGGCCCATTGAGGAATTGCAGAAAAAGCACCAGGAGATTTAGAGAAGTTGATCTGGTTTTGAGTTTAAATTCTGGACCTCCGTCTCTCCCCACCCCCTCCAAGCCAAAATGTCAGCAAAGGGCCTGGTTTCCCTTTATGGAGTGCAGAATAAACAGATCTACAGCGGCAGGAGAGGGGCCCAGTTCCCCAGCCCGTAATGCCAGAGCTGGGGGTGGAGGGCTGTGGGGAAAAGCAGTTATTCTTCTGTCTGGTTAGTATTTGGCATTGACTTTCATTTTCTCCAACCTCTGTTTTCTAGAAGCTTGCCTGTACGGGAAGTACAGGAATAAAAAAGAAGCTGATCTGAGGGGGTTTTCTTTCCAGACTTCAAAGGAGGTAGACTTTTGGGTTTTGATAGTTTGGGGAGGCATTTGCAAAATGAGCACTGCTTTGGGGAATTGAACCCAGAGACCAAGCTCTCAGCCACTGGCACGTCGGAGCGCACGGCTCTTGCCCTGGTGGATCCCAGTGCTCTCTCCTCCCCGCTGTCCTCTCCCAGCCCCGGGAGCGCGCCGAGCCCCGACACGGCGGGGTCAGCTGTGGTTAGCCTGGCCGCAGGACTCTGCATTCCTTCTGGGCTTTGCTTGGTTTGGGTGGGTGTGACCACGAGTTCACTCTGGAGAAAACTGAGACAAAGGTCTAAATTGGGTAGGATCTCGAGTCTAATGGCTTGTTTACAGATGCTGTACTTTTTCCAGGGCAGGGCAGAGGACGGGGCAAGCTGGTCACTGCAGGTACATTGTTGTTTTTGATTCTAAGGAGGTGGGATCGTTTCGGAAAGCAGCAGGGCATCTCCTGGCAGCCAGTGGGCAGAGTGGCACTCTGTGTAATTTTCCAAGGTGGGGAGGAAGCAGCGGAGGCCGCGGCCTCTGCCCACCAGCCTGACTTCCGGGGCACAAACTGCTCTGGGGAGAGTGCGCACTCCTGCCACGTGAAAGGCCCTGTGTCCTCCTCCTGCAGCTTCCAGTGATGGGGAAGCTAACCCTCTTCATCCTGCTTCAAGTGCACCCCAAGCCAGGGTACCCAGCGAAGGATGTGCACCTGCTACGCGGCCAGGGAAACAGAGCAGGACCTGTGTAAGGAGAGAGGCGATGCCCACAAGGCCCTCTCTAGTAGTAAAGCAGGTTTATTAAGGTTGTGCTCTAAGGTGGCATTTAATGATTGCTAAGCGTAGGAAATTCCTCCCCCTAAAAAGTGCACTGCAGGGCTTCCCTGGTGGCGCAGTGGTTGAGCGTCCGCCTGCCGATGCAGGCCACATGCCGCAGAGCGGCTGGGCCCGTGAGCCATGGCCGCTGAGCCTGCGCGTCCGGAGCCTGTGCTCCGCAACGGGAGAGGCCACAACAGAGAGAGGCCCGCCCACCCCAAAAAAAAAAAAAAAAAAAAAAAAAAAGTGCACTGCAGATTGGAGGCCTTCTGCTTCCAGATTCTGGCAGTTCTAGAGCACAGAAGGGCTGCTTCCAAGACACTTAGGCCCCCAGGGTTTACCCCAAAGGGTGGGGTTGGACCGCAGGGCAGGCAGGAAGTGCCCACGCCCACGTGTACCCTGGGGACTTTATTGGGCCCACACCCACCCACGAGATGGATATTGCACTTAGCATTTTATGAGGAGGAAACTGAGGCCCAGAGAGGTTCAGTGATTCACTCAAAGCCACACAGCGGCTACATTTGCTACCCTGCCCCTCCTCTGCACCCAGTTTGCACAGATTCACAAGGCGAGGCAGGGACCCACGTGTGCCTGAGCTCCTCAAACTGAAAATGGGGTGAAAATGGGGTGAAGTGGGTGGCTCTAAGGTGGGGTCTGCCCCTCTCCTTCAGTTGGGTGTGGCTGATTCAAAATTGCACTTCAAGAGAGTGTGCGCCAGCCCGTGAGGAGAGGAGAGGAGAGGAGGCCAGACCACACGGCACTGAGGATTCTTGCTTTGCAGAAGTCCTCCAGATGTTGCCCTGGGGGCATCTAAAGTGGTGTGGGGGTGGTGAGGGTAGGTGTCCCCCTGGGAGCCTCTGAACCCTCCAGCAGGGAAGTCTCAGAGATACTGGCATCCCCAGGAAACTCTGGAATGGAAGGGGACTCCAATTAAAAATAGCACCAGCTGCAATAACCACCCACTATATAAATACTATAACAGCTAATGGTCCCTTTATCCTCTGTCACTTAAAAACTCTGTGATGCTGTTCACTCATTCGAATGCTGAGAGGTGGCCAGGGCAGCTAGTATAGCTGGAAAGAGAGGCAGCCTGAAGCCCTCGACCCGGGTTCTAATCCCAGCTCCTGCCGTCAACTAGTTGGGATACAGAAACGATTCTCCCCGTCTCCTGAGGCTTCCCCAAAGCTGGTGACCCAGACCCGCCGCTGAGCCCCCACCACCTTCCCGTCCTCTCCCACCCCGGCTGGGCTCTGACCCATGGCGAGGCCAGGTCCAGGTCTGCGGGAAGGAGTAGGTGGCAGGATTCCTCTCCACTTGTTTCCTGCACCTGGAAACAAGCACAGACGCCATTATTTGGATGACTTATTGTTTAGAGCTTTTGTTTGTTTTAGTTTGGCTTTTTAAAAAATTTACAGAAAGAAACGTGCAGATTTTTCAAATTTCAGTTGCTCCCCTCTACTGCCTGTCCCAGCTCACCACGTTGCCACTGGCCAATCGCTGGATAAATCTTAGTTAATAGCCACAGACTGTGTTATTTATCTGTACCCCCCGTAGGTGGAGGGTCAGTGAAATGGGAGAAGCGGCAGAGCAGCTGAAGTTGGACTCAGTGGAAAATCCAGCAGTGCAGATGTGGATCCAAATTGGGCTGAAAAATCTCATGAGATCAGGCTTTCTTGGACTTCCTGCTTTTAACCCAAGCAGTATGTTCAACATAAACGAACTTTCGGTATTTTGAAACTTCCGTTTCTGATCTCAGAACCTGGAAGTAAAGAGCTGTTGTGAACATTTCCACAAATTTTGTCATGGCTATTCTGGAGGCCAAGTCCAACCCAGTAATTATGGAGCTTTCGGGCTCACTAGGACCACAGCAGCCTGCCAGGATGGCGATAGAGGAGGGGAAAAGGCTCTCTGCTGAAGGGTCCGGGATTGGGAGACACAGGACTGTGTTCAACTTCTGGCCCTGCCGCTTCCGGCTGTGTGACTTAACCTCTTAGACACTTGGTTTCTTCATCAGTTAGATGAAGAAAATATACCATTTCATAACGTTGTGAGGACAAAATTGTGTGTGTGCGCACGTGCGTGCAAACCTGCATGCTCAAGTTCTCTCCTCTTTGCTCACATATTTGTGTATGATGTGTGCATATATGGCTGTATGGTACATACATGTCTACGTGTACATGTATACCAAATAGAGGTATGTGTGCCTGTGTGTCTATGTATTATTTATTTATACCTGGAATAAGTTCCCCCAGGGGTCTAAGGCAGCCAGTTTCTGATAGATGTGGCATTTGGAGGTCACTGAGGTCTGCCTAATTCACTGTCCAGTGTCCCTCCACACCCAGGCACTGATGGCTCTGGATGCAAAATGGGTGAGAGCTCTGAGGGCCTGGAAAGATCTCAGGCAGTTTGGAGTAACAAGTTCTCTGGACTTTGGAAGCTGAGTTAGGTTCATCACATTTGCGTTTGCTTCTAGGGCCTCTTGTTTCCTGGAACAAGCTAGCAGGAGTGTCAGGCAGGCAGGTGCAGTAGGAAAGCAAGGTGCTGTCGGAGCCCTGCCCAAGCATTGGCTGGAAGGAGCAGAGCTGGGTAGGGGTGAGAAAGGAGGGGAGAGCGACAGAGAGTCAGGGACAGGAAGGTAAAGTGCATTAGACCCACCCAACGCTGACCGATCAGCTGCCTTAGCAAGTCACAGGCTGCTACTTCTTTCCTTCTCTGTTTTTTGGCTGAAATTTTTCTTTTACTCATTAAATGTATTGCTTATTTTTACGTATTTTTTAAAACAATAATTTCCAAAGCAATACATCATCTTTGTATAAAATTTAGAAAATACAGAAAAATCACAATAGAAAATTACCAAAGCGCACCCCCAGTCTAACAAGCCAGAAAACAACCTATTAATAGTTGGTGCATTCCCTTCCAGTCTTTTTAATACAAATATATAGACACACATGTCTTGCTTTTATATAACCAGAATCGTATTGTTTTGTAATCTCCTTTTATTCTCTTCGTATTAAATTATGGCCATTTTCCTGTATCTTTAGGTATTACTGTAGATCACTACGTCTAATGGATGTACAGTTAAACCATGCATAAATGTTAAGTGCTGGGCTTTTGGATAGCATGTGTCACCTTGTTGCTCCCCAACTTCTGGACCTGGGATGGCATTTGGTAACAGGGCTAGATTTCTTTCTTTTTATTTTAATAAAATATTCTTGATGGGCTTGAGAAATGAGCCCATGTGAAATGCTGAAAATGGGATGTTAAAGCAGCCGCAGGATCCCCCTTGAGTCAGAAAATAGGGCCTGGGCTCAGCTCCTTGCGTCGCCCAGATGGAAGCTGGCCCAGCCCAGGGCCCGATCTGATAGCGCCAGGACACCCACAACTCTGAGTTTCCTGCTACCATGAGGCCTCTTTTTTGCATAGGCTGTTTGACTTACACATACGTGGAAAGCAGCCACTAATAATAGAAGAGCTGCCTCTTTCCTTCCATCGTCAGGCCCCGCCGTGACTGCTCAGCGACTCCGCGTCTGGGGCAGCTGTCTGCCACACCTCTGCCCTCCCAGCAGTAGGGTCAGCCGGGCTGCTTGTCAGAAAGAGGCCAGGCCCTCCCCGCCCGCTCCATGTGTGCTGGAGGCTGGGAAGGTAGCTTTCTGAGGGCTCTTTGTCTAGTGAGGGAGCGGGACCTCTCTGCAGCAGGAGGCCCTCTGGCCAACCCCCTGCCTGTCCCCCTCCACCCAGCCAATGATCGCTCTCCTCCAGCCCCTACAAACCTGAGCTCACTCAGCCAGCCTTGAGGAGCTTGAACCTTCCGGCAGCTTCCGGATAATCTGTCCTCCCCGGCTGGGTGCTGAGGGTTTGTGAGGGAGAATTTTCTGGGAGCACCAACAGCTATGCCACTTTGCCCAGGCATGATGCCTCGCAGAGCTGGGCCAGCCAAGCCCTTCATCAGATCCTGGACTCAGCTGGTGCTGCTTTGTCCATCATTCATCCATTCCACCAATAAGTATTTTTTTTTTTATTATTATTTTTGTGTGTGGTACGTGGCCCTCTCACTGCTGTGGCCTCTCCCGTTGCGGAGCACAGGCTCCGGACGCGCAGGCTCAGCGGCCGTGACTCACGGGCCCAGCCGCTCCACGGCATGTGGGATCCTCCCAGACCGGGGCATGAACCCGTGTCCCCTGCATCGGCAGGCGGACTCTCAACCACTGCGCCACCGGGGAAGCCCTACCAATAAGTATTTAGTGCCTCCTGTTACAGGTACTGTGCTGACAGTATCGACAGGATGGAGGATAAAAGAGGCCAGACCCCTGCTCTCATGGAAGACACAAAGAATATAAAGGGAAGCAACTAGAGTTGACGAGTTTATGGGGGGGGGGGCGGGCTCTCAGGGGAGACACCTGCCAAGTTACAAAAGACCCTTGATACCCCTCTGTCTTAGGGTTCACACTGGGAGCCTGCCCTTAGCCGGCTGCACAGCCTCTCCTGAGCGCACAGCTCTTCCAGCCGCTGAGCTGCAGAGACACCATCTCTTTGTGCAAGATCAGTTATGGGCAGGAGAGCCCGCCTTGGCTCAAGCGCACAGCCCCACAGACCCTTGTGGTCAGGGAGTTCCTAAATGAACTCGAACTTTGGGGGCTGGGATCTGTTTACTCTTGGCACACTGGGATTTCCTGTTTCTAAGAAAATGGGCTTAGATGCTCAGCTGCATTAACCAAACAACATGTTGACGCAAATGAATCTGAAGCTTGCCAGCTCCAGACTCTCTAGAAGGTCGGACTTGGGAATGAGGCATTCGGGTGACTTTCCAAACCCTGAGTTCCAAACCAGAAGACTCAGGCTAGGTATCTATTGGGGAGACCTCCTTTCCTACCCTTCCAGACTGAACTCCCCCCAAGTGACCTTAAAGTCAGAGACTCCCTGGTCATCTTGAGGCAGGGATGGGGTGCGGGGACCTTGCCCCTGTCCACAGCTGGCCCTCGATACAGGCATCCCAGTAGCTGTGCTGGGCGGCTCTGAACGATCCATCCCCTAAAAGTCTCCCTCCCCAGTACCCCATCTGCCTGAAATGATCACCATGAGCTGATTCCTTTGAGCCTCAGGAAGCTCATGTCAAAATGCAACTTACTCATTGACATGACTGTCTGAGCTGATCTTAGCAAGGTCCTTTGACTATGGCAAGCCTGGCAAATTTTGACTGGGTGTGGGGAGGGAGAGAACAGGAGACGCTGTCAAGGGATGCTTTTCAGAGAGGCCCAAGCCAGAGACGAGAGCACAGGAGGGGGATGTTCAGACAACGAACAGAACAGGCTGGAGACACCTTGGTTGAGTGTAGACTCCAGAAAACCACCTGACCTACTTGGCTACAGGTGGCCCTCACATGGGGCATTCCCTCTCTTTCCTGTGGCCTCGGGGTCCCGGCACACTCTGCAGGGCCATACCAGATCAAGCTCCAGGGAGAACAGCTCTCTCTGCTGGGGAAGATTCTACAATGTTTATGAGTATTTGAACCAAGGGACTAAGTAATATGGCTTCCACAGGAAAGCACAGCTATGTGAGTCAACAACGTGCCAATTATTGGAGAATTTTTCCACCGCGGGACTTAGGGTCATTGAGATGTTGCTGATTACTATTGCCTGACCAGGTAAAGTTCCCTTGGGAAAACCCACCATCTGAGGAATGTGAACGTCAATGCACAAAGTCAGCGGAGGAGCATCTACCGCAGTCACTCATTTTGTATTCTGATCGTGTATCAAGTATTGTGAAGTGTGCTGGGGGGACTCTCCAAAGAATCGGGAGAAAAGAAACATCCATTGACGACTGCATGCAAGTCCAAAATAACAGTGGAACGGTGAAAGGGAACAGAGGAGCAAGTGAGGGATCAGGCAGTATAAGCGGATAAGCCAAAAACAGATCAGAAGAAAAGGAAAGTCCCTGTGGGTTTGGACTAGTGTGGGAGGGCTTCCTGGAGGAGGTGTGCTGTGATTCAGAAAAGCTCATCTTCACGGGAGTCTATACCATTGGGTAATAAAGGGCCAGAATCAACATCTTTACAGACATTGGCGGCCCGTGAGCAGTGGTGAGCAGCAACGGCTGTGGATGATTCTGTGGAGCTTGTGCACAAGGATAGAGACATTTCAGAAGTGGAAATGAAAGAATTGTGTCCCTGGTGCCATCTGTGTGCTGAGCGCCAGGAGGTGGCCACATGTGGGAAAGAGAAGGAAAGAAGGAGAACAGGTGCAGGAAGACCCTGCTGGGGTTTCCAAGGAATAGATGGATGGAGCCCATTCTTTCTTTCATTAATTTAATCGTCAGACATTTATTGAGCATCTGCTATTTCCAAGCACCTTGCAGCATTGAGAATGCAATGATGCGTAAGTCGTGGTCCTTGTCTTTCATGAATTCAGTCTCCTGACGGACACAGGCGGACTTGAATACTCACTCTAAAGAAGGGCAAGTGCTTTCACAATACTATGTACTCAATGTCACAAGAGACAAACTGAAGAAACAACCAACTCTGCTGGGAAGAGCTGGGCTTCGCAGAGGGCAGCTCACGATGGAGTTGTTTTTTTTGTTGTTGTTGTTGTTGTTGTTTTGCGGTACGCTGGCCTCTCACTGCTGCGGCCTCTCCCGTTGCGGAGCACAGGCTCTGGACGCACAGGATCAGCGGCCATGGCTTACGGGCCCAGCCGCTCCATGGCATGTGAGATCTTCCCGGACCGGGGCATGAACCCGCGTCCCCTGCATCGACAGGCGGACTCTCAACCACTGCGCCACCAGGGAAGCCCTGGAGTTGGTTTCTTAAGTGACTTGGAATTTACCTGGCAGGGTATTCCAGGGAGAGGGAGCGAGAACGGAGGAAAGAATGCCAGTAAGAGCGTCGCACGCATGGCGGAGCTGGTGGGGAAGCTGGAACATAGCTAGGGCTTGCGCCTAAAAACTGTAACTTTTATATCAGGCTCTAGAGAATTTGGATTTTATGTTGTAGACAACAAGAACCTCAGTACGTGTTTTTGTAAGAGAGTATGACCAGCGATATGCTCTTCAATTCTGTTAAATAAGCATTTATAGAGAGCCTACTCCACTCACTCGCCGTGCTGGATAGCTTTATGGGTCACTCAAAGAAAACATATTCCAAGCCTTCAAGGGACCCCCAATAATTGTGGAGAGGAGCGATGGAGAGGGTGAGGAGAAACGAGCGCAAATAACTTAGATGCAAGGTTGTTTCACGGGGGACACAGGTCTATGGAGGCAGAGATTCCCAGCAGCCCCATGTGTCCCTGCCTGCTCAGACCTGATTTCGAGGCCCAACCATTTCCCATTTCCTTTCCTCGGTAATAGCCCCAGGATTCTCCCTCTTCCCTCCAGCAAAAGCGCTTTTATCAGCCCCCCAGAGAACTGTGGGGTTCAGGTCGGACTGCCAGAAAAGAGGGGACGCCCCAAAGCCACCCAGAATAAGCCTGACAGCTCCGTGCCCTGACTGGCCTCCACGCCCAGCCCAGGGCTGTGACTTGAGGCTGGGACTCTAGGTGTTGGTTTAGATAAAAACTATAATTAGCTGCCACAAACAGCGTGAATGTGAGGGGGGAGGGGGGCCTGAATGTGAACGGCTGCTTCTGGATGTGTTTATTTCTGGCTCTCCTTCTTGCCTGGAGTCTGTGTTCAGCTAAATCCTTCTGTTTGCCTATGCAAAGGAACCCACTAGGTGGGCCTGAATTGGACTGGGAAACTCAATCGGGGTCTTCCTGTGTCTCCCCCCTCCTCCTCCTTCTCATCCCAGCCTTGCACACCTCGCTGTCCCGCCATGCACGCACCTTTGAGCAGAGCCAGGGAGCTGGCAGGTCCCCTTCGGATCATAACCGAAAGTCTTGGCCTGTCACAGCTCACCTGTGACCACAGGCAGCCAGGGGCCGGGGATCCAGGGCCCACTTCCTCAAATCCACCCTGCCCACGGACCCCCCCAAGAGCCTGTCCCCAACAGAAGCCTGCAGAGCTGGCCAAGCAAGGCCGAGACTGCTGCACATACCTTGTGCGTGTGGTGCATGGTTTACAGCAAGACAGCTTGTCCTCCCTTTCTGTATTCTCTCTCCTTTTCTTTCTTTTCTCTTCTCGCTCTCTTTTTGACTGAGTTGCCTCAGGGCTGGTGGTTTCAAAACTAGCAGCTGCAAACTTATGAAGGAAAAAACCCAAAACCACAGAAACCCGCCTTGTGAAAACTGTGTGCCAGTCTAAAAGCGGCAGGCCGCGCGGGAGGAGAGCCTGCTCACGCGTCAGGAGCACAGAGCGTGAGGGTCACGGCTGGGTCTTCACAGTGGCAGGAATTGTAATGTGTCCAGGGCCCGGGGGAGTCAGGGACAAGGCAGGAGAGGCCTCTGGAAGAGGGCAGAGTCCTAACCGGCCAGGGAGGCTCTCAAGAATGGCTGTCTGCATCGGATGAGCTGTCTGAAACAGTCTGGCTTCCCAAATGCAAATCAGACCAGCTGTCACCACCACGTTACTGGCATCTTCCGCCAGGAGACCTGAGGCCCGGCTTCTACCCTAAGTCCACTCAGAAGCTTTTGAAGCACCTGTACGTGTGTCCTAAGGCCTGTCTCAGTCCCATCGTCCCCAGCTAACACCCACTCACACTCACCTATGTGTTCACACCTTTTGGAACACCCTGATTAAACAGAAAGGTACCTCCCCAAACCCAGCCCCAAACTCCTACCCTAGTTGCTATTTTCAACCTACCACTCAAGGTAAAGCTGTAGGAAGGACCTGACAGGAAATCCTAAGACCGTTTCAGAGAGAATCAAGTCCTTTTCTGGCCCAAGATTGGAAAGAGTAGTCCTCAGAAGTTTCACTGAATGTTTAGGCTGGACAGGGGAGCTCCTGAGTGACATTGACTGACCTGGGCTACTTCTTCTGACCTCCCGCCCAAACTCCACACCAATATCATCTTTGGCCAGAATGAAGGGTGTGCTCGCATCCTTTGGCCAGATCACTGGGAGACGTGCTACGGACAGCAAGAGCAGGCCATCCGTAGACCCACAGACAGAGACCACCGAGGCCAACCCCAAGAGGCCCCCGTGGACCACACTCATTGCCAGGCCCTGTGGGAAAAGACAAAAGACAGGGGGCAAAGCACAGCTCAGTGCAGAAGAGCCCGGTGGACTCCAGCTGTAAAACAAGGCCAAAGAAATCTAGGCTAAGTGTGAGTATCAGTATTTGAGGAGAAGCGAAGTTGGTGAAGTGATCAACGCTGGGTGGGGTTAATGACAGAAGGCTTCAAGGAGGAAGTAAGTTCTGAGTAGAGGTTGAAGGAGGGGAGGGACAACGGCCCGGGTAGAGGAGGGAGAAGAGGAAGTGTGTCCTGTGGGGGGAGGGGGCTGGTTTGGGAAGGGCGAACGCTGCTTGCCTGGTGGCCCTGGGAGCTGGGCCACGCTTGGTGGTTCCACCTAGAGTTAGTATCATTTGCATATATTTTCAGGGCAGGAAGAATGATTTATTAACAATAGCCCTGCTATGTAGTGGCAGGAACGTAGACTTTGGAAGGAGCACATTTTAGCATCAGCCATCTGACATCTTAGCTCTGCCACTGATAAGCCAGGGAACCTCGCAAGCCTCACCTTCCCGAACTATAAAATGAGGGAATTATTTCATACGGCTATGGTGAGAATGAGATTCAGTGAAATAACTTACGCAAAGTGCTTGGTCCTGTACCTGGCAAAGAGCAGCTCTTAAATCAATAGTGACCCGTCGTGTCGATTGTATAGCTTACAGATTAGAAAGGCAGCCACAGAAAACTGCTTGAAGTCCCCGAGGGAGAGAGTGTAAGCAATCGGACTCACGCTCATCTCAGCAGGTCAGCCCTGTGTCAGCCTTTCGGTGGGATGAAGTTAGCCAAGGTTTGAGTCAATCTGAGTGCTGGGTCCACAGCAGTGAATGTGAACAGGGCCTACACATCAGCTTCAAACGCTGGCCTGTTGCAGCCAGAGGCCCCGGGGCAAGGGTTCAAGTCCCGTCTGATTGAGAAGCAGGCGCACGCACCCACATGTGCTGATAAATGTTTAACAACCAGCTTTCCAGGGTGTGTAACCTGTTTCCGTGGTGTCAACACTCCCACCGTGGCCGCCTTCAAGCTGCCAGCAATGACACTGAACCTGGGGCTGGGAAGAGACTCGCGCGGTGAGGTCTCCCGATGGGAACCCGGTCCAGCATCCATGCCTCCTGCATCCCCATCCAGGTGCTGGGAAGGGTGCCCGTCCCCCGGGCCGGCCTGGTTTTGCTTCTTGTTTGTTAAGCAGAGGGTGAGGTGTTGAAGGGGGAGAGCGGTATCCCCGCCGTCTCCTCTGTCCTCCACTGGGTAGAAGTAAAGTTTCCCTCCCAGGACCCACTTCCCCTCAGGCCACTTCCATCCTGACTAGCAAGTTCATTTTCCTCACAAGCTGAAACAGAACAAAACAAAACAAGTGCTCTCTCCAGGAGGCCTTCAGCTCTGCTTTAAGAGGGGTCAGCAGGTGCAGGCCCCAGGGTCACCACCCTTGTTCTTGGAGCTAATGTCCCCCCCTACTTCGCACTCCCTGAGCTGGAGTGGCCACTCAGGGAGCTGAAGAGGCTTCATGTCCTTTGTGAAGTGGCCGCAGCGTCTGGCTTCGTCCTCCGTGAATTATCCGGCAGCAGCCTGCACAGGTTCCCGGGACGCCAGAGCTGGAAGTGGCTTAGGGATGGTCTGTGTGCCTACCTGCTGCCAGGTGAGGGGATGGACGGGGTCAACCCCCTCACCTGGGGCAGGTCTACACCCAGACCTCCCTTTCTTGCCCGTGTTTTCCTCAACCATTTCTTCCTTCATTCCTGTGGCCCCTGCAGGTGTGAACTCCCTCGGGGAAGCCTCCTCTTTCTTGTGTGTTCCCCGCAGGCACCCAGCACAGCCCTGGGCAGACTCGTGGACTAGCTGATGAGCAGATCTGCTTCTGTTTACAGTAAAGGAAGTGACAGGAGTGGTGGGAAAAGGAGCAGAATCGGGGCAGACCCCCCCAGCAAATTCCGTCTTGGGATTCCTTCCTTCAGTTACCGGAAGTATCTTGTTTCCCCTCCCCATATTCCCCAGCGGGCATCACCAACTTTACCTGAATACCTGGTGTGCCTGCATCACCTACACCATGCTGAGGGATGCAATAAACCATGTAAGACTAACCACAGTCAATTAGCACCCTAGCTGGGGGGTGGGCTGAGGGAAAAACCTACGACTCCCCGAACCTGTACTCCAACCACCAGAGCCACGCCTCTGCCTGGTGTTCTCTTATTCCTCGTTGGGCTCCACGGTGATGGCAGAGCTACCGGTGCCTGTCTCGGTCCACGAGGAGGTGGCTGGGCTCCTGTGTGAATCCTGAGGTGCTAGGGATGGGCAGCCTCGTAGTGTCATGCAGGGAGCATCTGCCTTGCGCTGGCACCTCACTCTGTGACCCGGTGTGGATGAGGACACGAAGGACGCTCGGCCAGGCTTTGCCAAGAGACCTTGTTAGGCTCCGTGTTTAAAAGAAAAGAGGTAGGGGGAGGGATTAATAGAGCGACAGGAAGTGAGCTTATTATATTTATAAACAATGAGCCCATGTTCGCATTTCAGGTGTCCTGATTCATCTCGCAGGTGGGTGGGAGGAACCGCTGGCAACCTTTCACTCCGGGGTCCGGGTTTTGGAACAGGATTTCCTCTGCAAGTTGTCAAAGATCAGATAAAAGTCTTAATCTCAGGCACGCACAGCCATAGGCCTTGGCCCCTGCCACCGTGTGCTTGACTTACAGTAATGAGACTGAACAATGGTTCAGGACTCAGGACGATTAAAGAGGTGGGAAAAGAACTGGGGGAGGCTTGAGGGATCTGGGGCTTTCCATGAGAGATGCAGGCTCACTAAGTAGGAACCCCGGCTGCATCCAACTCAGGTCTTTTACTCACTTTGCCTCCACGCACCGAGGAGAAAGTATGCAAAGGAGACACACATGCCTCCCACCATTTTTTAAAGGATGGAAACGAGAGGCATTCACTTCTGCTTCTTGAGCTGGGTTCTTTTGAACCTGCTTGGAGATCACGTCCCAGCGTCGGCTGGGGGACTGTGAGATGGGGAAAACTTGTAAACTGTTCTCCAGAATCCTTGCGCTAAAGGGATGCCTAGTTTTTCAAAATGCATCTGTAACTTCACCGTCTTTTCAGAGTAGGAAGAACCAAGACTTTCAGGAACCCCCTTTATTGAGTGGCACTCTGCTAGGGAGAGCTCTGCGATGCTATACTGAACCACACCTGACCTCCCAAGCTGTTCTCATCTCCCAACACGGAGTTTATCTGTGTTGGCTGAGCCAACTGACTCAGAGCAAGAAGTTGTGGGTCATAGAAACGTTGAAGAACTTGAAATCAGGGTCTGTACACTGCAGTATTCCTCCCGCTCTGAAGTCCCATTTTGATTTCTGTTCTCACCGCCTCCATTCTGCCTGCCGTGTATGTCTTTGGTTGTATGGGTCCCATGCTGAAAACTTCACCCATCTTCTCTCACCGCCTTGTGATCCCCATTTTACAGACGAAAACCTGGTCTCGGAGAGGTTTCCTAACTTGCCCAAGGTCCCCCGGTGCACATTTTAGACCAAAGCATTTCCATGCATGCTTCACGGGACCAGTGTTTCAATAGCTCCACTGTCCCAATACTCGTCCCGTGTTCATTCAGCGGGGAGAGGAACATGGTGAAGGGCGGACCTCTGCTGCTAAACCCATGGCCCAGCTCAAGAATGTGCATTTCAGTCTAGATGGTTGATAAATAAGCTGGTACTCCCAGGAAGCCACTTCCAGAGCGCTGAAGAGGGCTCTGCTCAGAGGACGGACCTGGGCGGAGAGGTCTTTCTCCTTCCCTTTGGCTGCTCTTGTGTGAGATCGAGGGGACCCCCCAAGTCTTGACACCACGACTACCCTGTCAGCCCTGCCTCTGCTAGGATTCTGTGGACTAGACCAAGGCTGTGTGATGGACACACCACAAAGGGGTGTGCTTGGTTATTTGCCAGGAGGCTGTAATGGGGAGGAAACAAAGCCTAATTAGTGAGTTTCAGTATGTGGAATGAATGATTTTCCCAGATGGGCTGTGTTTAGAGGCTCCTGGAAATCCTGCATTTTTCCACTGCTGTTTCCCACCCTTTCTGAGCCTCAGCTGAATGGATCCGGAAATCCTCTGGAAAAGAAAATGCACGGGTCTGTTCACCTTGAAAATGAAGAAACCAAAGAGGCGAAATGCCCCTCTTCCTTCTCAGGTGGAGCAATTACTTTTACAAGCACCTAGGAGGCCCCGAGGAAAAGGCGAATGCCATGTCCTCTCCCAGTGAAAAAGCGCACAAGAATCTGTGCAAAACAGCACCTTTGGATAAACACAATGTGGCTATATATATACCGCGGCCGTTTCCTGTTGCTCTGCAGCTCGCACAGCAAAGGTGGGGTGAGGCCGTGGCCATAAGCCACACGGTGACATGTACATTAGCCGTGCCCTCTGCTTCCTGTACTGCTGACTGCCCGGGTGGACCAGCTCAGCACTGCTCAGAGCTGCCCAGCGGCAGGGAGCCCCCAAGACCTGACTTGGGGTGTCTATGGGTGTCTGCGAGGTGCGCTCCCATCCTCCCTGTTACCGACTGCCTCGCTGCAGATTGATGTCAATGCGAGAAACACCAAAAAGCCAGCAGCCAACATGCGTGTCTAACGGTCTGCTTGTGTAACTCCTGCACCACAGAACGAGAGGTCAAGTAAGAAAGGGTGGTAACAGACGGAGCGGCCCCTGTTCTGTTAAAGGGGCAGCTTCAGTAAAAACGTCCTTAGTGAGGTTGTATTAAAAATCATTTGGCGAAACCCAAGGCTCACAGCCACGTGCTAGAAACCCACAATGCCAGGAACGGCAGCCATGATTGGACTCTCAGAGTGGCCTCTCAGCTTAGGATTTCAAATGCTTGAGTAGACATCTCACAGTGTGATTTTGGAGCTGCAGACAAGACTCCCCCTTTACTAAGCAGGGAAACGTAGGCACCAAAAATGCAGAGACCTGCCTCAAACCTAGAGCAAGTCAGGAGAAGAGACCGGCAAAGGATTCACCAGGACCCACCGTTCTCCATCTGCTAAGCCAGTGAGTGCCACCTCACTCCTGGGCACTGCCCCCCTCCTCACGCAGGAGGTCTGGGGTGGAACCTGGCATTTATTTAAAAGCTTTTCAGGAAGTTTTGTTGTGCAGACAGAATCCCTGTAGCTCTCAATCACTTTGCCTGACATGTTCTACATGAATTGCTAAATTAAAACGCTGTAATTTACCAAGGCAACAAGTAAATACTGAATGCTTACTGTCTGCCGGGCTTGGTGCTAAGTCCTGGGTGCAGGAGTAAACAGACTAGACCGGCGATTCTGCCTTCAAAGAGTTCTGTGTAGTGGGGGAGAGACATTAATCCCACTTTTGCACAAATGAGTATTTAATTCTAAATGTGGTTCCTGTGATGACAGAAGGGTAGAGAGAAATAACTCAAGGCTGGATGTAAGTTAGTCTGAGGAGTCACAGCAAGGCCCTCTGAAGATAGGATATTTACATGTAAATGTCAAAGAAGGACCATGGAAGGAAGGACCATGCATCACTGCTTTTTCAACACAAAACCAAAGCAGTTATGATTCTAAGAAGCAACTAGTTACCAAAAAAAGAGAAATGATTGCTCTCTCTCTTTTTTTTTATAACTAGTGCATCTCAATTTTTTTCTATTTATTTATTTTAGGTATCTATCTTGGCTGCATTGGGTCTTCATTGCTGTGCGTGGGGTTTCTCTGGTTGCGGCTAGTTCGTTGCGGTGCGCGGGCTTCTCGTTGCGGTGGCTTCTCCCGTTGCGGAGCACGGGCTCTAGAGCACAGGCTCATCAGTTGTGGCGTACGGGCACAGTTGCTCCACGGCATGTGGGATTCCCCCAGACCAGGGCCCGAACCCGTGTCCCCCGCATCGGCAGGCAGGTTCCCAACCACTGCGCCACCAGGGAAGCCCGAAATGATTGCTCTCTTGAGTTCAAGTGCATTTGTCTTTACCGAGGGAACCATGCCTCCTTCTCCCAACAGTGGAGGTGGTTTATGGCCGGGAAAGAGGGGAAAAATGAGACGCAAGGAGGTAGGGTCCGCCGATGACTTGTGATAAAAGTCCTATTAGGGCACATCATTGCTGGGAGGGAGTGAGTGCGTCTGCGAGATGTTCACAGGTGCTTTATGCAAACAGGATTCTGTGTTCAAATTAGTGTGAGAAGTACTGGCTTATACACACATACAGAGGCCTAGGTCTCAGGGCTTATCAGAACCTTGCCTGTGTTTCAGGACTTATCAGAACCTTGTGCACGCTGATATAGATCATGAATCTCTAAGGGAAGGAGAGGGGCAATACCTCTGCAGTGTTTTCCAAAAATATGTGATGGTGAACGTTTTTTTTCAATGAGCACCTAACCTAAATTTGATTCTGCCTGAGACCCACTTGGGGAGAATAATAAATGCTGATAAATAAAGCCTGATTCACTCCATCTAGAACGGTCCTGGCAAGCTTCCTTTTTAATCAACACCTCAAGTGATTTTGAGGCAGCAAATCCAGGAACCACACTTGGAGAAAAACTAATAGGACTAGAATTCCAAGGAGCATCTCAGCAGCTCGGCTTACTTCCGTGACCAGCCTTCCTGGCTCCCTGTACTCCTTTAAATCTGGTTTATGCTGGGTGAACACAGCTACGTTATTGGGCCAGGACAGACTTTTTTTAAAGTAATAATAATAAGCAAAATAAGTCAGAGACAGCAAATTTGCCCTTGGTCTAGAATCTGTTGGGTGTCACACGTGGAGCTACAAAGACCACCTTTGTCATTTGGACTCGGTTGGCAGGAACACGTGTGCGGTATACAACGTGTGGTATACGTACGATGCCGCGCCTCGAAAATTCCTGAAGCTGTGCAAATACGGGGTCCAGCAAAATTGTTTCTGCAGGATGCGCCAGCCTGTCTTTGTATAATTAGCCCTGCTCTCTAGCCACCTCCCTTGCTTTCAGATGGAACAAAAGTGCTCAGAAAGACGCTTCTTGATGCATTCATATGCAAAGAAGTTTGTGGGTTTTATTTTCTCTCCCTCCTGTCCTGGCCAACAGAAGGAAAAAAGCTGGAGAAAGGGGCTCTTTGCGGGGGTGGTGGGGGGGGGGGCGGTGGACTCTCCAGGCCCCTCCTATCTGGGTTGCAATCAGCATCCCGAGGAGGGGGGACCGAGCACGTGACCGGACAGGAGTTGCTGCTAAGAGGCAAGGTTCAGATTACTCACCTGGGCCCCAGCAACCCCCCAGAGCTCCAAGGACTCCGCAGCTGCAGACAGAAAACACGGTTGGTGTCATTCCTAAGCCCAATTTGCCAGAGATTTGAGTTGGTTAAAAGAGAGACCGGAGGTGGGAAGAGGAGACACAGAAAGAAAAATGTGAGGAAAAATAGTGTTTTCTTGCACATTCAACAGCCCTGCCTTGTCCTTTTCAGGACACTCAGCCAAAAAATTTAGGGAAGGCTGTACTTGTGTGTTTGCCAGAGACCAAGATTTTTGTGCAAGGCAGGTCTAAAGATGAGTTTTGTGTAAGAACACATACATAGAACCTGGTTAAAAGTTCAGGGTGATTGTGACCCAAACCATGGTGACAGAAGAAGTGAAGTACCTTTCCTCAAAGATAACTGCACATTGAATATGTTTGTCTTTCTGACCCGCACAGTCTGCATCTTGCTGTGTTTTGCTTGGTTTGCACTAATGCTCTAGCTGGTGGTCATTTGCTCTTGGTGGCCAGTTTCGCTTCCTGGTTTTGAGAAAATGGCAGTGAGGCCTGTCGCTTGGGCATACTGTGTCACTGCAGGAAGTGTGCAGTTTTAAAATGTCAAAGCCAGCAGCCTCCTGTCCGGTGCATGCCATCCATCAGCAAGTGTCTCTGGACCCCCGAGGAGCCCACTGCCAGTTAAAACGGTAACTAAGAGATAAAGATCTCACCTCAAGACTGCCTACCATCTAACCAAGGGCGCGAGATCAAAAGGGAAGGAAAAATGGCATTAACAGAAAAATAATAAATGTACTCATTGCTACAGTGTTTTGGGGCAAAGCATGCGTCAGAGAAAGGGTGGCCCCATGGGGAGGGCTGGGTTCCTGGGGTTCAGAAGGTGGGCTCACATTCTTCTGTGACCAGAAATGAGGTCTCAGTCTTTCTGTACCTTCCTTTCTTCATCAGCAAAATGGGGGAGGGGAATAATACTACCTACTTCTTTCGTTTATTATGGTGATTGAATGCGATTATAGGTGTGGGAAGGCTTCTATTCGAATAAATGCCTTACACTATAAAATAGTCTAAAAGTTTAGTTATTATTAATGCTATAGTAACAGCATGGAGGGAAATCACTCTAGAAGATGCATCTCTGCTATTTCCACTAAAAAGAGAGAGAGGCAGAGACTGAGCTGAGTACAGGAATTAAACCAGCCCAGGACTCTGTTCTAGCCCCTCACCCTTTGCTTAATTCCTCTGTAATAACTTAAAGGTAATCATGGTTATCATTTGTATTGAAAGATTTAAGATGAACTTATCATGTCTAAGATTTGGAGAAATCCAAGAAGATAACATACTTCCTAAGACACCATTTGGTTTTAATTTTCAGGGAGCTGACCTTCAATTTAGTAGAACTTTGTGACCGTGTAGTTGGTGTAATTCCTTAAGAGATCAGTTTGATGATCAAGAAATGATCATAGTGATTATCGGTATTATTAGGTGTCTAGATAAGAGAGGCGAATATAAGGTAACTTTATGACATCTGTGTGATTATGATTTCCTAGGTAGCTAGACGAACCAGGAGTCTGAATTTGGCTGTAGTTGGAGAATAAATTGTGAAATGTTAATGAATTTCATTGGCCTTCCCAAGCCTTCACCACCCTTGTGTGCTAGACCCCCTTGGAAATTCATCTGATTCCCACAAGCAGAAAATAGGATTAAGAATAAGATTTTTTTTTAAATTTTCCTTCAAGGATCTCATGTGCTGGTCTGAGAAATTACTTTAAAGGGAAGACAGAGGCCAGTTGAAACAAGCAGCTAGAATTGGGGACGGGTTGATCCTGAAGATTCCTGATACTAAAACTTCCATCTAGTATCAGAGGCCAAATCTCAGTTCCTTGGGCATCACCAAGGAGGCCATCTATCTGCTTTAGCACTGAGACTTTCCTATTTCAATCGTTCACCCAACCCCACTAAACAGGAAGTGCAAGCTGCTCGAGCTGAACAAGCAACCGCCCCCCAGGGCCCCCCTCCCACCCCACCCAGCATAAGTACATTGTTCTTTGCTTCCCATTCATTATGATGAGCTGTGTACATTCATTTCATAGATGCAAGGCAATCAGAAGTTGTTAGAAAAAGAAGACCCGGTGATAATTCTTACCCTCAGGAATTTTACTCTCAGGAAACTTCCAACAAAAGGAGTCATACGAATTGATAAACTACAGCTTTTGATGGTGATATTAGCAATGCTTAGATATTACAAACTCTTAGGATACGTACTTGTAGCAGGCGCGTCAGATCTAAGATTCCGATTGTTGGCTTGATACCCTGAATTGGTTTGTCACTTGACCAGCTTTGGAGAGGCAAGAACCTGGAGAGAGTTCTTGAGACACACTCATTTCAGACACTCCCGAAACGTGCCAGGTACAGATAAAAATCTCCACTCAAGCTATGTCACCTAAAAGCAGAAGCCTATGGCTAATAGTACACCAATAAAGTGTGTGGTTTAATGGCTTTCCAGGGCAAATGTCCAGTAAATACTGTATGATCAGAAGAAAACTAGAAAGAATGGTTATTTTTTTGATTCTAGAAGAGATACATAACTGCCACTTTGTCTATGTGCATTCTTTCTCCTGTAATACTATTTGCATACGTTAAATATTTATAGCTCAATTTTTAGTAGTTTCAAAATGCACTGTAATTTGTGGGTATCTGTGTGTGTGTGTGTGTGTGTGTGTGTGCGAGCGCAGGTGTGGGGAGGGCAGTGAAAAAGATTAAGGCCTCTTGTCGTTGGTGGGAGAGCCTGACTCAGCACCCTAGACCAGTCCAGCCCAGTTTCCAAAGGATGATACTAACCAGATGAGTCTCCCTCCCCAAACTCCAAGCAAACATATTCTAAAGGATCAGTGTATGTATAAGAATATGGGTGCCTGAGTTCTAGAGGCATATTTCTGCAGTAGATTTAACTCTTATAATGACAGGGACTTCTGAAAACCCTTAACTGAACTTGTTGAATCCAGCCAGCTATGCAGTGATGATGGTGTGGGCTCTCGGTGGGAGCAGGAGATAGAGACCAGGGGAAGGAAAGGACCTGGGCCAGCATAGCTCCATCCCCACATCTGTAGAGGTGAGGGGAGCCTCTCTGACCACCTCCCAGCATTATCTTCCGGTCTGTCTTCAACTGGGAGCTGAAAAGCTAGACTAGGAAGCACAAAGTCAGGTATTCATGAGTGAGACTGGTAGGACAGACACAAACGGAGCACATTTGCATCTCTCCAGACGGCCTCCACCGTACCTGCACACTGGCCCCTCTGCAACACCGGGCTTCTCTCCAGGGTCAGCAATCTTGACCCAGTCCTAAGTGGGGATCTCATCCAGCCCCACCCCCTCCACCTACTCTCCAAACCATGAATCCAGCCATGAACAAGATGTTCCTTTTTCTACCCTTCTTTTCAATTTGATTTTTAATTAAATAAATAATACGAATACATTCCTGTAAAAAAAAAAAAAATCAACTAAAGGTAGAGCCCCCTGAGTCTGGGGTGAGACCACACCCCAGTCTCACTTCCCATCCTAGAAGTGGCCATGGAGGGTTTATTGAGGGGCCTAAGACACATTGTCCAAACGGTATATCACTTTTTCCCTTAGGAAACTTTCTTTTTGGCTGAGTTCCAGTTACTCTTGCTGTAATGTGACTTGTGAGGTTTTTGTGGAGTTTACTTTCTATCCAACTGCTGTTGGTCAATTGTACGTATAATACTGAGGCTTGGCAGTCAGGTGCAGAATTGCTTAATTAAAGTTTGTGTGGAAATAACTCGTTATCTTTATGGATATAAATAGCCATCTGTGGTTCCTTGAGCTAAAGACTTCTACATCATCACCCTAGAACTTGGGAGCTGGGAGGGATAGCCAGGTTCTACCACTGAGCTTTCCGTCTTAGTCTTGGCAAGTCTTGTCAACATTTTACCCTAGTATTGCCTTTGTGGTTGCATAATTTTTAAGAGAATGTGCTCGTGGGGGAGAAAACGCTCTCCGTGCTATCCTCACTCTCCCTCACCCTTCTGCATTAGGTACCATCTTGTCCCACTCTTTCATTTTACGAAGGAGAAGTGGAAAATCAGAGAAGCAACCTTTGCTTAGGACCCCACATCAGGCATCACCAATACACTGAAATCTAGGACAGCCAAGGCTCTGCCCTTTTCGCATTACTCAAGTGCTGCAAAGCTCAGAGCTCCCCTCCACCCTGGTTCATCCACCACCACCCAAGCTTTCCAGACCATTCCAGATGCCATGCCCAGGCTCAAGGCCATTCTGATTTCTGAGTATCTTCTAGCTACTGAGCCACTGCATAGGATAGAATGAACAGAACCCAGTTTTATAGCCAGAAAAATCTGGGCTTTCCTTCTGCCACCCCACTTCGTGCTGTGTGGCATTGGATAAATCATACAACCAAGCCCAGGCTCACTTTCTTCCCTTGTAAACCATCTGTCCTCCTTAGAGGGTTGCCATGAGGGCCAGATAACACAACGCCTGTAAAAGCACTTGGGAAAAGAAAATGTTGGAGATAGATAATCATTGTTATCAACGTTTGACTCATCCTCTTATGTACAGGACTGAATATTTCTTCCATTGATGTCAGAACAAAAACGTTGAACAAACAAAGACCGAGGGCTGCATTTCTGCTCTGGAGTCCCCTGTGCTACAGCATCCGTGTTGGGCTTTCCAGTGTGTAGACTGAAACCAAACAAAACAAAACAAAAAAGAAGAAGAAAAAGCAGCAGCAAATACTGCTTGGTTTTGCATTTTCCCTTCTGTTTTCTGATTAGAGTCTCTACGGCCTGTGAGCGCAGAGAGAACCTCAAAAGATTGTGCTCTCTGCGGATAAGCACCCAACCCGATGTTTATCAGCACTTATCTCCTGCAAACTCACTCTCCGGAGGCTTCAAAGACAGGGGAGATCTCTCAGCCTTGTTCTGAGGAGGGGCAAGCTCCTGCAGGGCTTCGGCTGCAGGTGTGGTCCCAGAGCCCTTGCTCCATCTTTCGGAACATGGCGCTTTTGTTCCTCCTCGTGCAAAAGAAGGAAGCAGAAGGTTTACCCAATGTTCAGGGATGGGTACTGGGGTAGAGGGAGCTGTGGAAGAAAAGGAGTATTTTGAAACAAGCTCTGAAAGGCTGAAAAAGTAGGTGAAGCTGGGGAGGGGAAAGCAGACTAGCTCCCCCACCTTCCCTCCACCCCACCCGCCCACCCAGTCCTTAATCTGCCAAACAACCCATCGCACCTTCCAAAGGTGTTTGAACTCCCTTCATTTGCTTCCAGCTCACATTCCCACACCTCCTTGAGGGCACCCACTGCTCTCAGTGCAGAGCAGTTGTCAGCCCAGTGGGACCCTGGGAGGGAGGGAGGGAGGGAACGGGGTGGGGGGAGAGGGGGGAGCCAGCGTTTTATTAGGCTGTTGAATTTGATTTATTAGGGGGGAAAAGATCCTTTGCTCGCTTGCCACACAGGTTATTCTCAAAGTGAAAACTCTATTTTACTTTGAAAAAAAAAATGGTGAAAGTGCCTACAGTTATGAATGGAGCTCTTTGTTACCTTCCAGATCGACAAGACAGACTGTTTGGTTCATGTCTGTGAACTAGCAAAGAAGTGCGGGGGCCTGGGAGACAGATGTGGCCTTAATTGCATGGAAATATTAGAAGATCTTTAAGCCGTTTTGACAGGATTTTCCTCCTGCCGCAAGAGCAAAGGGCCACGTCTGAGCTGCATCAGGTCTGGCCAGACCCTCTGGCTACGCCTCGTGTCCCCACGTGTGCGGGACACATGGGTCTTGATTCACGTGCTCTGGTGTTAGAGGGAAACAGAGGCCTCCTGGCCATCAACTTCTATGTATGGCTGTGCTCCATGAGTGCAGAGAGTAATCTCCCAAGGAACCCTCTGACCCAAAGTGGGAAGGGCAGCTGTATATTGAAATAACTACTCGGGATATGTGTACACACGTGTACAGGGAGGGTGGTGATCAGATGGTCTCTATCGGAAAGGTGTGCTCGGAAAGCTCTAGAGGGACCCACACGGGGTCTGAAAGAGTAAATCTGCGATCACAACAAATAACGGTATCTAAAGACAACATCTTTCCTATCTTTTCCTTTTGGTGCTTACATTTGGTTTTTATAGAAGGACTGGCCCATTGGGGGTCCTGACATTAAGCCAGAGAAATCCTTGAACGCTGTTGGGCTGTCAAAGACCAAGACCCCATGAATGTGGTCAACCTGATTTCCTGTCAGCCGGCCTGACCATGGGCCCACCATGCTTTTACCCCCTCCTCTTCCCCTAATCGTCCCAGTTAGTTTTCTGTGTGCTTAGAGGATGCATTTTTTTTTAAAAAAATGTGCCTCTATTAAAAACAATTAAGAGGATTTATCTGCTGGGAGGGAAGGGGAAACCCCTCTAAAACTGTAGCAGTCTCTTTGGAATATAAGAGTGAATATTTTAGATTAACTCTTTCTCAATGAGCTCAGACCATCAAATGTTGACAGGTGGGACCTGGAGTGGATCCATGCCGTAGGGGCCTCCCTTCAGAGGCTTAGGTGATCTGAGGCATCCTAATGGTAGGGTCACCTCTTAGAGGTGAGTTGGGGTAGAGTGTGGTTTGGTTGCTTAGTTGATGTTGGGCCTGGGAAAGATGGGGACAGGGTGGCCCGAAAGGAGGGGAGAGAAGGTGCAGCGGCAAAGATCCTGTTTGCATAGAAATGTTGATGTTGTGGGAAGAAGGGTTCCCAGGCAGAGCTGGCACCCAGAGCCCTGGGCTGCGCCCATCAGAGTCGCCAGTCTCCTAAGGGCTAAGCATTCCGGAAGCACCCGTGATGTGTCGCGGGGCCAAGAGTGCACAGGTTGAAGCTCTGGTTTAAAGCACAGTCGCCATGCACTGGGACTTGGGCTCTGGGGCTGAGCAGCCTGCCAGGATGCAGGGAATCTTACTGTGGGGTCCTCCCACCGTGCCTCCAGATCGCTCAACATCCGGGTGTTGTTTGAAGGCCCTGCCGTGAGAGCCACAACCTTTTTCTAAAGGGAGATGGTGTCCTTCCAAATCCCTTAGGAAGAAGCCCCCAGAGGTCGGGGCGCTGTGTCTAGGCCCCCTTCTCCCTGCTCTGTGCTCTTTAGATACGGGATGCAATGTTTCCGTGAGGTCCCAGCTGAATATTTGTGACCAGGGAAGTCCCTGCCGTACATTTGTTGACAGGCAATAGAGTGTTAACACCCTCCCCTCCCCTCATGCCTGCTCAGTTCACTGCTCTCCCCTCCTCTGAAATCCCCCTGCCTTGGCAGTTGTCTTCTGTCTACTTCACGCCCTGCCTCTTTCTCGGGAGGCACTGCTCAGCTGCTTTATCGCTTTCGGAGATGCTACACCAGGGTATCTGGGAAAGCCATCGGCCCGGATCGTTGCATGAGTTCACGGTAGCATTAAAAGGCAGCGCCTTACGCTTTCCAGAGTTCTTTTGCTGACCTCGCTCTTCTTTAATTTGGTCCTCACAACATACCGTAATTCCTACCGTATTTAATTCAGGATCTTCCCCCATCTCCCTCTCCCAGCATCACCTCCCCCCGCCCTGGGCACAGTGGTGATTGCACAGCAGACTTGGAGAGGCTGCTCACTTCTCAGGGGACCCTCTATTCACAAAATCACTTGCAGGCGTTTACTTCACTACGCAGACACAGCCAGATCAGCAGGAGGGAAAGTTTCTACAAATCTCCTAATTCCATTGCAATCAACAAATGCTATTAAAACTCTCTGATGTCATTTTCCACAGACACATTCTTGACTTTTTATCACAGTGCCTGGAGCAAGGCACATGTCCAACCAATATGAATGAATGCCTCAGAGAAGGAATGCTTTTTGTGACAAATATGTTTCACGATCCCATAATGAGACAGGACGTGTTCAAGAAATATCCAAAGTGACCGTCACACATTTTGAGTAGTACGTAGACCGGCCACCAAGCACGAGTGTCTAGAGCCCATGCTAGTTAACGTGGCAATCCCTAGCACATGTGGCTCTTTCAATATATATTAACTAAAAGTTAAAAATTCAGCTCCTCAGTCACACGGGCCACATTTCAAATGCTTGTAGCCACCAGGACTAGTGCCTTCTGCGTTGCATGGTGCAGACTGGAGAACGTTTCCTATCGAAGAAAGTTCTACTGGACAGCGCTGGTCTGAAGGACCAAATTCAAGAGTTCCGTTTCTTTCTATGTAAAAGGATCATAGGTTTATGTAAACAGTTTTTGTGTCTTAATTCCGAGTTTATCACAAGACTGAGGTTGAAGAGTATACAAACCCTCGTTCCTCCTTTCCACAATCTCTAACACTTTTTCAAGTCGTTCAGGCTGGGAGACCTGAAACCTTTCTTGGTTTGGGATTAGAGAGAGCAAGGTGACGACGGGTTCCAAGAAGCGCGGGGTTGGGAAGGTTGACATTGTTGGCTTTGGCCTTCTCGTGAAAATCACCAAGGCCTACAGAACGTGGGAGATCCCAACCGTGAAGAAACCCAAGCAGAAGTAGCAGCATGAGAATTGACAGTCATCAACAGTGGATCCTGAAGTAAAGGGAACCAAGCAGGGAAAGGAGCTGAGAGGCTTTTTGATGAGGTTTTGGGCACCTCCTCATGGCTTCCCCACCTAGGAGAGCGGTTTCCCATTTCCCATAAGTTTTTGGAACGTCAAGGATTAAGCCTTACTGCCATCATGACTCCTGTCCTTGGGACAGACAGACAGGTGTGGCTTCTACGCGGCAAGGCCGGTCCCTCCAGAAGCTTCCAAGAGTCGAACACTAAGTACCCTTTATAGAGAAAGTAACTAAATCAGTCCCAAGTCCCTAGGAACTGTCGGGGGGCTTCAGCTGGGTTTTCTGCTCAACCAGCTTTACTGAGAGTGACAAAGAAAATACGTCCATGTAATCCCACTGAGATGTTTTCATTGGAAGCCCTTGGCAGGACTTGTTCACAAAATATCTACTTTTCCTTATAGATGGATGCCGAGAGACAGGAGGCCCAATGCCAGAATGCCTAGGCTTGGCACTCAAGTCAAACGAGTATGAAGGCCAACCCAGTGGGTGACTGCTTTGAGGGTGGCTGCCCACCGAGAGACCAGCTGTGTACCAGAGGCAGAGTCTGAGCTCCAAGAGGAGCGATGCCTGGCTTCTTGTGTGGAGACCAGGCTGTCCTCGGTTCCCCTTACCTCTTCCCTGGAAGGGGGAGGGCAAGGAGCTGAGGCACACTGCGATCTCTGAGTTACCATAGATGGGGCAGCCCCATAGCGCGTCAGACAAACCAGGATAACTTTGAGAGTGAAAGGAGGCATTATTAAGCATTTTCTGGCACAAAAGGCATCAGTTGGGACCGTCGCAGGCAAATGAGGCTATAGGATCGATCTGCTAATCGATGATAGGACTGAAGCACTGGCTCAGAACTGGCTCTCACCTAGTTCAGTCTTTTGTGTTTTGGTAAAGAAATAGGCCCGGAGAAATGAAGTGCTTTTCCTATCTTAAAACCCGTGGATTAGAATAAGAAGGTTAAGCTTAAGGAGTGCTTTACTGTGTGACAGGCATGAGTTAGCATGCTAATATCATCATCACTATTTTACCAAAAAGGAAACTGTGGCACAGAGAGATGAAAGAATTTGCCTAAAGTCACGGAACTAACAGGAGGTACCAGAAGCAACATCTCTAAGGGGCCAGCACTGTGCCGTGCAGAGCAAGGACACAGTGGGGAGCCCTTCGCCTCACCCCATCCTCACATTAACCCTTTGCAGTGGGTTCCGTCGTTGTGCCCATTTTAGGGATGAGGAAACCAAGGTATTCGTAAGTGTTAATAACGTCTGTGGAAAACCACAAAGAAAATCCATCCGTGCGGGATTTACTTTCTGGAGAGACAGAGCATCAACCTGTGAAAAACTACAGTATCCAGAAGGAGTTAAAGACAAATAAAAGCAACGTGACAAGGCAGTCTAGAATAAAGTGCTGAATCAGCGATGAGATGGAAAGTACTACAGACTTCAGCAGAGTGAGAGGTTACTGCGGTGAGCTGCAGGGTGGCAAAGCTTCCTGGAAGACGTGGTGGAACTCCAGGTGTTCTAGAAGGTCCCTTCCACCCACCTCAGGCTCTACTTCCTCCAGGAGGCCAACCCCCAAGGCCCTCACTCACAGCCCTCCCATCCCCCCCACATAAGTCCCCTACATAAGTCAACCTTCTCCCCAGATTGAGCACCTTGGGGCGCATGTATCTTTGCATCCCCTGTACTGAATGCCTGACATGTAGAAGGTCCTCCATAAAGGTTTGGTGAAAAGCTGAGATTTAATGAGGCAGGGTCTATGCAGGGACGTCTGGATAGAGCAAAGGGAGAAGAAAGCTGGTGTCCACATAGGTGTTTGCAGACACGCAAAGAGCAATCAGAAATCTGTATTATAGAGATGTCTATAGGCCAAGCGTGCTGGGGAGAAAGGGGTGGCAGGTCTTATATAACAAGGGGAGAAACTATTTAAAATAGGACATTAAGTCCATCAACAGAGGAACGGATAAAGAAGATGTGGTACATATACACAATGGAATATTGCTCGGCCATAAAAAGGAACGAAATTGTGCCGTTTGCAGAGACGTGGATGGACCTAGAGACTGTCATACAGAGTGAAGTAACTCTGAAAGAGAAAAACAAGTATTGTATAGTAACACTTATATGTGGAATCTAGAAAAATGGTATAGGTGAACTTATTAAGCAGAAGTAGAGACACAGATGTAGAGAACAAATGTATGGATATCAAGGGGGGAAGGGGGCCGTGGGATGAATTGGGAGATTGGGATTGACATATATACACTACTATGTATTATATAAAATAGATGACTAATGAGAACCTGCTGTACAGCCCAGGGAACTCCACTCAGTGCTCTGTGGTGATCTAAATGGGAAGGAAACCCAAAAAAGAGGGGGTATATGTATCTGTATAGCTGACTCACTTTGCTGTACAGGAAAAACTAGCACAGCATTGTAAAGCAACTATACTCCAATAAAAATTAATTTTAAAAAATAGGACGTTAAAATGCAAGAGAAGGAACAAGAAAGGGGGACACGAACAGAAGGTACAGATGGATTAGAGGAACAGAGTACAGTAAACCCAGGAGGTGGGCAGAGACGGGGCCAGGGTGGCCGAGCCAGCCCAGAAGACGGACCTCTGTGGGCACCTCCCCTGGTCACTCCCGTCCTTGCGTTGCTGCAGCAATCTGGTAGCCATATGCCCTGGGGCCACAGAAGAACTAAACACCTTGGCTAGAATAGCTCATCCAGATGTGAAAGTTGGAAATCCTGCACACTCAGGACTAGCTGGGCCTGAGGTCACCCAGCGTGGCTCCTTGGGCATGAATCACGGAAAGGAAACAGCTATTAAGCACTGGGAAATGGATTCGGGATCCTCTTTGCCCAACGCCCTGGAGAAAGTGAAGTCAAACGGAGTCACTCTTGCTGGGCCCCGGGTGTCCATCAAGGTGAAGTGGACTCTCCCCTCTCCCTGGCCAGGGCCAGCAGGGCTCACAGATATGGACACCCTGCTTCTTGAGGCTGGTTTTGCTTTTGCCCCCCTGCCAGGATGCTCCCTGGGTGTAGCTGGAAGAATAGATCGAAGGGCCCCTACGTGCTTGTTTCCTGCCGGGCTTCCTGTGATTATGAGGGCACCCGTTGCCACGGAAACCATCACATGAGGAAATCAGCAGATAAGATCACAGCTTCTAGGAAAAGGACCTCGAGTGCTTTTTTGGTGGGGGGGTGCGGAGTAGTCAGTGGCTTCGTGTTTAAATTTGAACGAGAAACGGTCACTGGGTGCGGCGGGTTAAAAAAATGGACAAGCCTGGGTGCAAGGCTTAATGTCTCGTGGCCGAGAGTGAGCCGGAGGTCTGGCTGGCAGCAGAGGTGCTGGCGGGAGAGGGACGCTCTCGGTGTTTCCCATCATGCTCTGGGGTTCTTATCCGTCAAAAAAATTTGTTGCACACCTGCTAGGTGCCAGGAAATGTGCAAGCTGCTGGATGCAGACAGTGACTAAGATTGACGTGGTCCCTCTCCTTGGGCTGCTTCTAGCAGCAAAACTGGTCTTTGAGACAAAGGATGGGAAAGTTCCCAGGACCCGTGGCCTTGGAGAAGCACCCAAGGATACATGCCATCTACATTTCCTCCCTTCCCAGACGCTTGCAAAAGATGTCAGAAGCCGTCATCAAGACTGGTAGACCAATGTCTGCTTCCCCTGGGGGAGCCCATCGTTTCAGACCTGAACTGCCTCCACCCCCTTCCTCCCTTCGTCGCTCTCTTGTCACAACAGACCAGACTGAGCTCGTCTTGGTCCAGCTAGCAGGCCAGAGCCATAAAGACCAAGCCCCAAGGGAAACTCTTAGAGCCCCGCACTCCCCAGTATCAGGAACTGCATCCCATCCCCCGGCCGGTCCCATCAGCCCACGATGGGGGAAATTCAGACTCTGTGAGGACGCACTGCAGCCACTCCCCACCAGGATGCTTCCTCCAAGCTTTCAGCTCTCCGTGATCAGGGCAGTGCGGCCATTCATCATCGTCAAAGAGCATTAAACGTTCAGTAGAAGACGGTTAGAATTTGCCAGGAACCAAGAGGTTAGGTAATTTGCCCAAAGTTGCACAGCCAGGAAAGCCCTCCATTGACCCAGCTGGCAGCCTGTGCCTTTTATTGGAACGGATTTTACAACGGCACCCTATGGAGTGAAGAGAGCGGAGAAGTGGTTTGCTTCCTTTGTACCCTTTGTCTTTGACCCCTCCTGCAGCAGACGTGCTCGGGGACCCTCTGGGGGACAAGGCGGCTCCCAGCCCATCTCATGCCACCACTTCCGCAATCGGAAAAGCAGGGCAAGGAAAACATTCTGATGTATAACCGCTCATGTGGTGCCACGGGGGCACCAGGGCACCAACTCCTGGTCTTGGAGCAGAGTCCCAGAGGACCCGTGGTACCAATCTTCGACCCTTTAGTCCTCATCATCCCGGGGCAGAGAAGGGCAGGAGGGGACTCAGAGCAACAGCACTGAGCCACCACCGTGGAAGCATCCTGTATTTTTAATGACTGGTACAGCCACTGCTGTGCAACCGGGCAGAAGACAGTCCCAGTGCAAGGGACGAGCAGTGAAATCCATTGGGAACTACGGCTGGTCCGGTGTCCAGGACGGCCGCCTTGCCCACCTGCTTCTCCCCATGGCATCTGGGAGTGTGTTTTGATGGTTGACAGTTCTCTCTTCATCATCACCCCTTTGCACCTGGCAGGGCTTTATTTAACCCTTCCAGCCAATCAGAACTGGCAGGAGAATACGGACTTGATTTCACAGAAGAGAACGTCTAAGCTTGCCAACCACAGCGAGGCCTCACATCCCACCCTCTTGCCACCCTGTCCCTTGGGAACCTCGGGGTCCACCTCTGTGGTCAGGTCACTCCTTATTATTAGAGAGGGGCTTGGTCCCCGGAGTGTCAAATGTAGCAAGTTATACACAGCAGATCATGGCTGGCCTTTTCACACTCCCCATCGTCATTGAGAGAAAGCAGCTTGAAGAGTGGTCAGCCCCATTGTAAAGAAACAGAAAGGGCAACACACTGTAAAATGTTCCCTTCTTGGAGCTCAGACTAACCTTCTATCTGCCTTCCTGTTAGTATCCACATTCAGCACTTTTCTTCTTTTCAGCATTAAAGTCATTCTCTGTGGGAGGAGAATGTAACTTTGATCTTTAGAGATCCCTTTAAATGTGGTTAGGGTCAAAAAAGTGACTGTGAAAACTCAATGTCAACAGGCAAAGGTAAATACCCATGGGAGACGTGGAGAAGCATCTAATGGGAGACGGTGATTAACAGGGGCCTCCAGCTCTGGATTCTGTTACATGGCCATCTTTATGGAACGCCAAGACCCTCTCCTCTGAACTCATTTAGGCTCATTCCCTTAATTTATTAAACTCCATTAAATAAAATACTTTCATCTGCAAAGGATTCCAATTCCATCTTCTAGGGACTTGGCTGGCTGCCTTTCTCTGGGCGGGCCCCAGCAGAAGCCCCCCCCCCCCCCCCCCCCCCCCCCCCCCCCCCCCCCCCC